>NW_022639515.1:250497-271836 GCF_010583005.1 Odontomachus brunneus | reverse complement strand
TCTCTCTCTCTCTCTCTCTCTCTCTCTCTCTCTCTCTCTCTCTCTCTCTCTCTCTCGATTTTTCTTTGTTTCCATTCTACTCTCGTTTCTTTTCTCGTCTCCCTTACTTTTCTCTTTCACCCCGTTTCCACCCAGTTCGTTTGTTTGTCTCTTATTACTATCACGTTTTGCCTCTGATTCTTTTTCCTTCTCCTGCTTCTTCATTTGGGTCATTTCCTACATTCTTTATTTGTCATATTCGGGCTTGCATAATTTCTCCCTCTATTGTCCTCTTTTCCTCCCTGTTCAATTATTTTTTTATTTTTCCAGATATAGTTCTCTCTCTCTCTCTCTCTGTTTTCTTCTTAATACTATTTCCTCACCGACTCATTTTTTGACCGCGAAATAGTTTGTCGTGAGCAGCTAAAAGAAGAAAGGTGCAGGATAGCGAACCTGAGAATCAAGCCAGAGAATTTCGTTTTAGTCGCGGCTAGCGGACGGAATTTTCGTCGGGTCTGCTAAGCCTCTAAGCGGCTTAGGATTTCGTTGTACGCTTCATGAAAAGAGCGAAAGAGAGAACGCAGCGTTATAGCGGGGGACGAAGAAAAAAAAACAATGTAGCACCGGAACGAGAGAAAAGAGAATTTCTGTCCGCCCCACGAACGAAATGTATTACAGGAAGTGTCGGTATTCAGGCACAATCACGCGATTCCGTCTCCCTGGTCTGCAATTTCGTTCGCATTTCTAATTTATTTCCCCATTTGTGCCGGTGCCGTTATCGCGCTCTGCTTTCTTTCTATACGCCAGTCGCATAATCCGATATTATATCTAAAGCGGCATTAGTGCAATCAACGAGCAGCGATTATTTTCCATTATTGTGTGCGTGTGTCGGGAATAATATCGCGATATCCAAATGCCAGTCATCGATCGATATCGTCGAAAACTTGGTCCGCACGCGCAAGGCCGCACATTGCGATTAATTTCGACAGATAAAAGATAACGGACGACGCGTCGAAGCCTGTTAATCGATGGATTGCCGATTTCGTGAGAGTTCGGCAATTCGTTCGAATGCGCGTCGCTGCACGCGCGTCGAAGCGGAGAACAAAGATTTATTGTGGAATTAATGAGCACGGCTCAAGCCTCCGGCGACATGTCGGAGGTATTTTTTTGGATTTCTCTGTATTGTTCACGAAAACGTGCTGTAACGCGAAATAGCCGTAACGGAGACTGCGTCGTCTAGAATGGACGGGAACTGAAATATGAGCTCAAATCCCAAATGCCGTCTCCTGCGTTTATCTAAATGATATGTACACTGCGGTTTCCCCAGCGTGCGCGGTTCGGAACTTATCTTAACACTTAACTAAAGGAGAGGAGATTTCCCATTTTCCGGCCCGCTGTGCCGCGTCGCCGTTCCACGATACACAATCTACGTAAACGTTGACTCTGGCAACCGGTCGCTCTATTAATTATCGACGCACTCTGCGCTTAATTACCGAAGGCGCGCGCGGCCACTCGACTTTTTCAGCGCGATTTGATCGTCGTATGCGGAGAAGAGTAGAGAACGCAAAGGGAGAAAATTGTAAGAATATTGCAAACACCACCATCGCCTCAATTGAGACTCGTAAAACGGTTTGTTCGATCCATATGCATGAGGTGGGCGTTGCGACTTTTGCCCCATGAACGCATTTTGAAAAATATACATATAATACATAACGCGCGGGGGAAAATGATATCAGAATTATCATGAGAACATGAAATTACAATGGCTCTGTAAATAACGTCGCTGTTGTTGCTGTTCTTGCTGATTCAGATGCAAAGCAGGAAAAATGCCAGCGCGGAGGAAAGGTCCTCGATTAATAATTTCGGTTCGTCAGCCTGGGAAAAATCGATACCCTCCCTTCTCTCTCCCGTCCTTCCACACTGCTATCCCCGAAACCGAGATCGCGCGGTCGCTTTCGCGCATCATTTTCGGAACGTACACTACAAGTAGCAGCAGCAGCAGCAGCAGCAGCAGCAGCGACAGTAGCAGTAGCAGTAGTAGTAGTAGCAGTAGTAGCAGTAGTAGTAGTCGCGTGGGGGTGGTAGTCGCGTCAGCGGGTAACGAGGACGGGACAGTTTCTAGTACCTTCGCGCTCGACGTAGCGTGTATTTGACCATTGGAGAACGTCTATACCGCAGGATATCTACGATCCATTCGCGTAACATCGTACGCTCGCACACGAGCGCGCACACACGAAGCCGTGTGTCACGTGCGACCGATGGCGCGATGCGCGAGAGCGATACAGGGTGACCGGCTGAGAGAGAGGCCAGTGTCCCCGATGGTCCGATGGTCAGGTGCCGTACGTACACGTACGCGGGAACTAATAACGACGAAAGCGAGGTCAAAAGCCGGCTAAAGGCCGCCGCATCCTACGTTGATTCAAGGAAGCTCCGTCATTATTGCGACAACGTTTGATCTACGTGATGCGTCGTCGCGCCCGCACCGATCCGCGTCCCGCGTCGCAATTATCGCTAATGCGCCGGAGCCGCGGCCATGGAACTCGCGAGCGAGTGTCCGGTATAATCCCTTCGATACGTTTAGATTTATTGACCGGACGACCAGCGCGCTGTAGGCGGCATCGGGTAGCTCTGTGAACCCAGTGAATGACCGGTCACCGGTGTATAATTACGTAATCCGCACTTAAACTGTTAAGGTCGCTCATTCCCTCCCCTACGTCTCTCTTTCTCTTGATAAAAAGGTTAGAAACTAGTAGATGATCTACTCATATTGCTTATGCATAGGACTGTCTTTTTCAAGAAACCTTTTCCATCGTACTCCGCTGAGTAGTGGAATATAATATTATCCCCAAATATAAAAAATGCAAAGACGCGGGGTGAATTTAAGGCTGACATTTATCCGTTGTCATTGGATAGAGCTGAAACGCAAGACTAAATTGACACGTGCCAATTAGTCAAATCACACATACTAGATTTTTCCAACTTATCTCATATAATTCATCCTATATAAGTAATAGATACTGTATATTTTTGCGAAATAACTTTACTATAACCATTATTTTGCTATGAAAAATATGATTTTCTCTTGCATATTTTCTTTGTAGTGCTGGAGGGGACCTAAATCTATAACGCCTAATAAATGATCTTTTTCTTCTCTCTCTCTCTCTTTCGAAACTGCATCGACACACTGCTGGTCGATGTGACATTCGCGTTTGTGGCTTCGATGATTCTTAGTTCCTTAAACCCGGAAGTATTACGGACAATCGTTAAAAGAAAAAAAAGAGAGAGAGAATTCGCGGTAATTAATGTTAGTAGGTTTCAGTGTTAATTACTGCGTTGATCTTTTTTCTCAAACGGAATTGCATTCCGTTGTAGATTTCAATGATAAAATAACATCTGATGAATTTCGGAGCGATCAATTACGAGAGTTAATGTGTGTTCATTAATGATTTCGTCAGCGTTATGGCCATTTCTGCCCTCGCGGATATATCCCGCTCGCGAATATTCGACTCATCGGCAATTGCTTTCTCTACCGATCAAACGGGCTCTTCTGCTGCATTAGCGCATCGTCGAGCCAATTCGAAAGCGATCTTTCGAATTAGTACGTTCGTAGCCGCGGTTTCCGTGCGGCAGTCCACCTCTGTTGGGGCGAATCGATGAAATGCGAGCTGATTTCGAGGCCGCTTTTGTCTCAACCTGAAATGTCCTCTCGTCAGGCTAAATACTCGCCCTGAATGTCCGGTGCTCGGTTCGATTGCACTGTACGTGGATGCCGCGCGCGAAAACAGAGAAAGAAGGATACGCAAACGGAGCGCGTTTCAGTCTGCTCGATCGAGCAATTCTCAGGGTTCACTTTTCACCGAGGCCAGCGACGCGCGATTGCATATACAGTCGATCTCACGAGCCGGAATCAAGACGTCCAGCCAGTGTGTGGCTATTACTGTCGCACACGTACTCTCTTCAGTGAATCAGTAAAAATACTTCTGATTGAATCAGTAAAAAGGTTAATTCACCGGTGATCGGTGAATATTCAGTAATTTCTCGTGAAAACACTCCCGTTTTACTATTCCATCTCATTTCTCACAGATTCTGGCCAGTGGAAATAAAATTTTATTGCAAAATCTATGATAAATAATTTCCTTATACTTTACACCAAATCTAAGTTTTTGCGTTTATGACGACGGAATTAATGGCTTCTATGTTCTTTGCACGCAATGACACTGTTTGTGTTCGCAAAATGCTTCAATAATGGGATCATTCGGTCGCTACTATTAACTTGTTCAATCAGCAAAATTTTACTTATTACAGTGCTATACTTACAACTGAATCATCATAAATATAGCATTTTATTGAAAAAACACTGACTATATTCTAGAAAGCAGCAGTACACTACTTATTTATGTTAGGGACCATTCAACAATTATGTGACGCAAAATTTGAATATTTTTTATTACTCCCTTCGTTTGGGGTCTCTTCCAATATTACGTGACATATGGAATTACTTTTTCCTCTTCACATAAAATAAGAAAAAATAGCTTATGATCCTATTATAAATAATAATTATTAGACTGCGCGCTACTATCTTTTTCTAAATTATAAATAATTTTGAGTACAGTATCAAATTAATTACATTATTTTATAACTACAATTAGTAAAAGTTGTTTAAAAAAAAATTTCCAAATTAAAGTTTTGATTATGAATATAAAATTAAATTATTTTTATGGAATATAATATTTTTATATGAAAATGTAGGAATAGAGCACTAGAATGTCACTCTTTCCTTTACCCTCCCCCCTCTCTTCCATTACAGATGCAAGCTAACAGATTCATCTTCCTTTGGGACGTAATTGTTGAATGATCTCTTATCTTTCAAGTATCTACACGGACACGTTTTGCTGTAGTTGAGAAATATTCCACGTCTCGTGGTTCGTCCGTTTGACGTCGCGAAGAAGATTTCGGACAAATTCAATGTTATGGCGGCATATCGATAGCGGCAGGATAGAATTGTCACGCGCGATAGCCGAAGGATTTGCCTAGAAATATCCTTTATCCGATCATCGGGTTCGCGCCCCGCTCCCTATATATTCTCACCGTTGCCGAGTTCACCGAGTTGGAGTTCATTCCGTAGTTTATATTCCGGCGATGCCAGCATCTTTATCGAGGATCGGAAAACCCTAATTCCCCGGGGAATTTCGCACTAAGAATTTATGCTACGGAAACAATTTCCGATGCTCGCTCGTCTGAAAAACTCCCGCCAATACCCCGCCGCTTTTTCGATGAATTTAGAGGCGACGGAATGCGAACGCGACATGTATAAAAAGAGCGACCGAGTTCTCGACCGCACGCGTGCATGAGCAATGCCGAAATCTAATTTCGTGAAAATTTCACCCGGACAGCGGCCTGAATTCTCGGCTCAGGAACAATCTCATACGCAGACTTTATCTAAACTTTATTATTTCGCTTTAACACGGCGCGCGCGGGAGTGAAATTTGCGAGGAAAACATTGCTCACGATTCGCCGTCAAGTTCGCTCAACAACCGCGAGTTCTGATCCTACTTTCGACCTCAGTATTCCCTTTAACACCTACTACTTTGACGCTATGAAGCCTATATTAACCTCTTTGGATTTGTTTTAACCTACTAACTTTGCCGAGAGATCCTCTTTAGAATTTGCAAGTGGCATTTTGTGCATTTTCTGCCATTTTGAGATGCTAAATAGGATTTTGATCTTCGTGTTACACAGATATCGATCCTTCGCAATATACAGGTGTCGGAAGATTCTGATAAAAAATAGAGCTAAAATTTCGACCTGGGAATTTCAAGAATGTTCACGGGAGGCACGACGCGTCGCGCTCTCGCGGTGATCAACAAGTCAAAAACAGGCACTAAACCTGCACTATTCAGAATAATTAACATAATAAACTCGACATAACAGCCGGCATGGCGGAGCGCTGCGCCATAGGTCGCTAAAACGGAGCGCAATTATTATACCATATGTCGCTAGAGCGGAAGATATATCGCGTCTCTCCTATGTCGCGTCCTTGTTTTTAGCATCGCACGGCGCAGCAACATAATGAATTCTGTGGTATTAAATCACAGCGGGATAATCACACATATTGCTGAAGCAAAGTGCAGGAGACACGGAGGGGGCGGGGGCACGGGAGGGGATGAGAATATAAAACGCACATATCTTCTCTGTGAAATATTAGGAATAATAAAGTCTGAGTCCGAACGCGCTCCGCTAATTTGTCGCAACGCGTGTGGCGCCATGTGCGCGCGCGTATACGGGGGAAATTGATCGATTCAATATTCCATATTCGCGCGATCAAGATCCCTTATTGCCGGAGGGGGTGATAATGGGGACGCCGAGTGCCGGCCGTATTTACTATCTCGGTAAACGGTCATTTATTACTCCCGCATATCCGGCCGCGCGTATTCGCGCCGCTAAATCACCGCGTTTCAACGGGATTACGGTGTATACGAAGATAAGCATCTAACCCTCACCTTGCTCTCGACGGCCGCAACACGACGCGAAGCGACGCGACGCGGAGCGCGCGCGCGCGCGCGCGCCCGTCCTCGACGATTAGCTTCCAGCAGTCGCGTTGCGTAGTGTAATGCAATATAAACACCTTATGATTGCCCTTAGGGGATTCCGGGACGCAGTGTAACGATAAACCCATCTATTTACAGAGACCAACGGTTACAGGGGCGAAACGGCCAGGGGATCACGCCCATGACTCGCGTTTAAATGGCCGCGGGGGAGGTGGATCGAAAGTATTTCATTGTGCGCGTTTGAGAGCCAATGGCCTGGCAACGGTGCAAGCGTAGTACTCGTATTACGAATGACAAAATGTTGACCCTTTGTACTTTAACAGCTGAATGGGAATTATTCGGTCGCGCGGCCGAACAACAGCCAACATGCGTCTCAGCGCTCGATACGATTCTGCCGGTTATCAAATGTTGAGCTTGTATCGCGCCTTCGATAGAAAAGGGGGAGAGGGCAGAGAGATAGGGAATGAAAAAGAAATATTACGAGAGCGCTGCCACAACGTGCAAAATGTAGGCAAATGTGTATAATCGACTTTTCGTCGGAAGAATAATCCAAACATAGTTTTACCGAACGCCCGATGATGGAAAAAGGAAAAGCTCATTCAACTCACGCACCTCTCAACAGTCGCAGAGATAATCATAGTTTAGACCCGAGGTCGCTTGTGATTTACGGCTGGTGATCTGCGCGCTCCCTATAGTATCTATATAAGGATAATTTTGCAGATTAATTTGCACAAATCACGCTGGAATGCCGCGCACAAAGGGGAAACAACATGCGGCACGTAGAAGCGTCGAATATCGCAGCGGGCACGAGTGCTCGCTGTAGCACTCAACGTGTTAACGTTGTAACAATCGATTAACATGGTTTCTGGCTGGCGCAATAATATCTCGTTGAACTGCTCTTTGTAAAGCAAATGCGACTGAGTCGCGCGCGCTCGCTCGCTCGCTCGCGAGAACGTAGTGTCGAAGTGGCGCGACGCAAAAATCCATCCCGTCCCATCGCATTATCGACCTTTTAGCGCGATACGGATTTTTGCATGCAAATGCCCGTCGTCTCCTTCCCTCGCCCCGTCGTCTCTCTATCCACTCAGATCTTTCGCGTGGGTGGTATTTCCGCGCCGCGACCGAAAAGCTCAGGTGCAGATCCCGTGGCTTTCTTCGCCGCCGAAATGTTCCCCGCGCTCGTTACATTTTCGTCCTTCTAGCGGGAGGATATAACTCTGTCTCTCGATGTAGTCGACAGATCTTGCTCGACATCCACGGGACGAGGGACGATACATCAGCGTCAGCCCTAAAGATTGCATCCCCTATATGGCCCGGCCATCTGTACGAATGTGAAGCGACAGCGGTTGCTTGTGAGATATGAACTTACATTTCTCGATCAGATAGCGGATCCCGGCGCAGCGGCGGATTTATTACGGGCTAGTTGATCACGATTATGACGCGGGACTAGAGTTAACGCGCGTCCAAGTGCGCGTCTGTGCGAATTTGTTAGTCTGAAATCAATCCAGATATCGGTTGCTTCCGTGTGCACGCACAGGATGTTGCACTTACATACAAGTCGGTTTGCCTATGCGTTTAGCTAACAGGCGTATGTAGTCGTGCGTGGTCTTAGCGGGCCTTGACGGAATACTCGTTTGGAATGTAAACCTCATTATGGGGAAGAAAGCGCGCAAGTGAGCTCCATGAAGGCCTCCCTTATAGAAATATCATACTAAGAATCATTGATAATTACTTATTTTCAGTATTAAAAATACTGGATAATAAGTAATTATCAATGATTCTTAGTATGATATTTCTAAGGGCTACTGAGTTCGCGCATAATTATGCGCGCCTGTCAGCAAAACGTTGCATAAGCAATTCGTCGCACTGACCTGTACGTAAGTGCAACACTCTGTACATGCGCAACTGTACATACACGAACATCGAGAGCGAGAGATACGGTTGCGACCGTGGGATATCGCACAGAGGAAAAGAGAGAACACAGATATTAATCGCTTGCAAACGTTTAAACATTTGTTTTTCATCTTCCGCCGACTCTTTATTTTGCCTGCGCGTTCCTCGCGATACGTGTCGCAATAGCACTAATCACTAACGTCTATCTAACGACTCGCCAGATGTGTGTGTAAGGACGGTAGTTTGCCTATTACGCGCGGCATCACGCGAAGCAACGTCGTAAGTTGGTTAACTAACTTTCAGTGCCCGAAGGAGACAGTCCATTCACTCAGACGCTAACGATATGCGCTTTACGGGCGAGTGACTCCGCAAATCTTAATAAACTCCGTGTAACCAAACACCTTTTTTCCGCAAAGGGCTCCGCAAGAGATCGCCGTTAATACGGTGCGCTAAGAACGCGGAGGTACGAGTGCGACATTATCGATTTCTCGCTATCGGGTGATCCGATACTTCGATAACACACGTCCGCCTCGCACGGTTCGCTCCGACGAGATGGGAGAACTTTTGACGCGCGATAAAAGTTTCTCGACATGACTAGCGAAGCTTCCATGGGTATCTATCTTTCACAAACAGATCATCGACGCTCGCAGTTTCCGCGAGGCATGACATCGCGCCCTGACAAGATCATCAAATCGACTTTTACCAGTCTGGCCGATAACTTAATTGAGTTTCTCATTGTTCATCGTCGCCAATTAATCGTCGTCTGTCAGCGAAATCGAGATACGACGCTGTAAAATTAAGGGAAGCGTAAATAGTGCGCGGCACGGCAAATCAGATTCATAATATTTCGTAAAATGTATAAAACACACGCAGCACGGGTTGGAGAGAATAAATTATAATAAGTAAGTCGCGCGACACGGATTAACGCGATTAACACGAGAGTAACAGCGAAGTAAGCTGAATGGGATCCGAGTAAAATGAAAGCAGAATAAATGCTGCACGTTACGTTACGTCAGATACTTTTTTTCCCGAGCTGTAAGTATGTAAGTGACATCTCTTGCGCGAAATTCATCTTTTCCCGTGCGCACGCTCGGCGGAAAAAAAAATTAAAGAGGACCTTAACTACGAGTCATTATCTCTGCGCGAGTCGCACAGTTAAAGGATTCCTCCATAATATGACTCTAATTTGGATAATGACGTTAAAATTGCATCGCTCATGTATACTATGCTTCATGGCTTCATTTTCAGGCCAGGATTTCTATTTTCAAGCGCGAAGATCGAGTTACCGAGCGTTACGATCCGACTAGAAATTTATCCCATGGTCTTTCATTTTGGTCAAGTTGATCCCACAAAATCGGTTACCCGGTTTATGTAAGATAATGATGCCATTGGGTCTTCCTGACAAGTACATCTACCTAAAAGGTGCACTCCGATTTCTTTTTATTTTGCCAAATATAAAAGTACAAAAAATATTTAGGTCATATTTTTTCATTACAAATGTAAAAGTACAAAAAATATTTAGGCCATATTTTTTAATTTTGACCACTTTGAATTTCACGGACAGTTTATAACTTTTTAATGTTCTTATTCCTATCATTAAGTACAACAAAAATGCATAAGAAATAAAATTGAATACAAGATATAGTTAAATAATTTTAATAAATTCGGCATAGCTGACATACGAACCATTTTAAATTTTTTTAGTCGAGATTCCAACCAATATATTTCAAATCTGTGCTAAATTAGTCAAAAATAATTCGAATCTCGGCCAAACCGAGAAATTATTTGTATAAATAATTTTTTTCAGTTTTTTACATATTTTGTTTAAACATTTTATTACTTATATAAATAATTTTATATATTTGACTTCATATTAATAATCAGCAAACCAAAAACGCCTACATCTTGTATTCAATTTTATTTCTTATGCATTTTTATTGCACTTGATGATAGAACTTGATAATGAAAACATTAAAAAGCTATAAACTGCCCGTGAAACTCAAAGTAGGCCAAAATGAAAAAATATGACCTAAATATTTTTTGTACTTCTACATTTGTGCCAAATTAGAAAGAAATCGAAGTGTAGCTTTTGGGTAGGTTTACTTGTGAGTCATCCGTCGCAGCGTGGCAATTAGAATTTAATTAATAAATAAGGATTATTAATATTTGCGACGTTATTAATAATTATGACTCGATAATATCACGTTATATAAACTAGATATCTATTGGGATCGACATGATCGGGACCATGGGTAAATTTCTAATCAGAAAGTACACGATTCAAAATAGAGGATTTGCCATCCAGAGCATGACGTTTTAATACGCTCGCCTATCCTAAGACTCCTGTAGAATTGGCATTTAAAGCATTTATATATACCACGCATATTTTTCTTTCAGAATCTAAAATAGCGAGTGACTATTTTGCGAGTAGCCGACTTGCTGAAAATACGAATTACGGCGAGTTTCGCGATTCCAGCGTGCGCACTTCTCAAAATACGCGTTCTATTTTATTTTCTGTTATTTTTTAGTCAGCGAGTTAGATAAGACCGTAAAGCGACGCGCCCAAGCGCGGCCCTGCTCGCGCGTATATGGTTAGGCAACGAGGAATCACCGGGCCGGAATACCAGCCCCGGCGACGAGTCTGAGGGTGGGACGCGCGGTGCACACTTCCATCGCGTAATTCAGCGAGAATGGCCACGCCATCAAACGCGGTGATACCGCACCGCAACCTGGAACGCTCGTATATACATTCGCGCAGGCAGGGGAGGCGTCCACGTTCACAGACCTGTATTAAGGCGAATTTGCAGTATTCGACCGATAGCAGGACGGCTACGACGACGACGGCGAGCGGAACACGATCGAATAGCGCCGGACGTCCTGCGTTTAAATATTCCAGCAGGACGCCTTTCGCTCCTGTCCGACCCTTTCGCGCGAGCGCCGCTCTAACATAAATATCCCGACTTAAATGTACGACTGTCGCGACATCCCGTCGATGCTCCATTTGTTTCTGCTCCGGTAATGCAAACGTCCTCTCCTTCTCTCTCTCTCTCTCTCTCTCCCTCCTTCTCTCTCTCTCTCTCTCCTTCTCTCTTTTGCTCTCGAATACACCGCCGCGATATAATCGAATATCCGCTACGTGATTTCGTTATAGAGTTAGCCGGGGGAAATTGCCTGAGGATTGACAAATTAATTCCAGGAACGTCGGGAAGAGGTTCTCCAGACGCGCGCTTGGCCATTTATACGTTCCGCAAAACTACATCATTCTAATTCCGATTTGCTAAATTAATCCTTAGATAAAGCACGCAAATTTCCTTCTTCTTCTAAAGTAGAGTCAGTATATATTTCACAGAAATTCTGTACTTATAATTAGTGCTTTAGTTGTAAATACAGCTTAACTAGTGATACTTCGTTAAAAGGACTAATTATTAATAGCGACTATTTTCATTATTGATACACTTTGCAAACAGACGGTATCATTGTACGCAAGGTGCCATGGAAGCCGTTAATTTCACCGCCACAAACGCAGAAGTTGGACCTAATATAGAGTCCTGAGAGATATAACGAATTTGTATAACAAGTAGATTTCGGATTTTTAGGAAAAATGAAATGATTAAATATTTATTTCGTTATAATTTTATGTAATAATGTAAGCAAAAAATAGTGAATAGTAGATCAATATGTAAAATATTATTCTATAAAATTATCACATTATAAATATATAATCGTTCCATTTCAGAAATTCGAAATTACTTATTACTCAACTTAATGTTATAAAATATTATATAATACAGATTTTATCACAGTGACAGACAGTGAAATCTTATTTTCGTTAGTCAAAATTAGTGAGAAAGAAGGTAGAGCTGTAAAATGAGGTTGTTTTCACTGAAATTCAGTGAATACTCTCTGATGATCGATGAAACAGTTCTTTTATTGATTCAGTTAGAAACACGTTTATTGATTCACTTTGAAAGAATGTGCAATATAGATTTTGCAGTGAAATATTTTCACACATCGAAGTTAGTAAGAAATAAGACGGAGCAGTAAAGTGGAAGTGTCGCCGCTGAAATTCAGTGAATACTCACTGATCGGTCAAACAGTCCTTTTACTGATTCAGTCAGAAATACGTTTACCGATTCACTTTGAGAGAATGTGAAATATAAATTTTGCAGTGAAATGTTACTTTCACTCGCCGAAGTCCGTGAGACATAAAACGGAGCAGTAAAGTAAGAGTGTTTCTACTAAAATTCAGTGAATACTCACTGATGATCGGTCAAACAGTCCTTTTACTGATTCAGTCAGAAACACGTTTACCGATTCACTTTGAAAGAACGTGCAATATAGATTTTGCAGTGAAATGTTACTTTCACTCGTCGAAGTCCGTGAGAAATGAGACGGAGCAGTAAAGTAAGAGTGTTTCTACTGAAATTCAGTGAATACTCACTGATGATCGGTCAAATAGTCCTTTTACTGATTCAGTCAGAAACACGTTTACCGATTCACTTTGAAAGAACGTGCAATATAGATTTTGCAGTGAAATGTTACTTTCACTCGTCGAAGTCCGTGAGAAATGAGACGGTGCAGTAAAGTAAGAGTGTTTCTACTGAAATTCAGTGAATACTCACTGATGATCGGTCAAACAGTCCTTTTACTGATTCAGTCAGAAACACGTTTACCGATTCACTTTGAAAGAACGTGCAATATAGATTTTGCAGTGAAATGTTACTTTCACTCGTCGAAGTCCGTGAGAAATGAGACGGTGCAGTAAAGTAAGAGTGTTTCTACTGAAATTCAGTGAATACTCACTGATGATCGGTCAAACAGTCCTTTTACTGATTCAGTCAGAAACACGTTTACCGATTCACTTTGAAAGAACGTGCAATATAGATTTTGCAGTGAAATGTTACTTTCACTCGTCGAAGTCCGTGAGAAATGAGACGGTGCAGTAAAGTAAGAGTGTTTCTACTGAAATTCAGTGAATACTCACTGATGATCGGTCAAACAGTCCTTTTACTGATTCAGTCAGAAACACGTTTACCGATTCACTTTGAAAGAACGTGCAATATAGATTTTGCAGTGAAATGTTACTTTCACTCGTCGAAGTCCGTGAGAAATGAGACGGTGCAGTAAAGTAAGAGTGTTTCTACTGAAATTCAGTGAATACTCACTGATGATCGGTCAAACAGTCCTTTTACTGATTCAGTCAGAAACACGTTTACCGATTCACTTTGAAAGAACGTGCAATATAGATTTTGCAGTGAAATGTTACTTTCACTCGTCGAAGTCCGTGAGAAATGAGACGGTGCAGTAAAGTAAGAGTGTTTCTACTAAAATTCAGTGAATACTCACTGATGATCGGTCAAACAGTCCTTTTACTGATTCAGTCAGAAACACGTTTACCGATTCACTTTGAAAGAACGTGCAATATAGATTTTGCAGTGAAATGTTACTTTCACTCGTCGAAGTCCGTGAGAAATGAGACGGTGCAGTAAAGTAAGAGTGTTTCTACTGAAATTCAGTGAATACTCACTGATGATCGGTCAAACAGTCCTTTTACTGATTCAGTCAGAAACACGTTTACCGATTCACTTTGAAAGAACGTGCAATATAGATTTTGCAGTGAAATGTTACTTTCACTCGTCGAAGTCCGTGAGAAATGAGACGGTGCAGTAAAGTAAGAGTGTTTCTACTGAAATTCAGTGAATACTCACTGATGATCGGTCAAACAGTCCTTTTACTGATTCAGTCAGAAACACGTTTACCGATTCACTTTGAAAGAACGTGCAATATAGATTTTGCAGTGAAATGTTACTTTCACTCGTCGAAGTCCGTGAGAAATGAGACGGTGCAGTAAAGTAAGAGTGTTTCTACTGAAATTCAGTGAATACTCACTGATGATCGGTCAAACAGTCCTTTTACTGATTCAGTCAGAAACACGTTTACCGATTCACTTTGAAAGAACGTGCAATATAGATTTTGCAGTGAAATGTTACTTTCACTCGTCGAAGTCCGTGAGAAATGAGACGGTGCAGTAAAGTAAGAGTGTTTCTACTGAAATTCAGTGAATACTCACTGATGATCGGTCAAACAGTCCTTTTACTGATTCAGTCAGAAACACGTTTACCGATTTACTTTGAGAGAACGTGCAATATAGATTTTGCAGTGAAATATTACTTTCACTCGTCGAAGTCTGTGAAAAATAAAACGGAGCAGTAAGGTAGGAGTGTTTCTACTGAAATTCAGTGAATACTCATTGATGATCGATGAAACAGTTCTGCCACTGATTCAGTCGGAAACATGTTTACTGATTCATTTTAAAAGCGCACGGATAACATTTCATCCGTATTCCCGGGGGACTTAATTACGGGGATACACGTACTACCGACAATCGCGTAATAACCGAGCCGCCCTAATTCCTCGGCTTGTTAGAGCGCGGTGGTGCCGTTCAGGATCAATCCGACACCTCGCGAGAGAACAAGGTCGATCACACAGCACATCGGCAAGGGGTTTTACCCCGGCCCTGGTCAGACGCGCACTTCACCGAACGGTTCGACGGCCGCGAGCGCGCGCGCGCGCGTCCGCTTGTCATTAATGTATCGCCACGTACACGTACGTTAGTACCGCGACGGGTGGTACCTCCGGTACACTCTCATCGCCACGAACGAACGGTGCTGTGCGCGTCGTGCAAACACCGGTTTCGCTACACGGTAAACATATCGGTGGCCGCGGTGGAAGCGGACGTGGACGGGGCAAAAGCGACGACGGGGGTTGAAAGCGCAGAGTGAGTTTGCAGCCCCGAGAGTGAGAGCGAGAGCGAGAGCTCGCGAGTGCGCTCGCCACATCGGTGTGTCGCTAGTAATGAATAGGACATAAATCTGCGGAGGTTCTCTCTGTGCCGGTAGCTTCCCCGGGATCTCTGTCTCTGTCTTTCTCTCTCGCTCTCTTGGACTCTCTCGCTCTGTCTGTCCGTCCCGCTCTCATACTCCTCTTCTCCTCTCCTCTCTCTCTCTCTCTCTCTTTTTCTATCTAGTGCCATTTACGCGCCTACAGACGCGAGTGAGTGAGCGCGCGCGCATCGGTGACGGCGGGGAATTTTCCAGAGCGACGCGAGTGGACGTAATGGACGTCCACTTTTCCGAATACGCGTTCTTCCGTTTCCGCGACAACGCCGCAGGAAGTGACGGAGGCGGGTGGGTTTTATTCGCCGGTGGGTAAACGATGGCTCCGATGGAACGGCGGAAGAAGCGCTTCGGGGCGGCTCGGCGCGTTCGCGCGCTCCTCTTTTATTTTATTTTCCCTCCCCCCCCCTCCTATTCCCCGCGACCCTTCGGAATATTGTATACGTGCGAATATCGGTCGGTTTTCGCGAGACACTCGCTCGAGCGTTTCACACTCGTCGGATTTACACGTAGATTCGCAGCGTGAGAACGAATAAAGCAGCGAGTCACTTATTCGCGCCTTTCGAATGAAGGAAACGACGTTGCGTACACGCGAGACCGATGGCGCGTACAACCGTTCGTTCTCCTTATCCGAGTGCAGGATATGCTAACTTTGCACGCAGGTAATCGAATAACGGAGTGGAAAAAACGAGCAAATTTGTAGCACGCGTGTTGCCGAGCAGTTTGAACAACGGCCGCGCAACTGCATTTCCGCCCCATCGGGTCTACTGTTCGCGTACTACATCTTTCGTGCGGGCAGCCGATATATTATTTCAGAGCCGCGCGATAACAATCGTATCGGAGGAGCAGCGATGCAAATTCTAGATTGACTTTGACTCGATCACGGGCCAATACCCGCAACGATATTACTTTCTGGTCACTCCGCGCTACATCTCGGAGATCGTTTCCATCTCGCCAGGAACACGAAGGAGAGTACGTGGAGAGGATCGGCTTCCGCGCACCGGAAGCGGGATAGAGCGAGAAAGACGGGGCGGATCGGCTGGGCGGCAGGTTTAATTTCCGGTCGGATAAATTTTCAAGTGGCGAAAAGCCGATCGCGCGCGAATCGACTGTGGTGAGGAAGCGACGGAGAGAGCGTGAGAGAGCGAGAGAGAACATTCATATAAATATCGCACTTGGGAGAAAATAAATACGCGCGCGATACGTCTCGTGCCTTCGCTTTCCCAAAAATCGAGTTCGCGCACAGTGATCGTTCCCAACGACGATAATACCAACGGTTATATATAGCCGGAGTTCATTCCCCTGGAATATTCTCTTCGATCGTCCCCGACCGATCGTGTTTTCTTCGCCGGTGCGTGCTATTTCGCTTGTTTTCCCGCAGACGAGTCGTTTGATCTTTCTCGTTTGAATAAACCCGTTTGAGAACGGCCGAACTGCGAATACATTCACGGTTATGGTCACGTTTTGTATTAAGTAACGCGCAACTTTCCTCGTAAAATCTGTCGCGAGCTTGCGCGAGGCGAAATATTTTGTCCTGCGCCATTCGGTGTCCGAGCGCGCAAATATTCCTCAACACGATGATCACGGCGAATTCGATCATTTCTTTTTCAGCGTTCTCCATGCTTCTTCGGGAGTGAGTAATTGTCGATGCTACGCCGCGGCCAATAGTCGATTGCCGACAGCCGATAGACACTGAATGCTTAATAAGTATTTGACGATGCAACAATTGCATGGTTTGTGACGCTCGTAATGCCCAGCAAAGCGCAACGTAACTAAGTAATGTATTAATGACAAAACTAGACGGACTATCAACATCGCATCCATAAATTTATAATGCTGTTTACATAGCGAATACAAATCATATAATTGTCAGTACAATAGTTACGAAACACTAACAAACGTGGGGACTGGGTTTTGCCGAAACGTGTGGCTATTTCGCAGAGTTAAATTGCACAGCACAGAGACAGAGTCCAAAGACACGGAAGAGAGAGCTTCGATCTCGGGAAAGAGATTTCACTCAAAACAATCAGTCTAAGATTAACCCGGACTTTGGTTAACTTCGCTTTGGCAGACAGAATTCCGACAAATTCGGCCTTACTGCGTCGTTGCGTAAAACCGCACATGTAACAAATAATATATTATGTTGAGATCTCGCGCGATATCGATAACAGGTAATTTAATAACGTGAAATGGTAATGAGCCTAGCCGACAGCAACAACAGTTTCCGCAATTTGACGCAGCATAAAATATACTAATTAATGACTAATTTATTTATGGATTAATATTATAATAGGTTGGATAATTCAACGCCCCGTTTACCATTCGATCAGTTGATTCCGATATTATCTGTTCCATTATTAACTACTCGCTACATCGAGTAGCTGTTAGTAACATCAAGTAGTTCACGCCAATCACACAATAAGTAACGATCCGAGCGAAATCTAACAACAAGGTATCATGCACATCTACAATATCAAAGTTATCTCATATTTGTGCAATTCCGCGAAACAAACTCGTTCGTTTCCAGAGATACAAAAGTCAGCCCCTTTCTTCCCTCTTTCTCGTTTTGCATATTGATTTTTATTATGACTAAAAAATATAATGTTATCAATTAATTTTCTCTTGTCGAAACAAAATGACTACGTCTATTAAAAGCAGGCAAGTCTCAGCTCTCCGATTTCAACCCACCGTTGTAGATGTGCTCTCTATAAGTGAAGATATCGACGATTATACCGACCCGCGCTCTCGATTTTTCACGACGCTAGTGGAGCAGTTCAAACCAGAGTTGCGCCGTAAATTTCAAGATTTTGTCTACGTGGATTATGCACGTGTTGTCCACGTGATGTACACGGTCTTTTTTCATGCAGACAACGAAAAAGAAAATCAGAATATCATAAATTATATTAAAATATAAAGAATTAAATCAAACTGAAACAATTGTATCTGTTTTAGGCATTAATTAAATTACAATTATTGTACAATTATAATAAATTGCATAAAATTTTCATTTCATTGTACGACAAATTGATAGATGGTTAACTCTGAAGATAAGAACACTACTAAAGGATTCTGTGGACTCTTGTCTAAGAGACAACGTTCATGAATTTACTTCAGGATTCCAAAGAAGTTAATAAAAATGGAAAATTTGTTAAATTAAGTTTTGGATAAGTACGTTCTTAGTATATGTTCTTCAAACAACATTTATAAATTGCACATTATCTACATAGAGATATGTCATATTAGACAGTTGTCTGCATGCGTAAACGTAATCATAATTTAAGGCCAATTCTACAATTCTACAATTTAAGGCCATTCTACAATTTTTAAACGTGGTCGTGAACGTAAGAGTTAACTAATCAGCGTGTTTTATTCATTGATTATCGTAAACATTTACAATCACTTACGATCACGCTTACGCAATCGTAGAAACATCCAACTCTGGCTCAGGCTGCGCAGGAAAACGGAATAAATGGCCTCGTGGCTGGCCACGTGGTCGACTGCCGCGGCGCGAGAGTGGGGGAAAGCCACGTGTTTACGCAAAGCGGCCTTACTCCCACGCGATCAGCTGATCGTGAGAGCACGTGTTTCCGATTGCGCGTCTTCGCCGTCATTGATGCGCGAGCAGCGTTTGCTCCGTAACGCGACGAAACTTTAAAGGGCCACAACTCGCGAGCGAATCGACGTGGAGGCACGAAACAAAAAGCAATCTCCTCGGCGCGCGTCCGCGTTTTATTGCCGATTCGAAGAACGACTGCAGTCGCAAACGTCGCGATAGATTTAAACCGGAAAATTCCCTCAGCAATGCGCGTCCTCGTATTCCCGGCGGAATCGTTTAAATTATTCCTTCCGTTCCTTTTTTATACTATTTTATACTATGGGGGCAAAGTTATAGTCTATGGAAAGTTCTGCTTATGCGATCCAACCATTTGTCATTGTCGTAATTGTATCGTAATTGTACTGAGCAATATAAGTGAACAAATGTTCGATATTTGTATTTCTTAACTAAATTGAGTATATGTTATATAAGGTATAGGATTAGATTAACGCGTTTAACTGTAAACGCAGATGAAATTTTGACGAAACGAATGACCCGACTTTTATTTCACCCTCGCCTTCCATTATTATTTCGCTCGGTATTAAAAACTACAACGCACGTATATAACAACGAGCAATATCTGGTGTTATCGGCGTCTTTCGACGGATCCATATCCCTCGGTGCGATATAAAATCGCAAAAGCAACAATCATAAAACACGCAGGACTGTTGTCATAAAGCTTCTGTAGCTCGTATCGCTTAAACAAGCGGCGATATTTCTTTGCCGATTTATACGATGATACGAAATAAAAGACGAATATCTCAAGAACGATTAATTCGCGGATATTATTTCTTTGTAAGAAATATAATTTCACAATTTTTTGCGTAATACTAATTTCTACTATTCTTCTATTTGTTTGTATAGAATTGCGAACGTTGCAAAATGGAAATATCAATGTCAATACCTGAAAAGGCATCAAGTATTGCATAAAAAAGAAGAAAAAAATTTTTTAATTTTTTATACGTTCAATACCTTTTCATGTATTGACATTTTTGTACTTTCATTTTGTAAAAGCATTCGAAATTTTATGCAATCAAATTAAAAAAGCAACTCAAATCACGAAACTGCATTAGCGTATCAGCATTCTTTTAGAGCATTCTTTTAGAGGAACATGTAATTATTTTAAAACACTTTATATCGCGCCACGGTATATCAACAAAATACTACGCGGCGCAAAATGGCAAAACTTCTGATCACTAATCCAGGTAGACTTTTATGATTATCACACCGTGACACAATGACGGGAACTTTACAGATTTTTTTATTACATTTACTATGTAAATATTCTACATTGAATTAATTATTAAATTTACATCATACAAAGATGTAATTTTTTGTCATATTGATGCGGCAACAAAGTTGCTTTAAAAGTTACACTCAGATTTTCATATTACATTTAACATGACATATTGTTTGGAGCAAATTTTGAGAATTTTTCTTACGTTTTTTTTTGTGTTTCTATCTCATCACTCTATGTGATAAATATGAGTGCGATCTGAGCAGTTATAAGGGACTGAACGTTGCCGAATTTCGTGATTCAACATACCTGAGTAATTGTAAAGTTTACGTACAATTTACGATCAGTCTATCGGAGAAGTTTCGGCAAACGCGCTGATAACTTTTCATAAAGCATAGATCCGTATTTTCACAACATAATGTCTGTGTTTACGCGATACCAGCTAATCAACTGCGGTCGTCTTCACTGTTTATACGGACGCTGTTCACATCCACCGAGCGATTGTAGCGTACTTTAGAAGCGGCGAAAGTGTCGGGCAACTTAGATCGCTACGTCCTGCGGTCAAATTTATGAAGATTGGTCGTGATTCGCGCCTAGGGTCATCCGAAAGGTCCTTCGAACGGATTGCTATTTCGGGGTCATCATAGAGAAAGGCGTGGGAAACAATCTCACCGGCTTAGTAATTGCTAATCAGCACTTTGGCAGCAAGCAAACGCGCTGATGAAAAATTCTCATTGAGAAACCGAAACCTCCCTTTTCGTTCGCGGCTGTCTCTACCCCGCCGGCTGAACAATATCCTTTCTTCGCGACGACGTAGAAAATCGAAAAGTCGGCCGGGAGACAGGCGGAAGAAAGGGCCGAACGAGAGCTAAAAAGGAGTCGTCCCCATTCAGCAGTAGCTTAACGATCTATCCTTTCGGAACGACGGCACATCCTCCAACGCTCCCGCAATCCCCTTCTACGCTCCCATCCCTCCCCCAACCCTCGGATCTACCATACCGCCGCGCCCTGCCACTGTGCCTTATTCTTCGCTATTTCTTTCCTCTCATTTCGCTTTACTGCTTGTTCCCTCTCTCCCTCCATTTTCCTCTTATTCGCGGCGCAGTAATCTCTAGCCATTCGAGAAGAATTAAGCAGCGCAGAGGAATGAAGATACGCGTACCGATGCAGGGATTCCCCCCCCCCCCCAAC
>NW_022639515.1:238468-250487 GCF_010583005.1 Odontomachus brunneus | reverse complement strand
ACACTATGTGTCAAGTATTGTCAAAAAGAATCACAATTTCAATGATAGATTGACCATAAAGAAAATAAATGTCAATAATGGTTCATCGATTATAAGAGAATTCTTAAATCTAAAGAGCCTTAGAATAATAAATCTAATATTCGTCGATAATAGTCAGTGCGATTTACGATCATGCATTACGTTATATGGAACTCTGTGCGAGTGTTGAAATTCAATACTCATCATTTCGCATAGTCCCTCGCGACGTCCAACCTGATCCGTCTCTAGGTCCATCCGGGTTCATCCACGTCCAGTCAGGTCCAGCGATGATGAAACTGGACGCTGCATGTCGAGCTGCATCGTCTCACGCAGAGTGAGACTTCACTTTGCACTCGCGACGCGAATATTTACGTTTCGACGGCATTTAACGAATCAACGACTGGTACGGTCGTTTTTTATTTATTTCGGAGCAGAATCTACGACTACGATTAATGAAAATCGAAATTTGCGGCTCGCTTAACGAATATCTATGGTGATACGATAAATAATCCCGGAACATCGGAATCGTGTTCGCGGCTCGATAAATTCCGACATTTCCGGAGCATACTCGCGAATCGCGTGTGAAAAATCGCGCAGCGCGAAGATCGATCACAACCGATCGCGAAATCTATCGAATCTCCACGCGAGCCAAGTAATCGAGAGTGGCGTGATATCAGTCTCACGCACGTTAGCTCCGCGATATCTCAGCGAAGACTACCTCGCAATACCTTTGCGAAGTTTATTCTCGTAACAATTCCGCGAATTTGATTTAACGATTCTCTCTGAAGAATATAATCGAAGCGCAAACGTAAGGATAAAATGTCGACGACGAGGCAGATAGGAAAATAGTAATCGCGGCAAACGTAATTGCCGACCGTGGAGAAATTGTAATCGCGGCTAATGGAAAAATAGCAATCGCGGCACAGTTTACTTCCGCGCGCTATGTGGAAAAATGTATGTAATAACGTTTTCATGTAAAATGCAATCACGAAGGCGTGTTTACGCAAGAAATTTTAAGAATTAATGTCCACGGCGATCCCGAAATCTATCATTGCGAGCAAAGCACTCGCAGGTTTGGTGGCGCAATTCAGATGCGCATTGTGTAGTACTTAAAACAATCAGAGGATCACGCTTAATAAATAAGTTCATTGTTTTGTTAATTTTGTAGATTGAATTAAATATAAAATGTAAATAATTGAGATACTAAATTTATATAAATATCCTATAAATCAAGAGTAAATTGGAGCCAACGCAAATAATGATGTTAAATAAAGTAAGATAATAGAATATCAAGCATAAACATATAATAATGTCATAAGCGAACATTTCAATCTGGATCCTCTTCAACGTAATGCGCAAAATTTTTTATATAAGTTTAAAACATATGTTTACATATATTTCATTTGCTTATGACATTATTATATGTTTATGTTTGACACTCTACGGTCTCACTTTATTTATCATCACTACTGCGTTATAGCTCCTATTTATCTTTGATTTACATAAACATGTTCAACGAAATTAAGATCTGGAAATATTTGATATATCTAATATCACAATTAAGTATAACCTGTAAATATAATATATATACATATAATAAAGTAAATTTTCTATATTTTCATAATTTGTCCATTATTACTGTTCATTGATGTTGGAAAGTTCGCTAGAATTTAGAGATTGAAAATGAATAAAAAGAAAAAAATTGAATAGTCTTCAAAAAGAGAGTTAAGGCACAAGTCAGTACTCGCGAAATTTATAATAGATCAATTTTCGACTCAACTGATACGCGACATTCGATAAAGTGATCCTCTAATTATCTTGAGCACTGCACTTTGTTCAACGGCACAAATACATTTACGTGCAAAAATTGTCGTGAAGAAATTTATAAGCAAATCGCATTGGCTCGGACGAAATTCTACAAAAGCCCATTCAAAACCTTCATAAACCCTTAGATTTTTATGTATGAATCTTTTCTTTCATTGTTCACTCACCAAACGACTTTCAGTCAGAGTTAGCCACGTTCTGCTACAAAATCTGAAGCAAAGAAGCAAATAATTCGATTAGTTAAATTCAGAAAACTGGCTTAACAAACAAGCACGCATAGAGAATGAATCAACCCTTCGCTGTCGCAATTCGAGTCATTCGAGTAATTAACGTCTCGACTTTCGACAACAAAGGGTTAATACAAGAGACACAAAGAGTGAATGAACGTACCTTCGAACTGACTCTGCTCGGCCCGAACCGGATCCTCCGGTACAGCATCCACGTCCGTTGGAACATCCGTTTGTCGTGATGGAGCCACAAGCTTCATTAAATCTGAAACAAAAAGTAATTTTCCTGATTAGTAGAAACGATAAATTAACACAGAAATATTCTATTTTATCAACATGAGAAATATTTATAGTTGTGGGAACAGTATAGATGCATCACCTTATAATTATCTTCGTGTGATCATAATGTGTATGACTCAATCACTTTGCCACATCAACTATATCAATATAGTTGATCCGGTTGTAGCAACTAAAAATTGCTCGGCGTAATATTTACCATGGATACACTCTGATTGGAGCAACCAGATATCGTTATTTTAACCGAGCAATCGCATAATAACCGCGCGTGAATACAGCAAACGCATAATTCATTGTTTCGTAATTTACGATCGAATCTGGTTGGCACAATCAGATTTATATATGGACCGACCATTGTTCTTCCCGTAGGCGAATCGTAAATACGAGAGACAAGTAATTTGCACGAAAATATCGCAAAGGATGCGACGCTCGGTCGCGCGTATTTCTCGTTTAAATCGAACGAGAGCGAAAGGTGGTAGTCACCCAAGAAAAATTTCAGGAAGCCCCGGGACTTCTCTCTCACGACGTTCTCAGCACAATAATCGAACGCGCTATACAACGCAATTTGTCGGACATACGCTTTGACCGGTTCAGAAAAGACGGAAATAGCGCGCGGCGTATCTCGCGGTACGTTCACCTCCGCGTCTAAGACCGTTATGACGCCAAATGAAGAACCTCGCATACCTACGCGCGTTATTGTTGCGAAGGTCGCGCGACCTTCGGCTGGCCGAGTGCCGCTTGGAAGCTGCGTAACGGTTCTTACTCGATTACTCACGCTTGCCACTTCGTAATATTAATCAATATGCAAACATGTTGACAATATGCAATTGTTCAATATGTGTTTCGCGATGCACTCATCGTAGTTTCTGCATAACGTACGACTATGTGCGATTTTCACAATTCGTTGATCATAATACGATTTCAAAGATCCTCGATATCAGTTGTGTACTACACTTCAGTGTTTACGTACGAGAAAGCAAAGGATAAATTCGGCTGAGTTGTAAAAACCAATAACAGCCGACCCGGGAAAAACGTATAACGGATGATTGGTCGGCACGTGTACTCGCGAACGTGTATTTGCGTAGCCGAATTGAAACTTTGGATTCGTATTAATTCTGCAAATTTTGTCGAAATTGAATGATTATTGGGGAATCGCGAGATATAACATTGTAGATTATTGTACTTAAATACTACAAGTATCTAATCACTGACTTCTTCGGCGCGTTGAAATTTGAGGAAAGAATTATTTCGAAGTATAATTAAATGTTTGATTGTTTCAATGGTCCCTACCTATAAATAACACAATTCATACATTTCTCACACATTCAAAATATCGTAGTTTCTATTTTGCACACATTACTGAATAAATGACTGAATCGAGAGAAGTCTGAATAATAATCTCTCGGTGAAGTAAAGCACGATATCTGCTCCTTTTCTCTCTCATTTGTGGTCTTTCCTCAAACTGCTACTTTACGAAGAATTATATCCGGCCACGACGAATGTTAGTCCGATACCCTTTTGCGCGTAAGGAGGCTGTTAACGAAGCGGGGGAGTTAATTGCGCGATTGTGTTTCAGCGGAAAGCGCAGTATTACGCTGAAATACCTTCGCTCTCCGACCTGGAGTCGTTTATGAATTCACATTGTAGGCAAAACTCGTAACGCAGATTCAAAAGCGGCGAAAGCTCAAAAGCCCTCTTGATATATTGATGCCTTTCGCGGCATTAAGCGTATTTTCAATGCATAATGAGTGTTTTTATACGCTCGTTACATCTTTTAATGCGCGCATTGCGGAAGGCATTTTCCTTTCGGACATTTCAGCGAATATTAAGGCTGTGAAAGCGTTAAAATTAATTCGTGCTTGTAAGACGGGGAATAAAAAGATACATTCGGACCGTTGTGGCGGACTGCTCAAATGTGAATAACTTTTCGGATTGCGCGCATAAGCAGTACAATGAAGCTTTCTTTCTCTACCGATCTCTCGGCAATGGGTCTGTGATTGATACGTGCCACTCGTCGCGGAAGGAATTGATTTCGAGTTTGTTAGCGGCCGCAGGGAACTGTAACGTGTTTATAAATTTCACGTGAACGTAGTTATGCTTTCTAGCCGTGAAATTTAAAAGGTATATTTTTTATTTACACCCCTGGCTGGACACGCAAAGCCTCGGAAAATTGAAATACCGGAACTAGGAAAATTTGACAAAGCGTCGAAAATTCGTCACGCCGAAACATTATTATCGCGAAATGTCGTTTTTTTCGGAGGCATGCGAGACAGCGGCGCAGCACATGATGTTACGGAAAGCCGCAATTAAAAAAAAAAAAAAAAAAACAAAAACAGCCGAAGGAACGAACGACCATCTGAAAATTTATGGGAGCAACACGTTCTGGCTGATGACGTTTCGTGTCGTTCTCGCGTGTCACACATTCCCGTTCACGTCGCTGCGATTTTTCCGGATTTTTGTGTACTATTTTAAATATATTCCGGAAAAATGATACTTCAAAGTGATGACACCATAGGAATTTTTTCCCTGGTATGCATTTAAATACTCGTTTCCCCAGGAAAAACACACGCACGAGAGAGCACGCGCACATACACATAAAATTCCAGCCGACTTTCGAAAGATTCGTCGCGATATAACGTTTTCGATCGAGCCGCGCTCTGCGGTGTTGCATGAAAACAGAAAGCTTAGCGCGAAATATATCGCAGGCAGCGATATATCTCGAGCGCAGAGCGCAGTTTTTCCGTCGCTTTTAATCCCGCGCACCCCAGCGATGCTATTATTGCCTACAATTCAAGCACACGTTGACAGCCGGCAGTCGATTATTTTCCCCGCGGTGAAACATTTCGTGTCGAGGCTCTCTCTTTCTCACGTTCGTTAAACATCGGCCGAATTTACGCTTTATGCGATCTGACGGTGTAACGAGCGCGAGCGAAACTTTATCGGATTACAATCAGAATACCCCCCGCGGCTTCGTTGCTTTCGATTCGATTAAAATCGTCCGGAGTTCCTATTATCAGGACTAGCCGGCTTTTTTTCTTTCTTCCTCTGGCTCGCGTATAACTCGCTACAAAGAGAGCTGTAGAAGTGCTCTCATCCGAAAGCGGCAAACAGTTTTGCGATTACCGTGATCCGCGGCGTGAGCTCGAAATTGTCTGAGGCGATTTCCCATTCCCCGAGGGTGACTTTTAATTCGGCGATGCGCATTCACAGAGACGACGCCGTATTATCGAGTCCGCGAGAGCTGCCTGCGTGTCGCTCTCTCTCTCGCCTGAAAATTCGCGAACAGATCACCCGATTGCGATGCATGACGTGCGCGGCGGCACGGCTGTTCCATATAAATCGCATTCGAATCAATCCACGGCTCGGAATCTCGGCGCGCCGAGAAACATTTTCGCGCGGGTTTGATAAATCCGCCGGCGCCCGTCCGGCGTGCTGTGTACTCGAGATCATTCCCGCATTAACGAGCGAACGTGTCAGCCTTATACTTGGCCGCGGTTTCGGTGATATATGACGGTGATTGCGCGCTGAGGAATGGCGCGCTTGTGAAATTCCGACCAAGTTTCGTTAACGATGCGCTACCACGTACGGGACGTCCGACGCGGCAAAGAGCGCCAAGTCATTCGAACAATCTCCCTTTACTGTTATCCTTTACGTTCCCCCGCGCGGCCCCATTGCACCCGTTGTTGCCGCCGCCTCGGAGTCCTCGCCGCACACGTGATTTCTCGTTGTCGTATTTTACGGCTCGCGCGCCACCGAAATTGCGCGCTTGTAAATGCGTTACGCCCGACAAATACATACGACATGTCGCATCATTTTCCATTATCCGTCCGCGAGCTCCCGGCACGTACGCGGTCGTTCGAAAACGCGCCCCCTCGACGGGGCAAGACAGACGTCACCGTCGAGAATTATTGTAATAAAGATGAAACGATGAGGATAAAACCGCCACTGAAATTCTCCCGAGTGCACTTTCGTAACGCGATGGAATAGAGAGAGAGAGAGAGAGAGAGAGAGAGAGAGAGAGAGAGAGAGAGAGAGAGAGAGAGAGAGAGACAGAGAGAGAAAAGAAATGTCCGCTTTTTTTATATTTTACTTGAGGCATTACATCATCTGTACTACACACGTAAACCCGTTCGCCGCGCTCACATACGAGCCGTGTACTATGCAAGCGAGTCACGCAACGGCCGGCCGCACCCGTAACGAAGTAAAGAAAGGGAACGTTTAATTAAAAAATTCCTCGAGCGAATTGATTCGTTTCGGTATTCTCGTAGTTAGGCGGTGCCAGCCGATACGCTATTTCCAGTAACCGCGATCGGCTCACAGTTATGAACTTTTTGCTATCATATCGTTAAATTAACAGTGCACGACTCGGGAGTTGCTGAAAGTGCGATATTCTCGGGACGTTTCGCGGGTCATAAGCCGTCCTTGTTATTTAATATAAATCGCGGTAGCCGGAAGCGCGACAGATATGCCGATATCACCGCGTGTCGAAGAACACGGGACAAGCAACCGAAGGATGAGAGAGAGAAAGAGAGAGAGAGAAGGAAAGAGAGAGGAAAATATGGAATTTTTTGAACTTCGATTGCTCTCTCTTTGTCGGCGCGTTCTCGCGATGACAATGCGGATGAAATCTGCCTGGCAGAGCTCGCAACATGCCGCGAAACGCTGCCGAGGGGAGAACAGCAAAACGGCGTCATATTAGCGAGCACATATAAAGAACGGACTCGTTATAACTGATAGTACAGGTACGCGGGACTCGTGTATACGCGACAGTGCGGTTTGCGGTTTTGTGAATGGGATTGTGCGAGAGAGAGAGAGCTGTGTATTGTTACACATGCACACAAACGTACAGCAGTCTCAACGTGGTCGCGCGCGCGTTCACGACGGGGCTTGAGATAAATGAAATTCATAAGACGGGGGTATCCTTGAGACGGGACTTTCCCGTCTGGGTGGGCGATAGTTTCGCGCAAGGCAAAGCGAGAGAGAGAGAGAGAGAGAGAGAGAGAGAGAGAGAGAGAGAGAGAGAGGAGCCCGGCGGGGTTAGTGTGGGGGTCAGGGGGGCTCGTGCAACAAGTGACGTTATTAGGTTGGCGTCGGAGGGTTGCAAGGGAGGGAACGGCGAATCATAATGCATAACTCTTGCCCGTCCTTGTCTTACTGCTCGCGCGCGGCCATTCAACTTCTGCGGAATTGCTCGGTGCCAGCTTAACACGAGCTGCCCCTCGAACGGCGAAAATTAGCCGGCGGTTTTCTCGACAAAACTCGTCGGTCCCGGCGATGAGACGACAGCGGGGCTTCGTGCTGATGCCGATCCGATGTATTCCCAGTCGCTACACTCAGGGTAATGAGTGAATGAATAATTTCACTCTAGTCGCCCGACTAGAAATTACCAAACGGATATTCCCGATCAAAATCCGATCAACGTTCGTATCCGATCAGAGAACATCCGACATGAGAAATATCGATATCGATGATGAATTTTTTCATCGGTTTATATACCTGACGGAGAATACCATTACGATCGGAAGTGTGTCCGATTAAATTTAATCGGATCTCTCCTGATCGGATATGAAAATTGATCGGGAATATTCGTTTGATGATTTCTCATCGGATTATTTCACGCGGTGCGCGAAGGCGCGATTTGCGAAAGAATTCGCGCTTTAATGACGGCGCGAGACATCCGTCTGCTTTAAATTCGCGATGTTCAACGATATTGGGAATATCGAGAACTTCTGGCGAACCGAGCGAATCGGGGGGGAAGTTTCTCGAGAGATGAGTCGATTCAGGGAACCTCCGATTTTGCAGAAATTGAATCCGGAAGACAAATGATCGATTCCCCGGCCGAGTTTTCGATATGGGCACCACCATGCGCAATCTCTAGTCGCATACACCTCCTATCTTAATCTGCCCGATAAGCTCTCCGGTTATGATATCGACGTTGAACTTCAAAAGCTCATTTGCGCCGAGATCGGTGCCAAGTTGCGTCAGGCTCATTCGTCCTTGTCGCGCGATATGGTAATCGGCCGGTTCGAGAGAAGACGCGTCCCCCCTCCTCTCCCCTATTCTAGAAAACTAAATTCCCATTCCCCTCGCTGCGACCGTGGTCGCGAACCGCGAAAAGAGACCGTCACCGCCGCCCTCGACAACGGCCGGGGAAGACAAAGAGGCTTTATTACGCGAGGAGAGCGATGGAAATTGAGAACGGCGAGGGCGGAGATTGGCAAGGATGCCGGGTGTTCCCGCTGGCGTCGAACGGCAAAGACGACTACCTTATATCCGCAGAACTCGGATTATTACCGCTCAAGACGGTTATGCCGCTTCGCTCTCCTTTCTTTTTGTCGCATAATAGTCCGAGAACGTATTTACCCGCTAATATCTCGCCGATTGGATTCGCCATTCGATGTGTCGAGTCTTGTACGGCCGCGCGTGCGCCAACGTGCGTTTACTTTAGCTGCAGTTTAATTTACTCCACGTGTCTCTCTCTCAACTCGAAATCCAGAAAGAGACAAAGAATCGATTAAACCGCGACTAAAGTTAATATTTGTTATTTAACAACTCGTCTTCTATCTCTCCACTTTTCTCTCTCTCTCTCTCTCTCTTTGTTTTCTCTTTATTTCTTGGAATTACGGTTACTCTAAGGATCTTGGAATCCACAAGACTACTAATAAAACTCTGTTTTATCCTACTCAGTACGCTTTCCAGTACAGTTTTCGAGTTTCAGTAGCGATAGCGATTGAAGTGCAATCTATCTGGAGAGACAGCCGTGATAAAAGTATAGGCATAAAACTCATATCCGCCGATACGTCTAATGCTAAGCATCGTAAAACCTCTATCTCGCAGGGCTGCGCATAAAAGAGGTTCCTGGAGATCGGGAGTAATCTCAAGGATGTTCTCGCGACTTAGATACCATATGATTGAAAAATACCCTACACGTGTAACAAGCGGATGCGCAACGACGTGAGGGTGGAAAAAGGTAGCGGCGGTGAAAAGAGAAGAAAAAAAAAGAAAGGGAAGAAACGGACGGGCGACAGGACCACCGCCATGTCGGCAAGCCAGTCGTCCTTTTTCCGCCTCGCGGCCCCCTCTGTCTCTCGGCACTTGATTTCCGTCTTTCCCATTTTCCTCTTTCGCTCCGTATCTCCAGCTCCCCCCTCCCTCCTCTCGCTCTTCCAACCCCTCTCGTCTTGCCTGGCCGCCATTTTTGTTTGTATTTCGCGGTGATCGTGGACCGGAAACGGACGTCCGCGCCGTGAAAAATGGCCGCCGTTGCGCTTCCGGCACGACCCCCTGCCACCCTTATCCTCCTCGCAGTCCCCTGGCCTGAATCCTAACCGACGCCCTCGTTCCAGGCCTCGCCGACGTAACGCATTTTATCCAACCAACCCTCGCGCTTCCACCTTTCTGCTCTTTACCGCTGTCCTGTCCGACTTTGGCCATCGACCCGCGCCCAAACCATGTCCATTTGACGCAACGCGCTACATGTGCTCCTGACGCCACGCAAACTAAGCGTTTTATCACAGTCCCGTGAACTGTCCGGTCGCATGATTATAGTAATTGTCTCCTGACACTTTCATGACCTGCGCGTTGCCGTACCGCTGACAGAAACACCGGCAATATTTCATATGCCGCCGTAGAGCGCGTGCTCAAAATTAAGAATCCGTTTTTGCAAATTAATGTGACTTTCTAATTATCGCCGTGTGTTCCGAGGCGAATAATAAAACGATCGATCGGCCGAACCAAACTGTGTTTGCTCGGGAAACATGTACGTAATATCAACAGTTTAGAGCTCCGTGCGATGTTTACTCGGCTTGCATTACAAAACGTCTTTTTTCCGGAAAATCTTTCTGAAGGTCTACAGTGCGTGCTACGTGCAATATGGATTTTCAGAAAGATTTCCCTTGAAAAGGACGTTTCGGGACATCTCGATTACCAATATTGAATGATTACACATCTCCGACTAATTATAAAGAATAGTGGATTAAGATTAACTTCGGACTAATATCTGTCTTAATTAACTTTATACTGAAATCTGTCTGTTTCATTAATCATCTGGCGCGCTTTGTTTCAGGAAAGTTTCAAGAATGTGTTGAGCTGACTCTGTCTGGGCATACTAGGGTTTTGGGGATGGATTCGACATTGTTGCTGCTCCTACTGACCGGTAAGTTTAACCCTCCCGAAACATCGTGCTTTCCTTTTTCTCTCTCTCTCTTTTCCTCTTTCTCTTTTTCGAGCAAGAAAATTCAAGAGAAGCTTCAACGTTGCTCGGCGTTGACAGTCGGGCTCATTAGCGTAGAATCTGCAATTTTAGATGGACTTTCACGCGGAGACTACGTCAGAAAGTCCGGACACGGAACTTGGGTACTAAGTCCTACTTATTATAAACTTCGGTCCGGCAACGCTTTACGACAATGAGCCATCCCGCAAGCTTGAGAGGATACACTCCTCCAGCCAGATTAAAACGACTCTTGACAAACTGCCAGATATTGCAGTTGCCAGATATATTTCTCTTGTATGATCTTATTTCATTCAATAAGATTGCCCCCCGTGTACTCACGTGCACAAGAAAGAAAACAGAATTGCCCATAGAGACGGTATCGTGATGTTTACAGAAACCCAGGGACAAGTTTCTTTGCTCAATAATCATTTCGCGGGTCACTGGTACAAGACAGAGCTGCCTCTTTCTCTCAATAATACGAAGTAAGCGAGCAAGAAGAAGCGTCCCTGTCGTCGTGCGGGAAAAATGGCAGCTTAGCCGGCAAAAAATTTTTCGGCAGACACACGATTTCAATATCAAGCGGAGCTCGGTATCTTCGCGAGAACCATTTCGCGATATCAGCTCCCCTCTTCCCTCCTCCGAAAACGCGTCTTCCTCGTATCACTTTCTATCCCTGTCCCCAACCCGGCTTTTCGGCAGTGTGTTCGCACGACTCCCCGTGAACATCGGTTTATAAAGAGCGGAGTGAAATTTACATTTCCCATCGAGGCGAAAACTTTTGGGGAAAGTGACTTCGATTTGACGCTCCGTGAACTTGCAGAATAACCCGGCTTCGCGATCTCTCGCACCCTCGTCGCGCTGCCGTGACGCAAAAAGCGAAAAACGCTTCGCATCCGTTCTCGCGCGACGACCGTCTCTCTCCTCTTCCTCTCTCTCTCTCTCTCTCTCTCTCTTTTTCTATCTATCTATCTACCTATCTCTACGTGGTGCGCGCACCACGGTCCACGGTCGATGACCACGTGGAAGGTAGGAGCGAGGACGAATGTGAGAGCAGGAGCGGGAAAAACAGGGGGAGGGGGAGAGAGGAGGGGAGAGGGAGGAAAAAAGAAAGGAGTACGTTTGGTTTGGCAGTGGGCGGGTGGGCGTCGAACTCGGGACATCGCGCGCGCGGATGACGAGTAATCGATCACGAGCACTCTGCCAACACTACGTGGCGAAGAGCACGGTGGTTCTCATTCGGCGCAAAGTGGAGAAACCTCAATGCGGTGGTACCACGATCCACCATTTATACGAGAGAGCGCGCGTTTCTCTCGTGCGAGACCGCCACGGCAGAAACGTGACGGACGAACGGACAGACGGAGAAAGGTGCGCGACACGCGAGCAATTAGAGATCATCCGACGGCGCTCCCTCCCGCTCCTCATTCCCCGCGGCACGCGGGGT
>NW_022639515.1:222542-238349 GCF_010583005.1 Odontomachus brunneus | reverse complement strand
GGGGGGGGGGGGTCAAGATGTACCTTAAGAATCCCCGCTGTGGTGAGAGAGATCCCCCCTCCGGCTGTAATACACGCATTTCCCAATCGTGTCCCGCTCGCCGACACATCGGGAATTAGTTTCGGCGAAATTCGATATCGGGAACTCTCGCAGTATCCGGGTGCTCGCGCGGGAGAAGAGTGCGCGTCGCAGGCTGTCGCGCAAATCCCCGAGTATAGCTGAGAGCCATGCGCCGGAGATATTTGCGGACGAGTTCGTAATGCTTTCGCGAAAAATACAGAAACCCCCGGCTGGCAACCCACCACCACCCCCTTCCCACCTCTCTTGTTCCTCTCTCATCCCTCCTCTCCTCCCCCGCACCCGGTTACCCCGGCCGTCCCTGTATCGATTTCTGTCCGATGGAGTATCGCGATACTCGCCCTCTCACCACCTCTCGCGCGCTCTTCTCTCACTCTCTCTCCCCATCCCCGATCGCCTCTCTTTGTGACTCGTCCCTTCCTCCCCCCCCTTGCCGCGGCCATCCCGCGTTCAACCTCTCTCGCTCTCTCTTTCTCTCTCTCTCTCTCTCTCTCTCTCTCTCTCTTTTGCTTCTCCTCCAGTGTCCGCGTGTCCCTGTATCGCGATTTTCAATAGCGTGCGCACACACACGCGATGTGAAGGTGGACATCCGGGAGAGGACGGATCATTACTTTGACGCCGATTTTCTTCTCCAGCACCTTCCCACGATGTTTCCGTGATCGTGCGCGATACCTTGAGACGGAGATTCGCGAAGAGAAAAATAATACGGTGCGGAGGGGGGGACGTTTCGGAAAATATTCATATTCAGGCATCGCGGTAGCGAGCGATTGCAATTATTTGACGCGGAGATTCGATTTCGAGAGATTTCGGAGAACGCCGGTTGTTGACGGTCGCACCGCGAATGCAGCTTAATTTCGCGTGATCGTTACCGGATAGCGGAAACGCCGCGCAATGAAATGATAATGTGCAATGGGCGCGCAACTCGACTAAAATCTAGATCAACGTAAAAGTACGCAACGCGCGCGCACGTGCAGATATACGCGTGCGGCACTCATTTATCACTGCATCCGGAGTAGCGTGCGAATCGTTCGCCAGTTGGATAGAATTATTTATCTCGAAATGAAGGCTGCCGAGAGCGGTGGGTCGAGCGGGATGGATAGGCAGCAGCATGACATAGTGCGTTACTGATTTTTGTTTTATCATCAAAAGATACAACGTTCGCGTGCTATGACGTGCGCGGGCTAACATGCTCGCACGAGGTCATCGACGCGATTGGCGACCGGTATTCCGTCGTAATGGATCAAATAAATAGTGATGAATAACGGGACCGGATTTTTTGTCCCGGATTGACATGAAAAAAAATGTAATACGTATATATATTTTTAATAAAAAAAAAAGTTATGTATACAAAAAGAACAACTCGTTATTGACGATGAACGATGTGTCAATGCTGCTACTGTTGCGTTAAATAAAAAAGGACAAGAGCGGGGAAAGTTGAATCGAAGTAACATCAGAGATGTTTTACACGACCGCAAGAAAGGAGAAAAAGAAGTGAATACGCAATATTCCCTCGAGAAATTCCTCGGATAATAGCCATTCGATCCTGTTATGTCATCAATAAATGTTTCCGAGATTAAATGGTACTTTTGACACACCATAGTTTACGCGTATCCGCAACCGGATCTCGCACGGTCTACCCGATATATGTTACAGTGCGACTGCACTGCGCGCTGAGTTCATTCTATCGGCGCTCGGCGCAACCGTTCCAATAAATAGTTCTGATAAAGAGTCCCGCGCTGCTACCTCACACGTAAGCCCTTGTACTTTTATGGCTATTATTTTTCGAAATCATTCTCAACTTCCCCCTCCGCCGTATCCTTTTCCTTCGCTTTATCGGGGAGAAGGCGTGCGTTATACGCGAGTCGCCCCCGCGATTACAAAGAGCCGCAGATTAAATTTATCACGAATGCGGAAACCCGATGAAAGACACCGCGAAGATTAGCGCGTCGTGAATATTATATTAAAGCCATCATGCGAGGGATTCGTACCTCTTGTCTGCTACGTCTCTCGCTAATGTTTTTGATATTATTTATACAGCGTGGCTGTCACCACGGCGAAAAACTCGTATCTCGGCGTGGCCGTGCGTCGCACACTTCTCTGCGCTATTCGCAAAAAACAAAAAGGGGCGTGGAGAGAGAGAAAGAGAGAGAGAGAGAGAGAGAGAGAGAGAAGGCACGAAAAAAAACAGCCGAATGGTTTCGATGCACCTAGTTACGTCGTAAAAGCGGATGCAGCGCGTTGCATTTTGACCATTCGATTTCGACAAAATCGATTTTGTAGCAGCAACGGCCACGCCATCGGCCACCACACTACACCACACCACACCACACCACATCACACCACACCACACTGCACCAGTGACGTCCGGATTTTAGCGAGCCACGGGACCGCACAGGGCGCGTTGCCAGGGCCGCTAAAATATGTGCTTAATATTTACTCCAGACCGCATGGTGAAACGTATGGCTGTCAGGCAAAACAGATTTCATTATTAAGAACATCGACGATCGAACGGCGCTCACGGCAGGGACATATTGGCAGCTGTGTTGTCGAAGTGGTGGTCGAGGGTGTAGAGAGACGGTTGCGCTAATCATATACCGTTAAATTCGTTTTACCTTTCGCGCGCGCATGCAATTTGATAAGATCTTTTGTAACAAAAAGGTTTTTTGTAACAAAATCTCGTGATTACTTCTTTCTTAACATCTTGAAAATAAGTATGCACGATAAAAGTATCAATGTCTGGACGTTAATAACATTGATACTTAACTTTGTTTACATTCTGATCGTTTGGGTCTTGAAAATATACGAATATTAGAATTTTCAAAGTAGAACATATGTGTACGTATTCAATAATGCATGTATATATATTCTGTATGTTGAAAGTGTTTAAATTATATTCGTAGAATAATATTATTGAAAAAGAACTAAAATTTCGAAAAAAATACTAGCTTGAAATTGTTCAATTATTTGATTCAATTATTATTTAACTTAGTGTCCAAAATTTCTTATAAAATATTCGTATCTAGAAACCAAAACGATGAAAATGTCCAGAGTTAGATGTCTGGTGTTATTAATGTCCAGACATTGCTACTTTCACTTTAATGAACGTGATATATTTCCGAACAAAGTTGAATGAACCGCCGATATTTTCTGACCGATCATTCACTGACGTGGCTATCCCACTACTGGCTATACGATTTTGTACCAACCAGAAAGCGAATCGATGTGAGGTATGATGCTATCAATATGAGATCACCGTCCGATAGGATATGAGAACCGAATAGCGGATCTGAACAATGGGAATGAAATTTTAACACGTGTAAATATTACCCACGGCAGCGCCCCAATACGTATTTTCGATTATTCAATTCGTAGGTTGCGTCGCTACTTGCGCGAGCGCGAAAAATCGATGCACAGGGAGAAGAATTCAAATTATTAGGCGGAAACGGGCGCGTTATTTGACGAGTCGATCGTGGCGACGATATTAATACTTTTGCAAAAATCACGATACAGATAATAAAATAAATCGTTTCCCACCCTAGCCAAGGGCGTTTATCCGGTAGGAATATTGGCTACGGCCAGGAATATTTGCATGTAACTTGCGCAAATTGTTTCGAAAGCTGTTCGGAGGCTGTTACTGTTATAATTTTTGGCATCATATAACCTTGCAATACGCGCGCGCGAATTATGTTTTTATTTTTGTTTCTAACGGGAGAGAATAGTTCTCTCCATCAATAATTTTCTCTCAATAATTCTCAATAATAAAGTTCTCTCAATAATTTTCTCCAAATTTGTTCTTACGTTTCAGAGAAGATATATATCTCCATTTTTTTTTACCTACATACGTGGTGCAATTTAACAAAGCGCATTAACACGTTTGATTTTGCAGAGTTGCGTATCAATACTAGCAATGAGAATATAAAATTAGATTTTAAGCTTTTAAAACGAAATATCGACGCGTGCGTGAGCGTGTATATATATACATATATTAGCGTGTAATTTACGTAATAGAGCAAAAGAGGAATTGCATTGAAGGTTTATTTTATAAAGCCACGTATAAATTCTCTGTAAACCAGAAGAGACAAAAGTCGAGCGGGATATAAAATGTATGAAAATTAGCTTCCACTTAAACTCTTCTGACCCGTACAAGAGACGCCTCGTATCGATTATTACCGTACCGATATAGAAACGTATGCGAAGGTAATTACTACGAATGAAGCAATGCGCATATCTTTTGATATCGATCGATATTTATCCGATTACGCCGCGTCGTGCTGAAAACTAATTTCACGCGTGGCATTGCTATTACGTTCATCTAATTTTGATTTTTCCTTCTCGCCCCTCTCACAATTTCCTATATATTAGTTTTTTCCGTTTTGCCCTGCGAATTGCATTGCACGCATTCAGAAGTTTTTGCACACCGTTGTTTCAAAGCCCCGAGAAGCAATATATCTAGTTGGTTAAATTCTCGTTTCGCTTGTGACGGGAAATGAATTTTTACGGAGTAATTCCGAAAAAAAAGAATAGGTACACCCGCGCATTCTCCCTTCGCGCATATACGTGTACATATGTATATAAAAAGAAAAAAAAATAGCGATTCCCGTAAAATTACAGCCGCCTGTAATCGAAATGATTTTTTACTCCGGAACAGTCAGCCTCCCCGTTGCGAGAGAGCATTCCAATTAAATGGATATCATGAATTCATCCCTCACGTTTGGCTAATTAACACGGGGAATTGAAAAAAGAGAAAACTTTTTAAAATTAACTGATTGAAAATCCGGGGAATCGAGAAATCCCATTAAATATTTTCTACTTCGCGAAGAAGAGAGAGTGCTCGGACCTGAGGGGAAAAATTTAGAAATTCACGGTGCCGGGGAGATCCGCGAAGGGTTATTCATCTCTGAGACCGATTGTGCAACCGGGCTGTACGTTAGACACTCTGCGCGCCCGCACATCAGCGTTTCGCAATTCGAATCGCATTTCCGTCGCGACGTAGCCGTCATACGTCGTTTTCGCATCTAATCCATCACGGCGTGGCAACCGCGTTAGGCGGCGCGTCGCCACGTCGGCGCGAATGCTCGTTATTGCACGTTAAAGTTCGTTCCTGCTGTCAGCGCGACACAACAAACGGGGTTTGCGAGCCGCGGTAACGTGACGCAGGCTACGTGCGTGAGCGACGCGCGCTGCCAGAAAATTGATAATCGCGGGTGCGATAACCCCCGCGCGAAGAAAACATTTGCGAGACAGTCACAGCCCCCGCCGACCTAGACGACGCGCGCCGTCGCGTCGCGTCTCGTCGCGTCGGCGCTCGCGGAAATATGTGAACGCGCCGCTTTCTGAATGATAAAGCCCTCCGTGCGATCCGGACGAACGGCCGTTCTTGCGTCGTACGGAATATTAAGTCGCGCGCGTGTCCCTTCCCGCGCGATCGTGGACGAACGAGACGAGCACAGCGCGCGATTTTATCCGCACAAACTTGTATTGCAATATGATAAACTGTAGCCGTATTATCAAGTACACACAAAAATATATTCTTGTCATACTTCATACGCAGTAATGGAACGTTGCACGCAACGGCGTCGCCTGGCTCATACCCGAAGCGTTCGAAATTTATCCAGAAATTTAAAGCTTCGGTAAATTTCGCAGGAAATTCGCGCGATATTCCGTGGCACATAAATCTCGACTCCCCGTCTCGTGGAGTTGTTATCTTTCATCGAGTCGAGCCGTCTTACACTCCCGCGACATCCGCGCGCGGAAAACAAAGATATGGTGGCACATAACCAGAAATATTTACAGTTGCGAGCGGCATTTCTCTATTTCTCTCGCTCTAGTTATTTTGGTGTGACGGTAATGCGTATGGTTGATATGACTCAGTTTGCTTGGTATATCAACTGCGTCAATGTGGCTGGATGTAATTCGGTTGTGGCAACCAGAAATTGGTTGGAATCACATTTAACATAGAATATTTACTGTGATTGGAATAACCAAATACCGTCACTCAGCAATTGCCCTGCGATTGCAACCACATAATTAGCTGTTTCGTATTTTACTATTGAATGTGGTTGACATGACCAGATTTATGTGTGAGCCAACTATACTATCTTTGCCGTGTAGTATTTTGAAATGTTTCGATACGTTTGATTTTCACCGCTCACTCGCTGCAAGCTACACAAACCTCACAGTTTTAGATCGGACATATCACACAAAATGCTGGTATAGCCTTGATAATAGACCGACGCCCGATATTCGGCGTCGCGTGTATCTCTGGCGACATATTATCTATCTGTACCTATCGATCGTTCAAATTTATTGCTATTTGAGTGGCTCGATTGTAATAATAAGTGTAAGAGATGCTGACTCGATATGTCGCGATAAGCATTGAATATACATATCGAGAAAAGAAGAAATTACTCTCTAATAATATACTTATGCGCGCGTGCAAGAGAGACAGAAAGAGAACACGCGCTCTATATATCCCTCTCTCTTGCTAATAGATCAACGCTACCGTCCGAGATTCGGCGTCGTGTATATCTCTCGAGTGATTTTACGACACATCTGTTAGAGGCAGTGGATAATGGAACGAGAGAGAATGTGTGAGAGAATGTGTGAGAGAGAGAGAGAGAGAGAGAGAAAGAGAGAGAGGGGGAGAAAGAGAGGGAGGGAGAGAACGAAAGAGAGATAAATTTCGTTACGAGACTTTTCTCCTTTCTCTTTGATTATTATCGCATTTCCAATTCTCGACTCATAAATCCGACAGTCGTCTGAATCTACTATTACTACCAGGAAACGCCGACTCGACACGTCTTGACAAGTACCCGTTGCATAGAATGAAAAACAAAGAGATTACTATCAAATATCAATACTCACGATACGTTCCGTCGATTGCGCATCGCTACTTTCAACACTTCCGACACTTATTTCTGCCCGAGACTCGCTTTTGATGAATAAAAGATGCGCAAAACGCGGAGCGATGTCGATCGATGTGTCAATGATGGCTGCTCCAAACGGAAAGATCCAAGATGGACGCGCAATCACTCACGTACGCGAACGTTACCGCGTTCCTACAAAGACGCCATCTATACACCAAATCCGGCGATAGATCGATATCGCCGTATCATTCGACAGATCGATAGTTACTAATCATTTTTGACCGGCTGCATTTGTTTCTAGTTATACGTACTTCTCATTACTTTTGATTAATCCAGAAGAAACGTTCCCACTTCCCGGATTAATCAACAGTCATGTGAAATGCATAACTAGATACGAATGCGGCTGGCTGAAAACTTTTGGTAACTATCGACTTTTATCGATGGTGAGACATCCACGGGACTGAGAGTAGTACACCAATACTCTGCTGACATTTTATGCGCGCCGACGGGCTATGCAATATCAAGCCACTAGCGGAATTCGAGTTTCTACAGTCCGTAACTCAGAAGAGTCACTTTTTTCCTCACGCCCTATAAATCGCCAAAGCCGATTTCATACGATACGTTCGAGCACTCGCCAAGTCGAAACAGATAGGCGACACGAGAAGGAGAGACCGAGTTTCCGCGTACGGAAACACAAACATATGAATAAAAAATGAGAAACGGAATGAAACATATGAACGACATGCAACGACATATCTGTCGGAGGTAGTGGATAATGGAACGAAAGAGAGAAAGAGAGAGAGAGAGAGAGAAATTTCGTTACAAGACAAAATAAATTCCGATTGTGTGTGATAAATGAATTCGGCGGGGCCCGAAATCGAGTTATAAAGACGCTGTCGGGGCTTTAAAACGGGAGTTATCTCTCTCGGGGTAAATTGCTGGTACCAGCCGTAAATCTCATTAATAATCTATTCGGTCGCCCGCAAAAATCGCACCGCGCAGCCGAGCACGTGACTAGGCGTGGGCAACTATTTCGACTTCATCGCGAAGTCGGCAGACGTTAGCTCCCGTACGTTTCGCAGCCTCCTACATGTTGTACCACGTTCAACGGCGTGTAGCCGCTTCGCTCCGCGACAAGAATCGCATTTCCCGCATTCGCATCGCGAATGCGTTTCCATGTCCATGTGCGCGCCAACATAGTCGCGCCTCTTCGCTATCTTTCGCGTTGCACGTGTCGCGACCGTGAGAGGGCTTTGGCAAGGTAACGCAATAACGTTCGATTATTGGTAGTCACGGATGCAGGGCGACACGGCGATACGGGAGGGCGGATGGCGGGCAGGGTGGTTGCTGGCTGGCTCGCTGGGTGAATGCGTGGGTGTGTGGGTGGCTGGGTGTGCATGGGTGGAGGGTAGTATCGGTGGTCTCACGGCCGTATATCAAAGCTCTTGGGTGTGCGTTGCCGCTTTTCCGAGCTTTGCCTTTCGGCACTTGTGGCGGTCGCTATCGAAAGCCCCACGCGTTCGCATCCGAATAACGCGCGAATCGTGCCGAGTGCTCGTTCCAAGAGGAACGGGTACTCGCCAAGAGAGCCGCGACTTGCCGATAACAATAATCACGCAATTCTTCAAACGCGCGTTGCCGGGCGATTGCATCGCCGTTGCGGGATTTCGTTTCGTTTCGCGGGCCACGATGCACGCGATGAACCGAATATGATGATGAGCCCGTGACTATTTGCGAAATTGTAATTCGATGCGTTCTGCATCGTTTAAGTATGAGCATGCCACCCTCGGCGAATTTCCAGTCTGTTTGTCAAGGGATACATTCATGAATACGCGTGGATTTCATCTTTAGCTGTGTGTTATTCGATTTATCTTTGTATCACAGGGGCTCTCTAATAAGTCGAAATAACGCGGGCATATTCTCTGTGCGCGTTCCAATTTGCACTGTCACATAAACCCGAAAGATGAAACTCTGCGTGTTTTTGAGGGCGCAGGCGCGACGTGTGTTTGGAAATTTCTGTTTTTGCGACGTATATCTCTTAGTTAATGCGGAACATTATTCGCAAAATTCATCGTGAAAGACGGAAGATATGAACGACGATACGTGGCATGTAAAATTTAGCATCACGTAGAATATGTCAAATTTTAACGAGGTGAAAATTATATGACTTAAAGCGCGAGTTTTGTTGGAATTCGCAACGTGCTTGACAAGCGTCGCAGCGCAAAATTCTGCTAAGACGGCGTGGAGCGAGACGACGGTGTCGATTTCACCGAGGAAGTTTATCGGTAAACCGAAGTTCACTGCTAATTTCTCGTCCCGCCACACCTCAAAGTGCGCTTTAATTGCGTTAGACGGGAAGTAAATTACATTAGATTGTCAGTCCTCGAGGATGTAAGATCCGATGCTGGCGGCTGATTGCAGCTTTCGTGTGTTTAGCCGGTGACGTTCAACTTCATTTTCCGCAAAGTAGATTAAAAAATGAGATCCGCGAGACTAATTCAGAACATGCGACTGAATTCTTGTTCTGATATTTTTCGATATGATTACATTTTAATGATGGGAACGGCTAAAATCATACAAGAAGGAAGAAGAGGAAAACACACGTGTAAAATAGATTATCCGGTGTAATTGAGAAACTGATACTTCTCGATAAACGAATTTTCGGATAATCGATCTAAGAAAAAGAGAGTTCGAGCTGGCCATTGAGAGAACGAGATAAGTCAATTGTTTCGAAGGATCGTGTCGAGATGATAACTCAAGCACAAATATGACATTAGCCAAGTTAAAATTTTGATTCTATTTTCGACCTCAATATTCCATAGCTACTCTGATATTCTGACATGATATCAATTTCTCTTAATCCTATTCAACTAGCTCTGTCAAGAAGTCCTATTTAAAACACAGAAACGGTATTTTATGTATTTTCTGTCATTTAGAGACGTAAGAGAAGTACGAAAATTCAGTTTCTATGTGTGTTACCTGAGTTGAAATTTTGATCCTATTTTCGATATTCCAATATTCTATCCAGCGACTATTCTGATATTTTGAAGCCTACGTCAACCACTTCCGATTCTATTTAATCTACAGCTTTGCATAGAGAGCTCCTCTTTAGAGTCTATAAGTGGCATTTTGTACGTTTTTGCCATTTAAAAGCGTTAAGCAGGACTTTAGTTTCCATGTGTATGAAACATACTGGTCCCTTTAGAATATACAGATGTGAGGAAGTTAGTTCGAAAGTAGGGCCGAAATTTCGATTCACATACGGTAAACACACTGCTCCTCCAGAATATACAAACGTTAGGAAAGCCAGGCCGAAAATAGGGCCAAAACTCGGCTTATTCTCGGAAATGTTTTAAATATCGCGACTTTTCCAGGTCACGTAATCACAGAGTTAAATTTCCTGTGAAATTGTCATCGATGTCGCATAATTGTCACTTTTTGTAGGAAATGAGGGGCTATTGAAAATGTGTATCACGCGTCTCTGTGACATGATATTTCATATCACTGTTAATACTACGATTCTGATATATTGTGTGCATTTTCAATAAAGCCGATAGTAACGCGCGTATCTAAATCAGTAATAACCTATAATCACGGTACACTCGTAAACGATAAATGAATAATGCAGACGCAAAACCGTTAATGCGTATATCGAAAAACAGATACATTTTGACCCGAGAGTTCCATCCCGCGCGCATTGCACACCATAAATACATAATGCCTGCTCGCGGTCAATGTTCCGCTCGTGTACGCGCGAGTTTTTTATCATCTATTGTGCAAGTGGGTCTCTGTTCCATGTTACTCGCGCAAATAATCGATTACACGTATTAACGAAATAATAACGTTCCGTAAAAAAATGCACCATTCACCATTCCACGTTACCAACGAACCATGGCAGCATGCGAGAGAGAGAGAGAGAGAGAGAGAGAGAGAGAGAGAGAGCCCGAAAACAACGTAATATTAAAATTTAAAATCTCATATGTTTGTCTTGGAAAAGTAGAGCAAAGTAGCACTTTCCAACTCGGGAGGCCGTCGCGTGTTTCAATTTCGCGGATAGCAAACGTATCAAATAAATCTCAAATTCTCATGTTCGAGGGCCCTAGACTAGAGTGCACTTTTCTTGCTTATCGATGCGTGTATGTAGTATACGTGATGTATGTGTTGAAAACCGGGTCAAAAACAGTTGGACTATCCCCTCGAACGTGTTATGGTGCCACTCGAAAACGCTTTGAAAATACGACAGCCTTCGTGTCGCGTGTATGCCTGCAACTGTAGAATCGGTTCGATGCATTTTTCTTGCATTTATCGGTGCACAGCGCAGACAGGCGTCTGCGAGGCTGTCTGCGGAGGCTATCGCGAGAAAAGCGCTAAAGAAACGACCGCGCGAGAGCTTTCGTGGCACACCGGTAATGCCATCCGCGATATTGTGCGCAGGTATCGATTACAGGCTGGATAAAGGGACTACCGCGGGGATATACAAGCGGTAAATAACTTTTCCAGAATTTCATTTTATTGCGCGGAATCCCTTCGCGCGCGACCCCGGCTGATACGATCCGGCTGAACTTTCCTCGTTCTTCATTTTTACGGGATTCGATATTAATAGCTGTTAAGCTACGCTCTAATTACAATCTCGCCGCGACCGTTGCCGTCGCCCACGCCGCGCCGAACCGCGCTTTGAGTCTTGAGGAAGCCCGAAAATATATCGCGAGACTGCAACTCGCCTACGTGACTTTGCAATCGCGCAAAGTTCCTTTGAACGTAGCAATTATCACATTTGCGTTAGGGACGTGACGCACCGAGTTAGCCAACTGAGTCCCTGTATTGGTACGTTTGAGGGCCTTTCTGCCCGAAGGGGTGAGTCGGGGGTGAGTCGGGGGTCGGACGATCAGTCGGCAGGAAGGGTTGCCGGCGGAGGAAAGGGAGAGAGGGGGAGTGGGGGGAAAGGATGATGGAGAGAGTCGCATGGGGGCAACGGCATAATCGGCTTACACTATAACAGTCTGACGGGCGCGTGAACGGACGAGCGGATTTGATCCCAAAAGCCCCAATACCTCGAAAGCTCCGATATAACCCCTTTCTCTTCTGCTCGCACGCGTCGCTCCGCTCGACTTCGCGAACGAATGGAACGGAACACGATGCGCGAATCTGTTTGAGTCTCGCGGCAAAACTATCGGCCGCTGGTGAGAGCCGCGCGACGAGATATTACGCGAGCTCAAGATGTTTAATTGAATCGCCGTTAATGCGGGATTATTACTTCGCGCAGAGGAAGCCGCCAAACCCGCCGCTCTTTCCTAAGATGGAAATCAGCTCGTTTGTCCAAACTGGATTTCACCCTCCTGCTTCGCTCCATCTCTCGCCGCCCCTCGTCGCGCAGGCGTTTCTCCCCGATACGACGTTATCGGTCAAAGCAGATTTTATGCTAAAAGCAAATCACGATGCGCGAGTGCTGTACAGCTTTATATCTCGCATCGCATTCCGAGGCACAACAATTTCATGAAAGAAACATGTTATGGCAGCGTGGTCGAGCCACAAAGGTCTCCAAAAACGCGAAAGAGAAATTTCACTCAAATCCGACCTCGACCGACCGGCTTTAAAGAGAAACGACCTACGCCAGCTTGGAATATCTTGGAACGCCTCGGAGGAGAATCATCCTTACTGTAAGATTTCTGAAAATTTGGCTACGAGATGAGCGAACCGTTTGCACGGCGGAATTACATCTCTCTGGCAATCAGCGAGCTTCAAAAGCAGGTTTTGAACCGTATTAATTTTTTCTCAGCAAACTACGTTATATCCCCCCGTCCAATGTCACAAGCATAAACTTTGACTTATAACCGCGTGTCAACGCGTAGAAGAATAATGCAAGGTTGCTAAAGAGGTGCAAGAGAAAGAGAGAAAGAGAAAGAGATAGAGAGAGAGGGGGGAGGGCGGGGGGAGAAGTCGGAGGCTGCATCAAGTTGGGCAAAAGGAAAGAAAAGGGACAGGGGAAGAGTGAAGAGTACAGCTTTTCCTGATTTAATTAGTGAAATGCACGGGTTACAAAGAACGCCTACCTCGAACAACTTGGCGAGGTGAGTTCCCGATTCAAAGCCTCATTGTCAGCCACTGTTCGCGCGATGTCCCCCTTTCCTCACTTTTTTTTAACCCATGCCACTCTTTCAGTGCAGTATTGTGTTTCGACGTAGGATTAAAGGCGAACGTCAAATGTATGTCGTTTTGCTACTGTAAGCATGTCGATCTTTCGAGTGCAGAATGTAAGGTAAATTCGCAGGAAAATGCGCCTCAATAACGTGTCAGCGTGGGATTCGTAGTGTCTTTATTTTTTCGCACGCGAACCTTTTGCTACCTATGAAAATGCCTTTGTAGAAAATTGCGAATGGCGCAACAATGATCGAAGATTTAACAGTAAGAAAGTATTCAACGAGTGCTTTTACGAAATTTACAGACCACGAAGTATTTGCTACGTCACAAACGTAATTACCGGGTTTGCACAAAAACCATCTTCTCGGTCTGAGCGTGTCTTTCCGACGATGTTCACACGAAGAAGCGAGCTTGACGTTGAGAAGTACGGTTGTGAGGAAAGGGCGGAAAAGGATTCTCAGTCGCCAAACGCGATCGGGCACGTGCAAATACGAGAGCGTGGCTTGGAAACAAAGAGCGAACTGCAATAAAAAACTTATTAAAGAGGTCTGGCTCGGCCAAGTCCCGGTAAATATTTGACCGGTCTTTAAACCGCCAACCTTCAAACCATCACGTCCTGGCCAAAGCGAGGGCTTCCACTCTCCTCTCTCCCCTTTCCTTCGCCCATCTCCCATGTCCTCTTCGCTCGTTACTTCTCTCTTTTCTCGCAATCTTTCTCACTCCGTTGCTTCTTTATGAGCTCGCATTACCCCTCGTCAAGGAATGCCGTTGTATCTTACTTCCGCGTGCGCATTTATACCGGGTAATGTCAATTGCAACAGGAGATACCATACCAGGATAATTATACCGGGGAAGAATTCCGCCAACTAACGTCATACGCGTGTGTGGACGCGTCGTGATGGAGAGATGATTACTCTCTCTTATGCCCTTTCGAGTTTGCGATTTTAAAGTAATAGCGCGGCACGTGCGCACAGACGAGAGCAATTACATCAAATCGTCGCGAGCGACGGCTGTGATAACCCTCTGTATATTGTTTCCCGGAACTATTAGAAACGTAAGGGTGATGAAATGAGATCGGAAGGGAAAGCAGCGCTTTGAACGAGAACTTTGGGTGTCGAATATCCACGAGGAATATCCACAAGGAAATATTTGCGAGATTTTCCGTGATGAAGATCGAATCGCGGCATATGTTCTTTGCACAGCTAAGATTCTAAACTAAGGACTAAAAGTACCAATAGTGCTTACTTAAAAGTTGATTACTTAAGATTTTTATTGAAGTTACCAGAATTCTTGTTCAAGTTAACAAGATTGCTGGTCAACTTGAATAGAATTCCGGTTCGTTCACACTTCAAAACTATTAATCAAAGACTAGAAAAACTAGTTAATCCACACGCAAAAAAAATTTCAGTTGGTGCAACCAAATAGGAACCAACTGAAAATTGGGTGATTAGAAATCTTTGTTATGAAAACTAATATTTCTGTTGTTGCAACTGAAAATATTCGTCTGAACATTCAACAATATATTAGAACTCGGTTGAGGCAACTGAGAACAATTGACTATACAGAAGTCTCATAAAAAAATTTTTCTGTTCCTATAGCCGAGTTTTCGTCTGATCCCTGAGCAACCGAAAATTCGGTTGCACCAATGTTTTTGCAGAACTGTTTTTTCTGTCAATCAAACATTTTTCTCCCGTGCAGATATAAATATGACATGTCATTACGTCATGAAAAAATTTGGATCTAACTCTGGATAAAAATCTGAATATCTCACGCGAAAGTAGCTTTAAATAACGGCTATTAATACGAGCTTTTGTTATACTTTATAATACGAGCCAAATGTACACTTCACAGTTGCGCTTTGGCGTGTAAATCACGGACGATCGAAAACGCGCGCTCGTCTACCGTATGTCGCATGCACTCCCTCATGTTTTTTCGGTATCGCCCCAGGATCTCGTTCCGTTCTTCGCGTCGCGCTCGAAACGCGCGTCATCTCCCGAACGAAAGCTATTTCATCGACGACTGCGGATTTGCGTCGGCAGAAAGATATCGGCTATTGTCGAGGAGCGCGTATTGTCTGGCGGTATTCCCTATCGAAGCACTTATTGTTTCGAGTGGTATTGTCGAATAAACGCGCGTCATTGTTCCCCGCCGTTTACCGCGACCGTAGGTGGAGGTCGGCTGGTGTCTCGTTAGTTCGTCCTCTTTGATTCTTTCTTACGGACATGCAAGCGGATCGGCAAACACGGCCGCACTTAATCGCACGGAGTGTATCATGGCGAAATTCGCGTCAAATTCGGGGACGGTATTTGGGATGAGTCGGGCAACGTCGTTTTATTCCGATGGGAGTTCGATCGGGTGCCGCTTTTTCGCAGCCTCCGATTATTCGTCGTTGAGTACATTTTAGTAGAGTCAATACTCGACTGCAAATTTATCGGATGATTAACGCTGAAATTAAGGTCGAGGATTCCAGTTGTACTCTCTGTTCAGCCCCGGCACTCGCGACCCCCTCGACGCTCGCGATCGATCGGACGTTCCTACCGCGCGATTCGATAATTTACCTTCCCGTTTGTTTTTTACGACGTTGAAAACCGGCAACTCACGGTCGCGACACTCAAGTCCGCTGGCCATCGTCGTGCAAACTCTCATTTTTCCGTGGAGCACTACTCCGCCAAGTCGAACTCGCTTGCAAGTTCGACTAAACCTCTCGCCCCCCCCCCCCCTTCCC
>NW_022639515.1:215593-222467 GCF_010583005.1 Odontomachus brunneus | reverse complement strand
CCCCCCCCCCCCTTCCCAGTGCGAACGGCAGGTAGTGATACAGAAAGTTCTTCGCCGTTCTCCGCACCCTCGTATTCGGCATAATAACGGCCGATATATTTTGCAAACGACGCTAGGGCTCCGACCGAGGGTATCAACCGAGCGAGAGAGGGTGGACGGCGAGGAGAGCGGGGTAACTCCGACGACCCGGACCTGCGGGCGGTCTCGAGTGTCTTGTCAATATGTATAGTGTCATCGATGTCTCTCTATCGGACGAATCCCCGTGATGCGTCCCGTAATACGCACGGGCGCGCTCACGTACGGCAGGGATCTCCAATCCACGGCCTACAGCTCCGCATCCGGTCCACGGGAGATTACTATCGGGACCGTGGGTTTTATTCGAAACAAAAGGGCTCGCGCGATTAAGAGTAAATTGACCGGGACGATAACCTACTCACGAGTCTTGTATCTGATGATTTCAACGATAACTACTTTTCAATTAAATGTTTCGTGTGTAATCCTTTGGCTATTATATCTCATATAAAAATGTGAGTCATTGCGTATGCGTAGATTGACAATTTCAATGAGTCAATTTGACCTAATCGAGCTTAAATATATTGTCTTCGCGAAGGAATAGTCCAAGTTGAAGTTTTGGTTCTGTATTATAACGCATCATGATGAGAATTTCATGGAACTCCAAGGATCAACGAAGAATCTCAAGATATAACATTGTACTACCAAGCTATTGTACTACCTTGATGTGTGATGAAAATGCAAATGGTTACTCAGAGAAAAATATAAATATGATAATGGCAAAACTATATAAGTAACAACTATATACGAGTTTCACGTATAGAATTTTAATATATATAGCTCAATAAATTTTATTAAAATTTTACATACAAAATTGATATAATTGTCACTTTCATAGTTACGATCATCATGTTTTTCTCTGAGTATACTTATTACTGTTTTCTAGATGTTGCGCTTAAAAAAAGGCTCATTTCGGAATAATTTCATATTCAATTATTTCAATATTACACCCACATTTAATCTTCATTCTTAATTTCAATGTGTTAATTATCTAACTTAGCTGCGACAAAAGTAAGCGAGAGATGAGCAAATATTAAATATGATAGATAATTAATATAAAAAGAGTCAATAAATTTTTACCTCCACAATTTCTTCTTTCTTTTTACTTTTGGAAAACTCTGTGAAATTTGAAGCTCTCAAAAGAATTAATAAGAAAGGGCTCTTAAAAGAGCTGATAAGAAAGAAACAGTTGTGAAGGTAAACATAACAGTCGCGTATTTAATAATGTTGTTTACATTTAGATTTCTTACAATAACATGGTTATTGTACGGAAATGTAAACAGAAGTTAGCAGTCGTAGTGTGTCCAAGTATTATTAAACGCAGAAAAGAACTGCAAGATTTGCACTAGATTTTAAGTCTGTGTGTGTGTAATATTCATAGTTGCAAATTACTTACGACATTTAATTGAGAGTATAACTGATAATAAATTCATGCACCGTTGTTTGGCTGTTTGGATCAATATCTCTTTTTTATGTATAAAACAAGCACAAGTTAATAAATAATTAAAACTTCACAAAGCTAATTTGTTAAATAAGAACAGACTACGAATGCTGGCCTGAATTTCGACTTGAATGTATAATATCTTCCCTACTCTCGTCTACTAAAAGTTCGTCAGACGTTTACAGAAATCAAACATTTGTTTAATAAACGATTTGACATACTTGGAAAGATATGAAACATCGCTGGCCATGTTCAGATGTCCTATTTCCTCCGTCCTGGTGGCCCGATCCAGCATCTTGCTCCTGACTGCATCATCGTTATACTTAGAGTACGTGCCTGTGGCAATTACACTGACACTCGCGTAGACACGACATTCGACAGGAGAAACGCACGTTAACATTAACGCGATACAGACAGCTCGATTCAATACTTCACGACGAAATATTCCGATCACGACGGAAGTGACGCGCCGACACGCGTACGCCACGATATGCGCGTTGCTTCCCGGCTCGAGGCGTAATGATAATACGCGAGAGAAAGACGCAACGGATGAGAGTGAGTATGACTACTTTGAAGGTTCACGATGTTTTGGGCGCGGATTGTTTTGATCAGTGACGTGCGCGACAGCTGTTGGCGATACTTTTTGTACTCTCACGTGTCGCGTATTATTCAATGATCACGTCTATCCTAGATACGTGCATCGGTGTGTTTGTTGCAATTCCCGTCGAAGCCAATTAAAATATCTCGTTGACTCTTCAAATATTTAATCGGGTATCACGTCGGTATCACATCAATTAACATACAATTCTCTCTGATCGCAATTTGTCGTATCTATGCAAGTGTCAATGCCAATGTCAGTGCCACGAGGGAGCGGTCAGGATGCCGAGTCGAGAAAGCAGGATGGAGGACGTAGAGTGTGAGCAACGATACGTTACACATTTTCACAAATATGTCTAATAATTTTATATATATATATATATATATATATATATATATATATATTACGTTATATTATATAATTATTATTTTGTTATACAAAGAATATTTTGATTTCAATGGAAATTTAATGAACTTGCTGGAAAGAAGGAAATATCCGATTTGAAAATTTCAGATCAGTATTCATAGTGTATCATTATTTCATTAACTAAAAAATTATAGCTTTATAAATTTCTGATCGCTCATTAACTTGTGCTTGTACATTTATTCCATGCAAAAAGTATTGATCTAAAACCGATAACGGTTCATGAATACGAATTTCTGTTATGAATTATACTCTCAATCAAAGATCGTAGGTAAACTTTACAACTATAAATACCGGTTTTCAAATTTAAAATTGGAGACTGCGAACGCTTTATTCACATTTCTATTTAATTCTGTTATTATACCGAACTGCTAATAAAATCAATATCAATAAAAAAATAATGAAAATATTACGAATAAAGATAATTTGTTTACCGTAATTTCATTATTTATCTAAATAAATTTTGTATTATTAGCTCATTTCATATAATCTATCTACAGAATTTTCAATTGCGTAATTAATATATTACTTATCGAAATTCAGAGTAAGAATTAAAAATTAAAAAATATAGATAGAATATAGAGTAATCCAGGGATAAAGTTCTTCAGGACTCAAAATAGACGGCGGAAATGGCAAGATTTAAACCAAATTGATTTGATTTAAATCAAATCAAAATTTCGACTCTATTTTGCGCGTAGAGATCCCTTTTCTACGTATATACTTGTACTTTTGGGGAACCGTGGGATGACATGCTATAAAATGCAATTCTTTTTTTTTTAATTCGACCTGGCGTGTTGAATAAATCTTATCTGGCTCGGAAAGTTTGCGAATCCCTGTTGCACGAGGGCCGTCGTCGCGCGCACGTAGGTGCATTAAACGAGAATTACCCGCTTGCATCATATCCCCCGAACACGGAGGACACGGATCACAACGTTGCGGACACTCGGGACTGTCTTAGATTGCGTGCCAATGTTGCTGAATAATTTCTGTCCCCTCATCTCCACACGGAGGCGAGGTCCAATCGCGATTTTCCCGGCGGGGGTGCGAGACGTGGTTATAGGAAACGCGGTTCGTGCGGAGTTATACATCGGAGGTAATAAAACGCGCTGGTAATTACTTGGCCAGACAATCATTAATCTTCATCGTTGTATCGACCGCGTCGGTAAGTTGCCTCTTGCGACTCCCCATTGCTGTTAATGAAACGATGCGATAAGCAGACGGAGATTTTGCTAGATAAAAGTCCGCCCCACGGTCATATCAGACTTTCGCATTAGCACGAAGACAAAGGACGTGACATAAAGCCCGGGGACGTGAACATTCGTCGCGAAATTCCTTAATGTCCCTATCGTATATTTGTGCTTCAACGTACCAATAAACTCCCCGCAGGGCAGGGATTCGTTTATCCCGGCGATCCAAAGAAACCGCAATTAAAATGCACGCTCCGGTACACCTCGTGCACGATTCTATTAAATTGCGTTAAAGCGTTAAATGCGCCAATAGAGCGGCCGAATGGAGCGCAGCCCTCTAGCTAACTCGAAATCTTCATAATACCGTGAAAGAGCCTTTAGCTTTTCTCTACCCTCGCACGCGGTAGTATCCACTATTTGAGAACCGTCAGTAGGCACGACGACTCGCGACGCATTCACGACAGAAATAAATACGGAGTGAAAAGGGCTCGGGCTCTCTTTTCACGGAAGGATATAATTGCCAGAAAAATAAACGATCGCAAAAGTCTGTTTGCCCACGTCTTTCTCCACTACCTCCCCGCGCCCAGCGGGGCGGAGAACTCTTCGTACCCTGTCTTCTGGTTTCTCCCCCTCGCGCCAGCTACATCTCCCATTCGATGTCCTCGTCCCCTTTTATCTCCTTTTATCTCTTCTTTGGCTACCTCCCGTGCATGTCTCACCTACACCAGCGCGTCCTCGTCGACGTCGACGTTCTCTCTCGCTTCCTCGTCATCTGTTCCTCGCGTTTCTTTCTCGCTCTCATCGACTCGCAGCCACCATCGCGACTTCGTGGAAAAGCTCACTCGAGTCGCGGGTCAACGAATTCGCAATTACGATCTTTCACGTCGACGTGACTACCTACTCTCTCGTCGACTTTGGAACCCCTGACCCTCGCGCTCCATCTTTGTCGCGCACGTTCGACAACGGCCGCCCTCGTCTCGCAACGCGAGATGCAGTGCTTTGGGATTTTCTTAGTAAATCTATCACGAAAGCCGATAATGCGAGGCGTTCAAACGCTGGTGGTATTCATTTAGCGAGAAACGTTTCTCGCTATATCTTTATGAGAATGAGAAAGGAGAGGGAAACGTGGCCAGTGACATCGCGTGCGCTACAGTGACGAGGAACGCGAAGGAAGCGCGATATTCGCGGACATTTATCTCGTCAGTCTCTCTCCCCCAAATCAGGATATGAAATTCGCCATTCTCTCGCGCGCATATTTCCAGCCATTGACGTAATTGTTATACATCGAATTTATAATTCCGCGCGCTGCGAGCACGCGATATTACCGTGCCACGTCCCGTTGAAAATGGATTACGCGACGCTGTCAAATCAATCGGTATCAATTAACGCGAAATCATATTCGCGACGCCCTTTCCAATTTTCCGCCGCGGCGCACTGAAAGCGCCGCGTGAGATAACGCGGAAAAATGTATGCCCGTAGATATACGTGCACGATCGCGCACACAGTGTTGTGCTGTCGGATGCCCCGGGAATGGTTAGCGTAAACTTGTTTCCCAAATAAACCGTGCCGGACACGTACAGTTTTCATTCGTGCAATCTTTATACGTATACCCTGACCTTTCGAACCGCCGCGGAAAAATCCCAGTCGAATCGCAAATTGGGTTCACGTTTCAGCGGCCAACGAGCAGAAAACGTCCTCGCGAGCTTGGACGCGCGCAAGCGCGCGTGTTCCCGTGTATTCGCGGGATGTGCAAGAGATATCGGAATTCGAAGGAGGAAAAAGCGACGGGAGGTTGGGGTTGCGCATCATACACTTGCGTTCCTTCGACACACTTTGAGACACTACGGCAGCGACGCAATGTAAAAACAATGCGACGGCCCTTCAAAAGCTTTGTCAGCCGACTGTGCCCCTCTTGCTCGGGAGCGTCGTCGCCGTTCATAGGCGTCACATGCGTGGGTGTTTTATGTCCCATTCAAAAACGCGCTTTGAAGAGCGCGTCGTGTGCAGTCGGTGAAGCCGAAAACCTCTGAAAATTCATGGAGACATTCGACGGGCGCGTCGATTATTGCGACCGAAATTCCGCGTTGTTCGCGCGCGTCACTTCCGCATCGCGGATTATTGATAGATACAGATCTCTCTCTCTCTCTCTTTGCATATGCCACAGATCGCGTCGCATGTGCGCAGACCGGCGGGAAAATGCGAAATGACTCGACGCCAATGATCCCGCGTCAGTCACAGGATGGGTAGCGTGAAACGCGACCGCATATGTGCCGCGAGAATTCGTGCATTATGCGGGAAGAATAAGCGCGCTAAATAAGTATGCACGAGCACGCGCGCATATCGACGCGCGAGCGACAATGTGGAGTACCGTTCGGTTTTTGCTCTTTGAAAAGCAAGCAAACACGTGGCTACATACTTCTTGACAACGCGCCGGAATTTATGCATTGAACGGCGGCGCGGTCCGGTAAAGAGGACGACGTATGTATACGCTACGTACATGGCGCAACATTTCCGATGACGACGCTGCGCTCGTGGATAATTCGTGCATACTCCCCCGTTCCCCCGCTCATATCGAGCTCGTACTTCGCTATCGCGTTTTCATGCGTTCTAAAGCTTGCCCTTCCACCGACATCGCGTCGGGAATACTGAAATATTTCGTGAAAAATTCAACGGTTATTTGAGACAGGTGCGATTCATTTGTAACGAGCTGAAACGGGGGCTGCGCGGCAGGATCGACGCATTCGACGCGCTCAACGTGTCGTCTTTCAATTAAGATTCACATTTCCACGGATTTTTCGCATTTAGATGTTAATATATCGCCCGGAGAGATCCCTCGCATAATATCATCCTGTGCCGAAGCGGAACTTTATCATCCCTGCGGAGCAATTCTCAATTTCGATCTCTTTCCCCGTTGCACGGATACATTGGAGTCTGAGCCACGTCAAATCGTATTTTAAACCGCGTTGCTCGCTAGGTCGCGCCGCTCTAAATAATTCATTCCATGAATTATTTCTGTTCCTATTCCCGACTCGCAACGAGGATCGATCTCTTTGATCGCTGCACCCTTCACGCCGTCGTAGTACTTTGTCCCCTCGCGAACGTTCCCTTGCTCTCTCTCTCTCTCTCTCTCTCTCTCTCTCTCTCTCTCTCTCT
>NW_022639515.1:202713-215258 GCF_010583005.1 Odontomachus brunneus | reverse complement strand
CTCTCTCTCTCTCTCTCTCTCTCTCTCTCTTCCTCTCCCCCCCTCTCTACCCTCTCTTTCACTAAACCGTCGTTCCCTTCGATTATCCAGTAATTGTGCGCGCTGCATATTTCAGCTATCCAATCGCTCTTTCTGCATCCTGCCCGGAGATTTGATATAAACGCGCGAGACAGACTTACTTGACCTGTCTTTACTTTGTTTCCTATTTCTTTCCTTCAACCCATACGCCCTAAAGGTTGAACATCATATTACCAGCGATTGAATATTTCCATTTCCCGGAAATAAGCAAGCTGGAGCAAGCGGAAGCGGCGTTTATTTTATTCGGATACTCGGGAAAACCTGCATTATATGTAAACGTAGCTTTCAGCGTTCGGGAACGGATTATAGAAGCTCGCGTACGCTGCTTCTTAATCCGGGGATTTCGAATGAAATATTTGGTAGATGCTATCGGGCAGTGACGCGACCGTTCGCTCCGGCGTGCATTTAATCCCGGTACGAGCATGGTCTCGAATCGATTCGAAATCTAGGTCGAATTCGGCTTAGTGGAATTGATTTCTCCGGTTTCTCGGTTGCGAACAATGTATACGTCGTGGGGGGTTTAGACCGGCTTCGCGAATCAGGTCGTTCTGCGCCCGCTTCGACGAGACAAAAGATAAAATTCTATCCGCGGCGCTTACCAACCAACAAATCGAATAATCGTCTCAACATCGAGTTTAATCCACGGCGCAAATCCTGACCGGAGCCACCGTTGGCCTCCAAGCACCTCCTCTGTGCGCACACAACAGGACTAACGAATTGATTTTTAGAGATAAAGGTGATGTAGGTAATGCACTTCTCTCTTTCTGTCTGTTAGGAAGTGAACAACTTGCCCCGACGTCTATTCGCGTCTTCTCCGCCAAATATCGACGATGCTCGTCCGAGTGCCGCGATAAAGTCGCCAACTGAATTCGCGAATGAACCTCGATGGCGCTTTTAAGTCGCAATCTTCAACTTTGTTCGTTAAGCCCCCCCTACCTGTCTTCTTCCTTTACGTAAGATTTTAACTAACTGTCACTTAGACGAGACGCAATTGCCGCGTGATTTCTTGTCGGTGGACTTATCAGCGATCGAGCGAACGAAAGACAATATAAGTTAGCCGAGCTGAAATTAATCAGCGCTTGACCGCGCGTCTCTCGGCGTTGGCCGACGCGCGTTCTCAAGGCGTCGCAAGAACGCCGTTGCACCGCAACACTAACGAATAGATCCCGCTTTCGTTTCAGGGTGCAGCGTGAAATTTGCGCTTGGTCAGCAGGGCCCGGTATTCGTCCTGGAACCGCCTAGCACTCTGGTCTTTTCAAACACCACGGGTTCGCAATTGGGCTGCTCCGCGCACGGCAGCCCGACGCCGCACGTCACGTGGATTACCAGTCCAGATCAGAGATCGGTTACGGCAGTGCCGGGACTCAGGTAAATCACGCTTCGTAAATCACGCTCCCTCCCGAATCGCGTTTGCGTCGGGTCACTTTTACGTAAATCCGCGAAGACGTTATTCGCTCGAATAACGCCGAATAATGCTCGAGTAACGCCGCAAGCGTGCGTGCACGCTCGCTCGCTCATGTCGGAGAGTTGGAACTTTGCGCGAAATATCCGCGTAAAATGTCGCCGCGTCAGTCGCGCCTCTTTCGTTCGCCTTGACGGAATCGCTCTGGCATTTTTTTCCAGGCAACTTCTGGGCAACGGGACGTTGTACTTCCCGCCGTTCTTAGCTCAAGACTTTCGAGCCGAGGTGCACAACGCCCGATACCGATGTCGCGCGACCAGCTCCGTTGGGACGGTGCTTTCTCGCGAGGTCACCCTTCGCGCTGGTAAGTTACTTGACACGTCTTACCGCTTTCGAAAGTGAAAGCATAGTCTTGTAGCGCGAGAACCTATACTAGCAGATTTTAGGGACTTTAAAACGTATTTTCTGTAAGATGTGATATTATGCGACCGCGAGGTGTCTTCAGAAGCCAAGAAGTGCTCGGAAGATTCACTTTTGCTTCGTGCAAAACATTTTAGCTTTTGTTCTCACCAAGTTTTCATTAAGTTATCACTTCGGGCAGCTTACAGATGGGATTAAAAAGAAAGGAATAAATAAAACGAACTTGAACGAAGCTGGCGCAAATCGACAGGCCGCTGATACTCGCGATAATTTATCATCATTTATCGGAGAGACGTTCATCGTCTTTGTCTTTTTCACGCGGGAGTCGTCGCAATAACCGCCTGGAGAGACCGAACATCCCATTACGTCAGAGTGCTAGCCGGCGGAGCCAACACCTCGCATTTTCAACCGAGGGGCTTCATGCCATCCGAGTAAATACCGAAGGGGAAACGGTTGAAAGCCGTTAAATTGTATCGGAGGAAGTTCGATTCTCGAATACCTGGGCGGGCCTTTGCCGCACTCGAAGACCAAAGGAGGGACAAAACTTTATCTGGCCGGCGCTACGTGAGCCATCATTTAAATGGCTGATTTTAAACCGGTCATTACTACTGGCGGCCGCGCTGAATTCGCCAACGTCCGCTACACGCCGCTCTGCACGATTGCAATTGGGAAGGAATCCTTCTTTCGTTTTTTCGTTTACTCAAATAGTTCAATGGAGGTAATACCTCGCGAAGGTCTGACGTAACAACGGCATTTACATCTCGAGAGATTATCCTTAGTTATTAGCGATATTGGACGTACCTTCCTTCAAGCGCCATAAAATTAAATGAGAGCAAAAATCGGGAATATATCTTCCGGGTGAAACGCGCCAAGTAGGTTCTCGAGTCTAAGGAGGAGGATCACCGGGACGAGAGTTGCGAAAAAGACAAATCTGGAGGAAAATTTTGAGAAAATTGAATCTAGTAATTTTAGCGCAATGTTATTTGCTCTCGTCATCTAATCGAAAGAAGCTTGTGCCTCGCGCAGAGTTTCTCAGATATTCTCGCAATGGTAACGTCAGATCGGACAAATATAACCGCGAAATGATAACGGAGATTTATAACATCAAGAGAAAGAGAGAGTGACGTAGTGAGTAAAACATAAAGCAAACAACACGCTTGTTCGCTTTTTAGCCGTCGCATGTAACCTTTTAAATGGGTAAACATTGATCGGTTTCGCGAAGCTCTGAGCTTACGCTGCACTTAGGTTGCTTGCTTTCTCAACGATATTTTCATGACGCGTTGCCAGCCGCGCGGGAAGAAGCGAGGAAGACATCGATTTTGCGGGAATAACTGCCGCTATAAATCACGAGAAGTTTAGCGTCAAGAACCTCGTCGTCCGTTACGCTCTTAGAACAATAGGCGAAGTCGACGTTGCGGGTGTCGTGTGGGACGTGAAAAGGGATCTCTCCTCACGAGGCATCGACGATCTTTTAGACGCTTCCGCGTGTTAAACAACGCGCGTTTTATCGCGTATTTCAATACACTTTGTACCCGGCCGCGTAACAAAACTGGCGTGTTTGTCGTATTTCGCGGCGCACACAAATTCGAAGAAATTGCGAGAAATCCAAATACTCTTTGATGCCAGCCCAAAGACTGGCTGTCTCTCCTTACAAAGCCGCCTCACGTGAAGCGCGACGGAATGCGCCCCAGCCGTCGGGAAACTTTGAGCGAAAAGTTTTTCAGGGATGATTCGACTAAAACGGGAAGAAAAATTCGCTTCGCCGCTAGTGGTTTCCGAAACTTTCCCCCAAAGTCACTGGACGATGAAAGAACGTCCAATCGATACCTCTTTGCCGCACCGCCCTCGTCTCGCGCGGATCGCCTGCCGATGTTACCCCGCTATAGAAACCTTCTTCTTCTTCTACTTCTTCTATCTCATCTTGCCAGCGCTTTCGTTAAAAGTTCACAGTCCGCCTCGAAGTATAGGCATAAATAATCAAGCTATTCTGCTCGCGCTTTCCGGAGAAAACAAGTTTAATATGGTCCCAAGGTGACGTACGACGTTGGTTCGAACATAAATCGAGAATGTTTTCACGGCGAATCTTACATTTCCCGAGCAACACGAATTGATAAATCCAAAGAAAAGCGACATTACTTTATTATTGGTGTGTCTATTTCTTTCGTCCCATTACCCTAATTATTATTAGAGTAATGGATTAAGGAATAAACTAGAATAAAATTCGATTATCATTAGGTGATAAAGATAGAAAACGTATCACTGCGCGAAGAGAATTTTATAGTAAGAATTGCTATTTTAAAATTGACTGACTTTTCACAATAATTTATTATTGATTTTATGGAAACTACAATATGCCATTAAAAAATTTGCACGTTTCTAGCGAAATTTTATCATATTCTTTAGTTCAAGATCGACCTTATTAACAGTCTATTCTTGCGCAACTAGAAACATAGTAGAATCGAAAAGAATTTATATGAAAACGAGGAAAACTATAATATTCCCTCCATAGAATTTAATAGCGCGTATAGTTAAATAAATAAATTAAAGTCTTTGGGTAAGCGCAGAAATCACACTGAACGAAATGTTTCCTTCGGACATAATATGACGAAAAATTACAGACCACATATGTAATTCCTTATATTCGGCGACTTTGAAAGGATGACGACGAGAGCATGCAACAAATATGCGTTCGAGAGTCAACTATTCGTAAGTAACTACACGACACGCGCTCATTAATGCGACGTGCAAGTTCGAGATTATCTAAGATCCCATCCCCCTTCCCCCTATCCTCTCACTTTATTCCCTTCTGTACGCGGAAACATCGGCCAAGGAGAACCTTCGTTTCAGCGGCGCTGCCTCTGAAACGAGCAAGCCGAAAAGGAACGGTTCACTTATCTAAAATGACATCGGCCGTCCCCACGTGCTCGCCAAAGGACTTATGCTCCAAGAGAGAGTCATTGTCGAAATCCCCTTTTGTAAGGACCGCGTTTTCCAACGAGCTCGGGAATTCGGTACCGACGTGTCCAGCTTTCGCTCTTCGGCGAGAAGAACACTCCCAGGGGTGGGATCTAACGGCGAAGGGAATATTCATTATCCGACGTTACACCCGCGCCGGGCGACGCGGAGAATAATGCCTGAAGAGGTGTCGCGTCTTAAAAATTTAAAAGGGGATGTATCGCGCGGGCTTAACCTTTAGCGGGAGAATAATTGTCGGCCGGATGACGCTCGCCGTGCCGCTCGCTTAATCTTAATTTCTTCCCTCCTCTTTTTTCCCTTCCAAGTGATTTCATTACGGCAGGCGCACGAGAAATGTGTATAACGACCATGGTGCGCTCTTATATTTCACATGCTCGGCATTCTCCCATGATTTTTCCTGTAGAAAAATCGCCCCGCAGGCATTTAACATCGAAAAATAAAGCATCTTGATGAATTCTACCTCATAAGCACGGATAAACAACGAAGCCTCATCTTTATGCAACAAATGTAAATCGAGACTTAAATTTTGAAAAAACTGAACGTCCATATCAGGCACGGTTTTACGCTGCAGTCTCATTGACTCGCAACAAATTAAAATGAGTGAGAAGAACTCTAAGCGAGAAGAAAATAAAAGATGCAACAGACTGCGTAGGGAAGCGCACAGGTGTGCGTACAGATCGGACAAGCTCGCGCGTGCTGAATCATATCTTACACCTTGATCCCTTGAAATTTGTGTACTGGATATTTATTCGCTCGTGTGTTTCGCGACGAAACCGTATTTCTCCATACACGCGTCGACTATATGGATGCTATAGGAAAGAATTATTGCGCACCGCACGGTGAGAGATCACCCGTTTCCGCAGACGGACGATTCTCTAGCGTACCGCCCTTATTCTTCTTTATTTTCTCCATTTTATCAACGGAGGTGCGCGACCAGGAAAAGAACGTAACCGCATTAGCAACCCGCCACTAGTCCCCGAGAAATGGTCCCGAGCTGAAAAAAGATCCACCCTTTCGGACGACAAATGTTTATATATGTGTAATTCCAGCAAAACGCTCGACAACTTTAATCACGCGCAGGACGCGTTTTTGGTTTCGAGAAGAACACTCGGAAGAAGTGTGTCCGGTGCGATAACGAGATACGAGAGAATTTGCGGCGGAATAACGGAGTGTAATTAAAGAATCGTTATGGTGTATCTCTAGTCTATAAATTCGCACACACGCGCACGCACACAATAATACTCTCGACATTAAGTGCAGCTTGCAGCACGGTAAACAATTTTTCGAGCAAAGCCTTCCTGACTTTCCTTAATTTCTCTCGCGATTCGCGTGAAATTGTCTGTATATATTTTTCACGGATCTCTCCGAGACTAGTAGCGACATAAGTGGCAATACATCCACCGTCTCTGCGAAAATCCATCTCTGGGGGAAACTCGGTTTTAAAAACCCACCGGCTCACTATAGGATCCCCGTGCAAGCATAAGTTTCGGAAAACATGCCTGTGGCAGCAGCGACGGCGGCGGCGATGCATCGATACGCCACGGTGCACGTGCATTTTCACGCTGCATCAGCGTGTAATAGGCGGCGAGCGCGATGGCATCAGAGATCCGGCATGAGGGATCACACAAGGGGTACGGGATCGGGCGAACCCGCCGAGAAGAGAGGAGCAAAGTTAATTCCAACGATTTCTAGGAATTCGTGGAAATATCGTTGCCCGCCTCGCTGGAGATTCGCGCATATTGGCTTTATTTGCACATTTCGTTTCACCCCGCTCGCGCGTCCTACCCCCCGCGCTCCCCCTCTCGCCGGCGCATCTCAATTTTATCGTCACGTACGTGGCCCTCGTACTGCTCTTCCCTAACTCCCCTCGCCGCTGTCGTCCCGTCTCCGATTCACGAACCGGCATCTGTAAGGGGGTGGAGGATGCCTGGCGTCGGGACGCAAACCGAGGAGCTCCCAATTTCCGACGCCCAGACGACGAAAAGAATGGAACGACTCCCCCGACCCGAACACGCCGCGCGCGCGGTAGAGTCCCTTCGTCTCGCAATCCTCTCCTCGGGCTTTCCTCGTTTCGCGTCTTCTCCTCGACGTACATCGCCCTCCCGGCACCCTCGCACGCGCGTTCGTCGCGCTTTTTAACCATCCCGTCCCGCGTTGCCTCGCCGCCCTACACACTCGCGTGCTATCGAGGAAATCGCGCGCGCGTTACAGCGACACGAATGTTTACGGACGAATCTCGTCGATATTTGAGAAACGTGAATTTTTCAGCGAACTTAGCTCTCTGGGGATATGTACTAATCCGTACGTTCCGGATTAGTACATATATGCGACTCTGTGTGTATGTGCATAAATGTCTGATGCAAGAGTGTTTCTCACAATCGTACAATAACACGAGATACGTCCAATCTGTCAAAGCGTAATCGAAAATGTCCCTCGTGAACATCGTATCGTAATATGCGGTACACATTGTCGTATTAAAACCGATAGGACGTGCATTCCTATTAGAGAGCAGATGATGTTTCTAGATTAGATCCGATCTCTAAAATCGGTTCGACGAGGAAGTGACACGTTTCAAGATAAGCAGGCGACGTTTCGTGTAATAGGATTATGAGTTTACTACATTCGCTTAGTGATTACATGGTTAATGTAACTAAAGATGCAAATGCAGGAAATTAATCGCACACTTTGTGCCAACATTCATTACAGTAGAATGTGTGAGTAGGATATGTGTACATGTGCAAGCAGGTGTGTCTCTAGAGGATGAGGATACGCGACCTAAGCGCTGTTCCCGGCATCGCTGTTACATATTGATGTATGAGTGTGTGCTTAGATTGAGAGTGATTAGGTTTAGAGAGAGAGAGGACGAGAGAGGGCGCGACGGGGTGACAAGGAGAGACAGAGAGTTTGCTTGATACCTTCCCATCTCGTGTCTTAATCGCGAATCAGATATGTTACATCGCAAATAAAACAATTATGTGATAGGATTGATATTATTTGTGATAAAAAATCGTATCCTACACCGAAAAAGAAATATTTGAATGTTTATTTGCGGAATATAAAGTTTATTCGCGAAAAATAAACTTTATTTCATAGAAACACAGATTTTTATTCCACAAATAAATTTTCTAGTATTTTTTTGCAGCGTATATTTTCGTCGGATTTTATTTTCAATAAAATATCTCGGAAGGAGTATCTTGATATATTCTTTATTGTTATACTATACGCTTGGTTGTCGGTTAATTTATGTCTTACTTGGATAATTCCACGGATTAATACAATTGATTATTTGACGTCAAACTTCGAGCGAAAATAAATTCAATGCGTTGTAACGGAATAAATGGAGTGAGTCTCGCGTTACAATACGGCCATTGTCCGTGGACTTGGAATAAGTTTGATCGTCCATTATGCATGCTTTTACTTTCCTGTGTCTTATTTTCCACTTTCCGCGCCTGTGGTAACTTCTTAATAATCATCCATCTTCCGCTTTCGACCCTACGTCATTTCGTTCTGCACACGACGCTTTAGTTTCCTACCCACCTTTTTCTTCCTCCCGACTTTCTTTTATATACGACGTGAATACATTAAATAAAATACGGCCAATTTTCTGATTTATTAACATTACAGAGCGTACACAATGTGAGCACGCCGTATATCCCTCCTCATTCATAGTTTATGCCAGATTAGCAGATGTTGAAAAATTATGTTTCATCAACATTAAGATATGTTATATTATATTGTATAATATATTTGTAACAAGATAACCTGTTACAAAATTTAACATTGAGTCGCGCAAAATTCGACAGAGTGTCGTGTACTTATTGATTTTCGTGTATATTTTCAGGAGGTCACAACGTTCCAAGTTTTTTTGTATTTTCATAACATTGCATTAACATAACTGCATTAGTAAATGCGACTACAAAGTCATATATATATATATATATAAATAAATTAAACAGGGAAAAGAACAAATGATTTCATTTGATGTCAAACTACCAATTTCTGCGAAATATATATATATATATATGTGTGTGTGTGTGTGTGTGTGTGTGTGTGTGTGTGTGTGTGTGTGTGTGTGTGTGTGTGTATATACATACACACAAACATTTCATACCCTAGGTAAAGTCGAAAATTGACAGTTTGACATCGAATGAGGCCATTGTTCGCTTGCCTGCTCAATTTTACGACAATACCTTTGTATTTTCGATTTTCGATTTTGCGCGTTTTCTCTTGGAGACGGGCCATAAGAGTGACATTACGGAATACGCGCGTAAAATATCTGACGGCCCAGTTGAACGAGATTAAACCGCATTACTTCTCACTTTGATGACTTTGTGAATTAACCGCCGGCGCGTAATCGAGTTAGCTAACAAAATATAGTTTATTTGAAGTTGAACTTTGTAAAGCACGGAACGTAAATTTTCCCTTTGCGGCGAGCGTAATTGGCTCGTGAAATCAAATGCTGATTATCGTAAATTCGTATGTACTCACAGTATTGACGGTGCCTGGATACGATGTCAGGGTGAACAGACAACCCGTCATGGAAGGATGCAACGCGGTGTTGTCCTGCACTGCTCGTGAAGATGTCAAGGAGCATCTCACCGTAACCTCGTGGTTCCGCGACGAAGCCATCCTCCTACCTGGGAACACAGACACCGGTGAGACAGAAAATTCGCTATGCTTCTCTCCTCTTTAATCTAAAACGTGTGTGTTTCCGATGTTAAATCCCCCGAAATCAGTTTTCGCCTGTACATCGGCAACGCATTCAGCTGCCATGTATCGTTCACATATCGTTAATTTTCTATTTTAAATATTATTGCGCGCAACACGAACCCTCGCGCTAATTCCGCCTATTCACGGTAATCCATCGATTTTATCGCGCCGATAACGCGAACGGATATACAGCTTACGTGCCGAAATTACGAGCACAAACGTGTCAATGCACATCCGGTGCGATTAAAGCAAACGCAAAAAATGAAAAAGGAATATCATAAAATATGATCGAGGCAAATGCGCGTTTACAAACGAGCAGGTAGAAATGCGGATTCGAAACGCCGATACAAAGCACAATCTATGATCCATCGTGCGGCGAATTTTGACAGCGTAAGATCGCGCGCTATTCCGGTGGATCGGTTTATCGCGTTTTGCTTAAATTATCAATAAATCTCACGCCTCGCGAGGAACTCGCCGCAAAAAAGGATTAATGCAATTACGGCCACGAGGCGGATGGTAGTATACAGAAAGCGCAAAATGCTTGATCTCGCGAATGAACATCCGGCACGCGAGCGCGCGCACAGATTTACGCGCGAGCGTACACACATGCACGTACATAGCCGGGCAACACACGTACGTGCGCTAACTCGGCGGTTTAGATCGTCCTGTACACGCTCAAGCATTCATGTCCCATACATATTTATGCCGCTCGGTTGCACGTAACCGGTACCGGTGTGCGCGTAACTGTACGTACGCGTGTGCCGTTGGAATATCATGGGAAGCATCGCGTCATGTCGGAGCTTGATACGTTTGTTTCGTAACTAGGCGGGTAACATTGTGTCGTAGGAAAGCACCTGCACATCGAGGTGCTTTACGTGTCTCTCGATGCCGCACGCCGACGATGACGACGCCGACGTCCGTACGCCAGCACCCTGCACGGTTATCGCATACACGACGTTCGCGGACGCGCGCGATGCCGCAAGAAGATGCCACCGGGCATCCGTATCGTACCCCAAGACAACGTGTCGACGATGACACCTGTCAAACGACGCGTCGTGCCGATATCGGCAAGAGTGGAGACAAACGAAACGCCGAATGCGCGATATATACTGAGAAAAAGAAAATATTTATTTATTCTAAATGTAAAGTTTATTTCTGTAAATACATTTGATATCCTACAAATAAATTTCTAAAAATCTAATTTTTCTCAGTACATTGAGAAAAAATATGTGAAATCTATTTGTGAGATATATAAAGTTTATTTCTGTAAATAATTTTTATATCCTACATGAATAAATTTTCAAAAGATTTTTCTCAATATACTGAAATTTATTTGTAAGATATAAAGTTTATTTCTGTGAAATAAAGTTTATTTCCGTAAAATGAAATTTGTTGAAATTGTTTCTGTAAGTATAAATTTTATATCCTATAAATAAATTTGCTAAATATTTTTTTCAGTGCGTATTTCTGTTTCTCACTGTAAGAAAAAAAATTTTTTAATAAAAAAATATTTATTCGGTAGGTACATAACATATTTTATATAATTTATATTATTATAACATATATATTATAACATGTATATATATATATGTATATATATGTATATATATATATATATGTGTGTGTGCGTGCGCGCGCGCGCGCGCGTGTGTGTGTGTGTGTGTGTGTAAGAAAAATGTTTTCTAAATGTAAAAATATTTATTGAGATACAAAGTATTATAATTACATAATATATATATTATAATATGTATATATATATATATATATATATATATTTATTGAGATACTTATTTGAGATATTTATTGAGATACAAAGTATTATAATTACATAATATATATATTATAATATGTATATATATATATATATATATATATATATATATACATATTATAATATATATATTATGTAATTATAATACTTTGTATCTCAATAAATATTTTTACATTTAGAAAACATTTTTTTTTCAAATGAGAAAATATACATTTTCTTAAAAATGTAACTATTTAAACAAAAGAATTTAGAGTTAAGTAAATATGTTATTAATATCCACCGAATAAATATTTATTTTTTAGATATTTTTTCTCTCACGTGAAAAAATATCACGCGAAGAAATAGCTCAATATCAGCTAAATTTTAATGACTACTAACTCGAACTTAATTAAAAGATTAATCGCTTTATTCATTTCCTTCATTTCTAAAATTCATTTCCTATAAGATACTAATTTATTAACTGAAATTAAAATCGTATATCTGTTCGAATAGCAAAGAAACTAAAAGTTATTTCTAAATATATTATATGATTGAATCTCATTTAACTCTGCAGAAAATCAATCTTATTTGCTCGTTTCACCATCGCGCGCATTAATTAATCAATTTTCTTTCATTAATACCTGAATAATTACTGTGGCAGAGTCTACACCAGATTCATCGGAAGCGTGGTAATTTTCCCTGTCCAATAGTTCTTGTTTCAAGTCGCTACGACGTCTACAAGTGGAATTATTGACGTGTGTATCGATCCGCGTTTTCGATCGTCAGCGTAATTGTCGCAGTGTGTAGTAAGCCTCGCGACGCGACGCGTGCACGGCCCAGGAAGTCACTTTGGGCTGCGTGCGGTACGCGCTGGTATGTGAGCTATGCTCGTTACCCCCACTCCGCGGCTACCCCCCCTCTCCTGAGATAAAGTAATCTATCCCGGCACTACGGCCGCGCGGCCATTCACCTCACTTTAGAACGTGGCATGAGGAATTTTTCCATGTACACGATTTTCGAGTCCAAATTCGATGTCAATGCCGCGGCTTTAAATGTTTTATTCAAGTTAGTTTTTTTACAAAACAGAATTTTTCTATACAATTTAAATTCTACCTGTACATAAATATTTAAATTCGGACACTGAATAATTAACGGATACGTACTAGGTGCGCAACTAAGTTTCCGGGTTTTTTTGATCAATGAAAAATA
>NW_022639515.1:202433-202703 GCF_010583005.1 Odontomachus brunneus | reverse complement strand
AAGAAAAATGTTTTCTAAATGTAAAAATATTTATTGAGATACAAAGTATTATAATTACATAATATATATATTATAATATGTATATATATATATATATATATATATATTTATTGAGATACTTATTTGAGATATTTATTGAGATACAAAGTATTATAATTACATAATATATATATTATAATATGTATATATATATATATATATATATATATATATATACATATTATAATATATATATTATGTAATTATAATACTTTGTATCTCAATAAATAT
>NW_022639515.1:201229-202423 GCF_010583005.1 Odontomachus brunneus | reverse complement strand
TGAGCTATGCTCGTTACCCCCACTCCGCGGCTACCCCCCCTCTCCTGAGATAAAGTAATCTATCCCGGCACTACGGCCGCGCGGCCATTCACCTCACTTTAGAACGTGGCATGAGGAATTTTTCCATGTACACGATTTTCGAGTCCAAATTCGATGTCAATGCCGCGGCTTTAAATGTTTTATTCAAGTTAGTTTTTTTACAAAACAGAATTTTTCTATACAATTTAAATTCTACCTGTACATAAATATTTAAATTCGGACACTGAATAATTAACGGATACGTACTAGGTGCGCAACTAAGTTTCCGGGTTTTTTTGATCAATGAAAAATAGAAAATTTCAAGAGAAATACAAAAAATGGTTTATTCAAAGTATTGTCCCTCGCTAGCTACACATTTTTGCCATCTCTCTGGCAATACATGAATACCGCGACGATAAAACGATGCATCTTTGGACCGAAACCATTCATCCAACCAATTTTGCACTTCTTCGAAATTGGCCAAGTGTAGCCCAGCCAAGCCATGCGCCATCGACCGGAACAAGTCATAATCGGAAGGGGCCAGATCTGGTGAATATGGCGGGTGCGGTAGCAGATCCCATTTCAGTGTTTTGATGGTGTCCTGGACGATGGAAGTGCGATAGCGCAGAGCGTTGTCGTGCTGCAATATCACTCGTTCGTGTCTCGTGTCTCATTCTGGCCGTTTTTTGAGCAATGCATGGTTCAAGTTGATCAGTTGTTGTCGGTAGCGATGCCCATTGACAGTTTCGCCCGGTTTCAGCAGCTCATAGTACACGATTCCTTTCTGGTCCCACCAAACGCAGAGCATTGTCTTCTTTCCGAAGCGATTTGGTCGTGCCGTCGATGTTGATGCTTTGCCAGGTGAAAGTCACGATTTTTTGCATTTGGGATTCTCGAAATATATCCACTTCTTATCGCCAGTAACAATTTGATGCAGGAAACTCTTTCTTTCATGCCGCAAAAGCAAAATTTCGGAAGTAGCTCTTCGATTTTCCATCTGTCTCTCAGTGAACTCATGCGGCACCCATTTTCCTTCCTTTTGAATTTTTCCCATGACATATAAACGTTTTGAAATACCTTGGCGAGTCATGTTTAATGCCTCCGCAAGTTGATCTTGTGTTTGCGTATCATCTTCATCCAATAACGCTTGCAGATAGGCGTCCTCAATTGTTTTTG
>NW_022639515.1:200898-201146 GCF_010583005.1 Odontomachus brunneus | reverse complement strand
TTAGTGTCGAAATCGCCACTTCTGAAGCGTTTAAACCAATCTTCACAGATAGTTTTCGATGATGCATGTTCGCCGTAGGCCTCCTCAAGCAAACGACGTGCTTTAGCTACATTTTTTTTCAAGTTAAAGCAGAAAAGCAAAGCTTCCCGCAAATGCTGTTTATTTGGCACAAAACTCGACATCTTCATTGTTAGAAAAAATATTTTTGCGTTGCGATATGTGTTGGTATTATGACTGGTTATTGTTGA
>NW_022639515.1:200249-200603 GCF_010583005.1 Odontomachus brunneus | reverse complement strand
TTAGTGTCGAAATCGCCACTTCTGAAGCGTTTAAACCAATCTTCACAGATAGTTTTCGATGATGCATGTTCGCCGTAGGCCTCCTCAAGCAAACGACGTGCTTTAGCTACATTTTTTTTCAAGTTAAAGCAGAAAAGCAAAGCTTCCCGCAAATGCTGTTTATTTGGCACAAATAAACATCGACATCTCGACATCTTCATTGTTAGAAAAAATATTTTTGCGTTGCGATATGTGTTGGTATTATGACTGGTTATTGTTGACAGATGTCCAAGCTATAAAAGAAACACAACTTTAGACATGTATGTCGACTACATATGTCGTTAGCGCCATCCATGTGTGAAACCCGGAAACTTA
>NW_022639515.1:175298-200239 GCF_010583005.1 Odontomachus brunneus | reverse complement strand
GTTGGTATTATGACTGGTTATTGTTGACAGATGTCCAAGCTATAAAAGAAACACAACTTTAGACATGTGTGTCGACTACATGTGTCGTTAGCGCCATCCATGTGTAAAACCCGGAAACTTAGTTGCGCACCTAGTAAAACTACAAATTATTTATGTATATATATATATATTTGTTATTATATATATATATATATATATATATATATATAAATTTTAATATTATTTAATTAAAATTTTAATTTTATATATATTTTATATATATATTATTATTATATTATTATTTTTCATTGGCATTGGAAATATATACAAAATAAATATTTGACATAATGTATGCCAACGCTCGTATGTGAGTAAAGTTTATGAAAATAGTCCTCTATTATTTTGCAAATAACCACGATAATTGTTCCTCTTTGATTTACAATATTAATCTTGTTGTTACAATAAACGAAATGAAGAAAGGAATTTGAATAAATCGATCGCGAATGAAAGAAGCTGCACGTTGCTCGTGCTTTAATCGATCACAACATTCCATTTTTTCAAATGAACGAGCGAGCGAAAGAGCATCATAAACGTGTGTGAAAAATAAAATGCGTGCCAAATAGATTGCTTTTTGTTTTATGTTTTACTACTGTCGACTTACTAACGAGTTACAATCATTTAAAATCGCGGCATCAACGTCAGACTTCTGCTCGTCGTTAACGCCAGACTGTGTCACCTGCTGTCGTGTCGACACTATGTTTTCGCACTATCCTCTTTCTAAAATGAAGTGAACAACCACGTGGTCGCAATGACCACATGGTCGGTGCGACTTTGCTTACCCGAACCGCGGAGTAACGAACTTTGCTCTTTGTATGTCATCACGTACAGCGTAAGCTGCTTTCGTGAAAACAATAGCTGTAAAATACGGTTATTGTTTTTTTATACATCGCGTGTTGTGAGCTACACAGCGCGCTGCACTAGTAAGACTGGTCGATTGAGAGCACAGATCAATACAGATATCAATAACTAGTCATAGTAATTTTAAACAAAAACGATAGAAAAAGTGATATCTCGCTTCTATGGACATAAAATTGTTTTTCTGCGAAATAAAGATCAAATTGCGCAATCATACAAGCATGAAAAACATCGGTTTTTATGTTTGCATTACAGTGAAGATTAATTTAAGTTAAGAACTAATGGAAAACCTTAGTTTTTTGGATTCGTAATGCGTCTATTTTATGTTTTTGACAAATATAAAAGGCAATTTAAAAGAAAAGCAAATAAGAACGATAATAACAAGAACTTTTTATTTCTAGTGAATATTTTGCAACTGTTCGAATAACAAAATAAATTTAGCTTTGGAAACAACCATATTAACTGTTCCTATTTCAGTATGACATATCTTAATTACCACAGCTATATTCTCATAATTCAATCTCTTTTCTGTATGTAAAGCCCGCCCGTCACGCTTTCGCGATGGTGCGATGCTTATAGTTCATAGACGTGAGATGCGGGGTAGACCGTTTTCTCCCCCTTTGTATTATCAGGAGAATTCAGCTCTTTTCCTCTTCTTGTCGCGTGAAAAAGTAACAAGATGCCAGCTGACGACTGACGTCACTCGGCGAAACCGGCGCGATACTGGAATTAACATTTAAAACAGCGACTGAATCTTATCGATCCGAGTTGTGCATTTTGCAGTTAAATATAGATAATCGTTTCGGGCGTGCTCGTTTCCGCACTGTAACTGGATCTGTGAAAAATGTGATTCGCGGATAAGCGAAGATGAGAGGGTAACTTTCCGCGGTGAAGAAAGTTAAGAGACAAGGCGCGCATCGGTGCTCGCATTGTGCCGTCGACTGTCGCGGATATCTCATTCTGATTCGCAGTCTGACTCGAGGACATGAAATTCCGGTTGTATGTTGCGGAAGAACATGACGTTTCTATCATTGACGCGTTATAACGATATCGAGTCTGCGACAATCGTTCCTGTTAGACATCACCGTGAAGGAGAACTACTCGGAATCGTGTTCGCGTTGAACGCATCTTCACACGCTATTCTAGCCAGATATCGTCATTAGCATTCCATTATTTGGAGCATGAAATATTCCTCGTCGACTCTGACGGATTTAAGTGAAGCTTTCGAGGCAGCTAAAATAAATGCTTGACGTTGTACGTGTGCGTTTTTTTCTCCATATCTGTCTGCATTCAAATTTAAAATATGATGTGTTCGAACGAAACTTTTATCCTAAAATATATATCAACTCAATTATATACTCGCGTGCAAAATTTCATGGAATTTGATCAGGATCTAGCTCGACTTTCCAAAATATTTATGAGTTTTAATTAGAAATATAATATTTCAAACGTGAGATTTTAAGCGGGGAAAATTTTCCAATATTTATTTCTGACCTTTATTTTACGTTGCAATTAAATAAAATATGTCGACTTTTTAAATAATTTCATTATTCAGTGCTCAAAAAGTGTTTAAAAAGTATTTAAAAAATATTTTATCTTTTATATTTCACTTTATTGAATACAATAGTTGGTATAAAAGTAGAATTCTTTATTTGAAATCATAAAAGTATTTTACCGACAATAAAAAAGGCGACTAAAAAAAGCACAAGTTCTATGGTAATTTTGTCTCAACTCTAGATAGAAAAGCCATGCTTGGGACAAGAATCCCAATTTGGTGTCGTAATGGGATAATTAATTTTAGAATAAATTTGAACATTCTAATCCGAATCTATATTTTTTACCTAGGAAAAAAATTGCTGTGCGAGCTACAATTTCGTAAAATAACAAACTTATAAAAATGAAACATTGTGGAATAATTAAATGTACCATCAAGTGCTTAAATTACTTCGTGACCCTCTATTTCTCGGACGTTGTAACGAAAGTCGGTGACAGTGTAATGAAAAGTTCATCCCTGGGGCTTATCTCCGGCGGGAATATTTCTTTCATATTAATTATTCTCGACAGGGGATAACGATGCGCGAAAACTCGTAATGTCCCGGGCGTGAGATGGAAAAGAATCTCTGGCGGGTCAATCCGAAATAGTCAGACGGCTTTAGCGAGACGGCAGACCGGGCTGCTCGATGGCTGTCCGATGGTTGAGCCAAATTGAAAATTTCACGCCTGATGGTACGCCCGTCCGTGATCCGAAGGGGTTTCATCGACAGATGCTGAGGATTTTGCATAACCCTTTGCCCTCTCGCGAACTTGAAGCGCGAGGAGAAAATATTGCTGGAACCGCGCGCACGTTCAGGGATTTATTATTGATATTTCCCGGCTTCTGAATTCTGAGAAGTCGAACGGTATTTCCGCTCAGTCTGCTGCGCCATAGAAAGGACTAGAATAAATCGCGAAGTCGAGGGGAGCGTTTCCCTTAGTTCCTCGCCGCGTTAGTGATGAGAGTGGAAATCTTTATTCGGGCGCAACGCAGATGCAGCCCAAGTTGTTTTGTAGCTCTAATTCCCTCTGTATACGCGTGCATACTTCGTCACAGAAGACGCGCATTTTTCGCGAAATCACGCATGCTCGAGCGCCGGAAACTCAAGATTCGAGAAAATATTTATCTACCTAAAAGTATGCATTAAAAGGACGATGTGTTCGGTCAAATTACGATAGCAGACAGCGTACTCGCAGAGAAATTTTCGCGGCCCTGAAAAAAAGCGCGCAAAACAAGTCGTGTGTCAAATCGGCCTGTGTACATGTGTACACTTTGTTCACAGGCGGAAGATTCGTGGTTACATCGCAGGGTGATCTTCATATCAGGGCCGCCAGACCAGAAGACGGCAGAGCGACGTACTCGTGTCTGACCCTGCATGCTTTAACTAGCGAGCGGAAAAGAAGCGAACCCGCCAGTCTAACAGTCACAGGTAACCGCCAAAATCGGGTCAATCTTTTTCGAGATAGAACTTCTAAATGAAACTCGTTTTACTTTGACCTTAATCAGTTGCCGTCGATTAGTTTTCACACAGTGAAACTTTCGGGCGAATAATATCTTTTATATTATACATACATATCCCTTTTAAATTTATAATTCCTGCTTCATTCGCAGAACCACCCGGTTCCACGCCACCGCGATTGATGCAACGGTCGGAGATCGCTATTTCGGCCGAGAGCGGCTCCGACGTTCACCTCACGTGCTCGGCGCAAGGAAGCCCACCGCCGCAATTTACCTGGTATCGCGATGTTAATGGTTGGTTTAATTAGGGGAATGTTTACCGAATAAGCTGTGTTAAGGGTAGCACCGAACAAACGACCGGTTATGCTCAAACATCGATTGCTCGATAGCACGGATATCGTATTATGTTTAAGCAGTGTCGTCGCACAATGAATATTATGCGCCGCGGAGGAGAGAGAAAAGGAAAACGCTGCAACACGAACAAATAATATCACGTTGTCTTTAGCAATAAGCAAAGAGATGCTATCAAAAAGATACAAAGGATAAGATATAAAGGAACGTCCACTTGTGAAACGAGCTGTCGAGAATCATTCATGTTTTATGTGTCGAATCATTTCCAACATGTGAATCTCTATAAAAAATGCTCTTGCAATCATATTTAGTGAAAATGATTTAGATACGGAAATTTAGCTAAGATGGATAAATGACTAGTAAATACTGTGATATCGCATATTTTATATTTCATCAATATAGATGACACAAACAGAATTTCTGTCTCAACTATTTGGGAAATTTAGCAAGAAGGTTTCTCTTTCTCTCTGTGGTGTTCATTCAGATCAAAATCGATCACACTTCTTATAAAAATGGACTGTGATAATTTTAAGCGTGACACTTAGAATTTTACCTGGACCAGCGAAATAATTTTTTTAGCATAACGTTAAATGCATTGTCGGGGTGACATCGCGTAGACACGAACGGTATAGGACAGTTACATGCAAATGTCTTGTCGCAGGCCACTCGATACCGGTCGAATCGTTCGGCCGTATCCAGCTCTGGGGTGATTTAATGCTAATTCGTCGCGTAGACGCGCAGGACGCTGGAAGATACGTTTGCCGGGCCAGCAATCAACTCGGCGAGCAACGAGCGGAGACGCACTTGTCCGTCACTTCAAAGCTAAACGCTCGGATTCAGCCGCGTGTGCAGGTATGGACAGAGTAGTCTGATTTGTGCGAACGAACGGCGATAATATGAGCAAACGGATTCCGTTTCGAATTCCGAGATTTTAGGAGCCAAGCGGAGAAAATTTCTGCCATTTAAAAAATCACTGAGCTTCCGCGGAAATGCATCTGTATCGTCATTCAACGAAAGCTACTTAACCAATAAGCTCGGAGAAACAATTATTAGTTACAAATCTGGCATTAAATCCACTTACGTGAAATCAATGTTCTAATTTCGCTGCGCGATAGTGTGACGGAAAATCGGGTTAAATGATAATTAATTAACGATAACATCGGTAATATTAAATTACTAATGAAACAATTATGGAATTATGCTACACGGCGATTAAATTCATCAGATTGTTGTCTCTCTCGCAGGGAAAAATAACTCGCTAAATTATAACGGGAATAAACTTCGAGGAAACGGCTTCTTTTTGAATATTTTTCTGCTTCACCGCGCACTCGAGAGAACCGAGGAGGGAACTGGGTGCTCGTGAAAATCGCGCGAATAAACCTGACTCGACCTTCTGAACTGCGAGATGCAGACAGATAGATTCGCTTGTCGTCATTCGCAGGTCATTAATTCCGGCGAGACCGCTACGATGAACTGCACGGTCGAGGGATATCCGGTCGAGAGCGTTGAGTGGCTGCACGACGGTATACCAGTATTGACCGCACAGGACACGAGGATCAGATTGTTGGCTCCCTTGGTGCTCGTGATAGGCTCTGTCGGTCGCAGGGACAAGGGGATGTATCAGTGTTTGGTGAGGAGCGACAAGGAAAACGCGCAGGCCACCGCTGAACTCAAGCTTGGAGGTTAGTGAGCGCACATCTTTTGTTCTTTTCTTTTCTTCAAATACGCGTTAAACCCCGTAACGTACTAGCGACTGGCGGCTGCGTCTGTGTCGCGTTTGTGTCCACTAGAGTTTCTCTAGTCAAGATTAGAACAAAGCATGATGATTCCTGATTGGTCTGTATCCTGTTCATCACGTTTAGGGGTGATGTAAATGGGAGTAAGAGAGAGACAGAGACAGACAGAAAGAGAAAGAGAGAGAGAGAGAGAGAGAGAGAGAGAGAGAGAGAGAAACTAGTAGGAATAGGAGAGAAGTTTTAAGACTATGAAACATGCTGCAGTTTCTCTCTCACTCACTCACTCATTCATTCATCCATTTCTTTCCTATAAATGACGAACGATGTCCTAACTCTGACTTGAGGAACTCTGGCGCCTACAATTGTCTCATGACCAATAAAAAGGAGCTGCTGATGATCGCGATTTGCGATTCTCCTTTAGCTATCCGCCTATTTGTCATAATCGTCAGCAGCTCCTTCTTGTTTGATCAAGAAACAATAGTGGATACAAACGTAGCAGACGTAGTCGCCAGTGTGATACAGGCTTTAAACCGGGCTCTCGCACGTTTACTCTTATCTACTTTTGCACCGGTTTGTAGATATCTATGTGGTACACTCCCTATTGGATTTTACTATTCTGAACTCTTGTTTCAGTTCGATTTTTCTTTTTTTATTTTCATCAGTTCGGACTTTTTTATCGAACGACCTAGATAAATAACGTTAATTTTTCTGAAGTTATCGAAAAGCTATCGCGGCTATTTTTTGCCTCTAGAACACCTCTGAAAATAAATTTTCAGACACGGTTCCGGAGCTGCAATACACATTTATCGAGCAAGCCCTGCGACCGGGCCCGCCAGTCTCTCTGCGGTGTTCAGCTACCGGCTCACCGACTCCATCCTTCACGTGGTTGCTCGACGGCGAACCACTGAGCCAAATTGCGACTGGGCACAGGTAGGATGTACCTATATTCAAGCGGTAACGTTATACCCTACTGTCTTCTAATCAACTACTGTACATGCAGATACGCGATAGGCCAATACGTGGATCAATCCGGTGACGTGATCAGTCACTTAAACATTTCATCGGCGGGGACCGAGGACGGTGGGCTGTACGCTTGCGTTGCGTCCAACACTTTGGCGACCGTCGAACACAAAGCTAGATTGAACATTTATGGTACGATAGGAGAGTGTTTACGCGAGAAGAACATAGTTCGCCATTAAATGCACGAATTTGCGTATAATTTACATTTTATGTGAAACGCACAAACATAATCGTATTGAAAATCAAAGTGACCTTTAGATATGGAAACATCAAATAAATGCGATACAAACGTGAATTTGCGTTTCTGCAAAATCAGTGTGACATTTGCATTAAATAGGACATGGATGGCTAAACATAGATTTGTTAAATTTACGTCCATCGAGAATAGATCGTATTTATCTACATACAGAAATATGGAGATGTGAAAACCAGACCGAAGAGAAATGCCGATTAAATCAGAACGCGCCAATTCGCGTGAGAGCGAATTAAGTCGCAGTCACTTCGTATAATAAGAAGCTCCATTTTTAGGACCGCCGTACATCCGATCGATCGGCCCGGTTCGCGCCATCGCCGGTGTCGACATCACAATAGCGTGTCCCTACTCAGGATATCCGATCACATCGGTCGAGTGGACTCGGGGTGGTGCCGAGTTGCCCTTTGACATCAGGCACCGAGTCGACAGCGAGGGCCACCTTACGATCGTCACGGTAGATCCGAATGACGCCGGCACCTATACCTGTATAGTCCGAGCTAGTTCCGGAGAGACCACCAATAGAGATATACTTCTGACCGTCAACAGTAAGTGAAAATGAGAGAGTGAGTGAGAGAGAGAGAGAGAGAGAGAGAGAGAGAGAGAGAAAGAGTAAATGAGAACAAGTTAAGCGACATATCCTTAATTAAACGCATAATCGACGAATTAAAGCATCTAGTACATCGAATATTACGCGTTTGAAAAACGAGATTTTGGTGTAAAAAATCGTAGCATTTTAAAGCTTTGAGATGAACCAAGAGGATCGATATAACAGAACGCGGAGTTGTGGAAGGAGTGACGATGTGTACAGCACTTTCGCCAGTACACTGAGAAAAAATATATATGAGAATTTATTCGAAATATATTAAGTTTATCTCTGAAATAAAGTTTAATTTTACGAATAAAGTTTATATCTCACAAATAAATGCCCAAATATCTCTTTTCCTCAGCGTATGTACTTTGCAGGTCCACCGGTAATGAGTCCCTTCAGTTTCCCCGCGAATTCGCAAGAAGGCAGTCGCGCTCAAGTGACGTGCAGCGTAACGTCGGGCGATCTGCCGATCCATATCTCCTGGTTGAAGGATGGCGAACCACTGCCTTCTTCCCTTCGCGTAAGTTTTATCATTGTATCGCTCGACGACTTTCGTCTTACTACTTCTACGTTCGATAATTTCTCGCGATATATGTCAATAATATCCCGACTAGGGACACACACACACTTTGTATCACACTAGTGAAACCAAACGAATTGAAATTTCATTTAAAAGCTATGCACATATTTTATCTACAAACGCTGCTTTGGCGATCCTTATATTTTTCCTCAGCGTTCTATCTCGTGGAAACGAAAATACGTATTTTCTGGTAATGAAAGTCCCGCGGGGGATTTACATTTTCTGTGAATGATGTTATTCAAACAAATCCCGGGATGAAATTTTAAATGCGATATATGATAAGAAGGCACTTGGCTGTCGTGATTTCAAAAATATCACGCAAAAAAATGAGGACGTCGGTTTCGTTTCTCGTTCTTTCTTGACTCAATGATTTTGGATATTTTTGCACACATTAATCTAATTTATCTGCTTTTGGTTAGATCGATGAGAACAACGCAATATTTTTTCCTTTTCCTCTACTCGCTTCTACTCGCCGTGGTATATGGGATATATTGGATTATGACGTCAAAAGCGAGGAATGACATGTTGAAAATTCTTGCCGTTTTCAAATAAAAAAATATTTGCAAAGAACGCTTGAACATATTTATAAAGTGTCCCAAAAATTATTCTTTTCCTTTGATAGTCAATAAATAGACCAATAAATAGACCAATAAATAGATGTGGCAAAATCATGAAGAAAGATAAGTTGAAGAGGAAGGTTACATGTAACCTTTAATTTTATAGCTATTTTAATATTTTTTTTATACAAATATTTTTTTATTTAGAAATAGCGTGTAAGAATTTTAGACATGCGTTCTGACGTCATCAGTTCCGTGCATTCAAAAGTCTCGAAATGTTCGGTACCAAATGTTCTTATTTTTGTTATCAAACGTGTTCTTGTCACATAGATTGAAGAACGAGGCGCCGAGTTCTTCAGCCTGCTTGTCTTCAAGGAACTATCATCGCGGCATAGCGGCAAATACACCTGCGTGGCCACGAACAGTGCCGCCAAGGTCAACCACACAGCGGAGCTCTTGGTAAAAGTACCCCCTCAGTGGATATTTGAGCCACAGGACGTGGCTACTCTCCTGGGCAATCCGCTGAACGTTCATTGCGAGGCCAAAGGTTTTCCGCCGCCGCGTATCACATGGCTACGTGCCAGAGGCAGAACGTCCAACGATTATCAGCCGCTGGTCGATGGTTCCGATGGTAGACTCACGATATTGCCTAATGGGTCTTTGTGGACGGCTTCCGCCGGCCCGCAGGATGAGGGTTACTATCTGTGTCGGGCTAACAATGGAATCGGATCAGGGCTAAGCAAAGTGATATACGTGTCTGTGCACGGTAAGAGTGCGATTAACGTTACAAATTGCGGACTAATTAGCGACGATGATTTAGTGCGAGACAATGGGGCCTAATTGTTTCCCAGTGATGCAGTGAAGATTCGGTTATTCGATAAATATACGAAAAATATATTGATAACACTTTGTGAATTTGTTCTCCAAAAATATTGTTAAATCAAGAATGACACGTGTGATATTTTTCTACCGTCTAGTAATAACGTCATCTTTTCGCTGATCATCAGCCAATTCACTTCTGACCTCGCATATTTTCAAATTACTACCATGACAAGCTGCGATAAAATAATAGTAGACGTATATTTATGATCTCTGTTTGCACAGAGCCGGCGAGATTCGAGTTCCAGAGTAAGAACGTGACGATTCGCCGCGGGGAGTCCGTAACCATCGACTGCACCGTGATCGGTGATAATCCTATAGAGGTGCAATGGATGCACAACAGCGATCGGCTGGACATGAGCAACCATAGATTAAGCATCGGTGAGATAAAGACTGACAACGGCCTGAAGTCGCAACTGTCCGTCGCGAACAGCGATCGGCAAGACTCCGGAGTCTACAGGTGCACCGCGAGCAACGCTTACGGAAGAAGCGAGCACTTGATTTACTTAGCGGTGCAAGGTGAGCGCGTCACTCGTCGGATATTTCTTCAATTTTTTTATCTGCCGCGTTTGTCGATTACCAGCGAGATTATCAGCGACAAAAAAAGTTTGCTGTATTTCCTACAGAGAGGCCGGATCCCCCAGCCGGATTAGAGGTAATAGAGATCGGTTCTCGATCGATACGCTTGCTGTGGAAGCGATCTTTCGACGGCAACAGTCCCATAAGAAATTACGTGATACAATATCGCTCGTTGAGCCACGGTATGACCGATGATTGGAATCCCGTTAAAACGCACAACGTCACGTACACGCCGGGAAGCTTCAATAGCGGTAATTCTATACATCCGACCCAAAATGGTTCGTCCACATTCGCCCGGATCGATGTCGTCTATTTGTGTCTTGTTCCGTAACTTATATCAATTCTAGGGTTATCGCCGTTCGAGAGCACGAGCGATGACCAAGAGGTGGCTCTAGTCGGCAGCCTTCATCCGGCTGTCACCTACACCTTCAGGATATTCGCTATAAACTCTATCGACGCGAGCGGACCCACAGAGCCCGTGGTGGCGAAGACGCAAGAGGAAGGTAAGTAGCTCGCGCGACAACGCGATCGTATGACAGAAACTTCACATCGTCGTAACATTGCTCCTATGTAATAGCGCCCACAGAGCCGCCGCAAAACATCAAAGTGCAATCCGCCGGACCCGGAGAACTCATGGTTAGCTGGCAGGTGGGTAATGTCGTCAATTTTCGAGGAACGCAAGACACCTTATGATCGATATCAAAGTTAATGTTCTCCGAGTAAATCGAGATATCGCGTCGCGACAACGCGATATCGCGGAGAAAATTACGGAAAGGATTGCGGAAAAAACTGTGCGAGAATGTATGATAAAATTATGAATGTGCAACAAAGCCCAAATAATGATTGGCCGAGCTGGATATTGAAGAAGGCAGAAGGAATGATAGGATTTGTAATTTTCTCCGAGTAAATTACGTGACGATAAGCGTGAGATTGAACAGATTTTAAGATGCGCAACACATTTTACAGCCACCGCCAAAAGAATCCTGCAACGGAGATCTGCTAGGATATATAGTGACATGGTCGGAGCATTCATCGTCAACTTCGGGCGTAAATCAGAGTAAGAGCTTGACTGTGAACGGCTGGGCGACGACAAAGGTGCAGCTGACTGGCCTAAGGAAATTCACCAAGTACGACATTTCGATTCGAGCCTTCAACAGCATAGCTAGTGGGCCAACGAGCTCTCCCATCGTTGGTACTACTCAAGAAGGAGGTACGACACGACGGTGTGTGTAAAATGAAAGACACATTTGTATCTTTGTTCATCTCTTTGCAGTACCGGAAACGCCGCCGACTCAAGTTACGTGCGCTCCATTATCTTCGCAAAGTGTCAAAGTGTCTTGGACTGCACCGCCTCTTCACCAGCACGGTGGAATTATCATAGGATACAAAGTCTATTACAGACCCGTGCCTACCGATAACAGTAAGTCGCTCGCGATCAGAACAAGAGCTGACCAACAAGTCAGACTCTCGGCATGTCCTCAATCAAAATGTCTTGTTGCAGTGGACATATCGACGATCGGTGAAGTGAAGAAGACCTCCAGCATGGAAACTTACTTGCACACGTTGTACAAGTACACGAATTACTCCATCAAGGTGTTGGCCTACACGAAAGCGGGCGATGGAGCGTTGAGCCCACCGATCTTCTGCATGACAGAGGAAGATGGTGAGATATTCGATTTAAGTTTCATTGGAGGTTTCGCAATAAGTTTCCGGGACAAAACCGCGCGTTCTTTTCATAGTTCCTGGTCCACCTGCCGGCATCAAAGCACTCGCGTTAACGGCGGAGAGTATATTGGTCTCGTGGCTGCCACCGTTGCAGCCTAATGGAAACGTCTCAAAATATACGGTGTACAGCAGAGAAGCCGGCTCGAAAAAGCACAACGCGCACACAATGCACGAACCGCCGTTGTCACCCACGGATACTCTCACGATGGAATTACGAGATCTGGTGGAAAGGTACGCGTGATTATCGCGATGTACTGCAAGATATCACTTTCTCGTCACTGAATTTTTATTATGAGTCGAACGTTAATCTTTCAGACAATTATACGAATTCTGGGTGTCGGCGACGACCAGTGTCGGGGAAGGAGAACAAACCATTATAGTTACGCAGACAACGAATACCAGAGGTGCTTGCGAATCACATATTCGAAAGAATTCGGATTTGAATGCAAATCTTTCAAATTTCGAAATTTAGTCAATGTATTGCATGCATAGCACTTTCCTTCGTGTAATTTTCTCTCTAATCTAACTTCCTCGTATAATAGTAAAAGCATAGAACTCATTCCGTAGCTCCCGCCAGAGTGGCATCGTTTTCGCAAGTATTGAGAAGGGCTGTGAAGTCGTCAGTCATGTTGTCGTGCTTGGTAGTGGGAAATCCTACGCCACGACCTATCTGGACGTACAGAAACGGTCAAATCTCTACCGGCAGGCATTACGAAATCACACACGACGGACACCTCAATATACGCGGTATACAATTAATTTTTTAATTAATTTTTCAATTTTACATAGCTTGCAAAGCTAGCGTGTCCTTATATTAATTGATCAAGTATGCAGAATACAAAAAATTTTATCAAAAATTTTGAATCGAACTAATTTCTCTCCAATAATTTTCTTTTTCTTTTCAGGATTGGAACAGTCGGTCACAGGGAATTATACTTGTTCGGCCAGCAACCTGTTTGGCGACGATTCCATCACATATTCGTTAGTCGTTGTAATGCCGCCCAAAGCACCGTCGTTGGAGCTACAATATACGACGACCAACAGTATCAGATTCCGATGGAATCATCCTGACAACGGCGGTGCTACTATACAAGGTAATAACAAAGAAGAAGCTAGCTATCATGAACCAGATATGTGTAACAAAGATATCTTTGTATTAGGATACGTGTTGAGTTATAAGAGGGATCAAGGTGGTTGGGAAGAAATCACATTGTCCCCCGAGCAGATGGAGTTCGTGCTCTCCGGATTAAAGTGTGGCTCGTCCTACTTAGCGCACTTGACGGCGCATAATCGCGTCGACACGGGCGATCCGAGTCCACTGATTAGCGCAACAACGAAAGGCACCGGTAAATCAAATGCACCTCAACTAATTGGAACTGTGAAATTTATCTAACTGCGAAATCGAATTCTTCTCAGTCGAAAATGTAACTCGCGATTATCCCCAGCTCTCTTTCAATCTAATATACATTTTTAAACTGTCAATTTTAACTTGCATTTCAGCGCCTCTACTGCCTAAGGAAAGAGACATCATCTCGGCGAATGGTACATCAGTGAAATTGAATCTATTATCTTGGCCTAACGGAGGGTGTCCCATTCAATATTACACCGTGGAATATCGCCGACGAATTAGTACGGAGCCGTGGATTTTGGTAGCCAGCAGAGCGACCGAGAATCTCATTATCCGTGATTTGAAAACGGCGTCGTGGTACAGTCTACGTTTGACTGCACACAATGATGCGGGCTCGACTCAGACACAGATGGAATTTGCTACGACCACGTTGAGCGGAGTCAGTATCGGTCCGCCTAACGACTTGATAATGGAGGACGACGTCAAGAAGACTGTGCCTAATCACAAAGTTTTATATGTCGTCGTGCCGCTCATCTGCGGGATTGTATTAGCCGTCTCCGCGGTTATCCTAGGATACGTCATGCTCAAGCGTAGCGGCAGGTAAGGCAAGATTCGATTTCAAGGCGATTTAATTTCGCAACGAAAATTTATTAATCGTGATTTCAATATCGCTCAAAAGAGCGAGTTATTTAGGCGAGATGCTGCCAGGACAACAACAACAACAACAGACGGGATTGGGAATGGTTCCGCAACAACAACATCAACAGCAGCATCATCACCTGTCAAGCTGCATGTCAACCGTGCAACTCAAATCGACCGCTGAACGTGACAACAGACGCAATCACCAGGTCTACACCAGTTCCCCCGTGAAGCAGGAGAACCACAAAGCCACCGATCATGGATCGGGTAATTTGATATATTATTCGAATATAAATTAAAATATATTTGAATTAAATTTTGAATTGTATGTAAGTAAAAATGATTATTTTTCTGGCAATTAAATACAATGAATTATTTCTCTCATAGATATAATTCAACAATGCTTCGTCATTTTTCGCAGAGATGTACGAGATTAGTCCGTACGCCACATTCAGCGTTCCCGGAAGAGAAAACCGCTCGGTGACAACGGCGACGCTCGATTACACGATGCAGTTCAAGACGTTCGGCCACTTGGAGAACGAGGATATCAATACTATTGACTACGAGAGATCTAGCGTGGAGTTCGAGAGGTAATTGGCTTCCTCCTGCGTCGCTGCTTAGCTCGATCGCCGCGTCTCAACACAAAAATCGACCACCTAACGCTCGATCCCGCTTTTCGCACCTCCGCCTTCCTCATCTTCTCTTCCTCTTTCTGGTATTCTTTCACACGCAGGTCGAAAACACCAAGGTGGCACAAGCAACGCTACTTTCCGAGCATTGCGGAAGCCGAGAGCAAGCTGCGATCGAGTCGACAGGGCTCCGGGAGCGACACGTCCGGGAGTCCCTGCGGCGAATGCGCCGGGCCTAGTTATAGAGTGCCAGTAAAGCCTTGTAGAGGTATAATTTCTGTTCTCTCTGTAGATCGATCGTCGAAAAGAATCGCGCACACGGAGAAAAATAATTTTGCTCTTTTAACAAAATCGTCGTTGCTACTGCATATTCATAGTGACATCAAACAAATTTAGTTGACGTAACTAATTTTACAAATTATTCGTTATCAGAGCAGAAGTAGTTTCGTTGCCAGGATAGAAAAAATTTATTGAGTGTATTTGTCCTAAAAATCACGTTAACTTGCTATTGCTGCAAAATAATGTATCCTTAGCAAATTTATTTCCTATCGGAACAAAACTACAACTGCTTATGATTCTAAATAATCACAACTCTATTGTGGTTCTAAATAATTTGTAGATTCAGCAAATTATATCTAGCAAATAATGATTAATATTCTTAGCAAATCTTTTTGCTGTTCATATAATAACGAAAAGATTTTACTAGACTAGCAGAAAATTTGCTGGGCCAGCAAATTATTTTTCTCCGTGCAAGCCGACTGTTGTGCGGACGAATATAATTGACGATTTGTTGCAGATGTATTTTCGCGAGGTGTGGAATCGAGTACGGAGTCCAACAACGAAGGCTCGCCCTCACTCGCGAGACGACGAAGCCGACAGCCGAGCCGGTCTACTCGCAGGTAGCCAAGGTTTGTTTGTTTCCACATAGCACTCAGTCTTGACTATTCGATCTCATTGATCTTTCACATCGGCGCGAGGAAGAAGTGCAACGGCGCGATTACGATAATTGAAGATAATTTTTTTCACGAAACAAATGCTCAGAGATCGCCACAAGAGACACCTCGAAGACATCAATTAAATTCGCGCCTTTGTGCCTCGTTCTAAAGCCTGATATTTGATACGACGAATAAAGTAAGCAGGCGTTTCAATACGTGCTATTATATGTCAACAAAATAATCGCACGCCTGCTTATCCGAAAGATTCAACTGAACTTTCCTAATTGATAAAAAGTTTGCGTAGTTATACATGTGAGATATGTAATCTGATTTGACGATATCTTGACCAGATGACATTACAAAGATACTTTTGGTTCCGTGACAATTGGAGAGAACCGCGAAATATAACTTTAAGAGATTCCACTACTTGGATCCGATTGAGTCACAGTTGCGTTCTGTCGATTCCTTCATTCAGGCGGCAGCGTCGCGACGAAAGGTCTCGCGATCCGAGCGAGAGGAGACGTAGCGAGACCACCGCCATCGATTACCTATCATACTTTAGCGACCGCCCTTTCTGATTCGGCCGACATATCCTCTAATCTGTTTGGCAGTTCGGTGGAGGACATGACGCTATTGCCGCCAAGCGGGTTCAGCGACAGCCGTGAATTGAGCGACGTGGAGTGCGACCGTGATCGTGATCGCGAACGCGATCGTGAGTGGCAGAGTTTGTCGGCCGGGACCCGTCACGGCGGCAGCCTGGGTAGACTCCCGATCGAGGCCGTCGAATCTATGCTCGCTAGGTATCGACACGAGTCTCCGTAGACCAGGCATGTCAAACACCAAGCGACTGAGGCCGGTCGACACCGGAGAAATTTTACCGTCTTGCCCGTATACAGAATGCGTTAGGCCAAACGTAGCAGAACGACGCTTCTTTGCATATGAATAATTGTCAATAATATCGCAAACATGTTGTATATCTAATAAAATTAAAATTTTAACTGTAATCATCAAAGTTATTAACATAGAAGCTGAGCAAATCGAAGTGTCTTAAGGCATTCTGTATAAAATTGAGATATCGTCAATTTCTGTTTGCGAGAAATTACTGCTCGGTTCAATCGCTCTCAAAACGTTTGGAAAGTAATCGATACTCAAGGAACGCTGTTAATTGATAATCGTATTATGTATCTTTGACAAGAGATCGTTTGTTGCAGATATCAGCAAAGGAAGGAGCAAGAAAGACAAGAGTTCACTATACATGTATGATCGAGATTCGCTGGTTCGACTTGGTATCTTCGCCGGACGATATAACGTTGTTTAGAAAGAGACGAGGAATCACCTCTCCTCGAGAGATCATTCGTCGTTGGCGGGCATTTTACGGAATCTTAATGAAGATGGTAGTTTAATGTATCGTAAGGACAATTCACAACCGATCGACGACGGAGAGTGACAGAAGACTCACAGTTCTATTTGTTGAAGAGATGTGTTAACTACCGACCTGCGTTGCGCAAAATACTGCCGTTATTATACATAACAAAAACATGGCCTTCGTACGTAACCCTGTATGCACTACTGTAAACGGCGCCGAACGGCGAGAGAAAGAAGAATGGCAAACCTCTCGTTTGCGGCACAACCCCCATACATACATACATACATACATACATACATACATACATACATACATATATACATAAATACATATATGCATACATACATATATATATACATCATACATACATACATACAAACAGACATACATATATACATACATACACGCACATGAGATTAATCGAGAAACAACGGAAAACACTCGACGACTAACTGTGCGTTTTTGATAGCATTTATTCTTTCTATCGCCAAATTACGATTGTATTGTATTATTATACGCAACGTGATTGCGATAAAGAAAGTCTGATTGACCGATCCATTACTTTCGCGACGACCAATTACTGATATACAGGGTGAACGCCAACTACCGCAACGAGTATCTCTGCTTTACTTACTGCGATTTACTTATTAACGAGCCATTCAGTGTGCGAATCTAGGGATGACCAATTATCAGGAACGAGTATTACATTTTAAAAGATTTTAAAGACGCTGCAGCGTGCGCGGCGCGTTACGTGTTACTCACCATAAAATAGGTCAATTAAATGAAAGAAAGCAACAGAGGCATATATATTCGATGAAATTCCAGTTTCAATTTCGAATATCGAATATTGATTTTCAAATTTCCTCATATTTCTTTCGATAATGTTTGAAATACATACATACACATATATATGTGTGTATATATGTATATATGCGTATGCTCATCGCGTGAAAAAGTGCAATACAATTCGACAGTACTAATTTTGAAAATCGACTTTTGATGACTGATTAATTTTTTTCTAATAGTGCCAATTCTAACAAAACTGTATAGTGTTAAGGACATCATGAGAAAGATTTGGAATAAGAAGGATGTACGTTTGCTCCTTCATGCCCAAAAAGAAAAAGAGCCGAACGCTCTAAAGCGTTATTATTAAATTAGTATCTACGAGCCGATCACACATTCGAACGAGCGACTAGCGCCTTAATTGTGTAAATAAATTTAAAACGGCTCCTCAAGGATTTATCGACGTGATCGAATAAAATACGCTATTGATTATGGGATATCACTCACGTGTGCGCAGAGACAGAATCGTAGTATCTCCGCAGACAGGATCGAGAATCGTAGAGCAATTGTAGAATGATCGACGAAGCTGTAGAGAGCTCCATTCCCCGTCGGAAATCCCCGGCGCCTCGTTTTCCTTTCGAAGATCTCTTCCGCGACATGAGACTGACGTTAACCGAGTACGCTTACGTTGATGTCTGCCAAAGAAAGTAAATAATTAGTCGCGTTTCGCCGAGGCGACATTTCCAATTGTGCTGAAGAGAAAGCATGCAATAAGCGCGCACGACAATTTTAGTCTTGTTTTATCTCTCGTTTTCTTTCCCTTTTAAATAAAGAGAGACAAGACTCGAATGACTCGCTTAGTATTATCTCATGACTGTTTTTATTAAGACGTTATTAATGCGGATAAGTCTCATAAGTAATTTATGGAAATTCACGGCGTGCGTCTTCTATTACCTTACAGCGTTATCGCATAGATGCAATATGTACATAAACGAAATAATCTTCGAGATGAGCGTGTACGAATGCACGTTTATTTCGGAGAACGGAAATATGCGCGAGAAAATATAGCGAGATTATTGCGATCGGAATCGTAACATCATACCACAAGAAAATGGATGAATCGAAAGGAATCGACAAAAAAAATGTTCTATAAAATTGGATTTCCCGTCTTGAAACTCAGGAAAAATTTAAAAATGGAGGATGAACGATCGTTGACTCCTCGTAATTCATCTATTTTCAGCAGGATAAGATCGTTTGAATAATTTAGAGCAAATACGATACGAAATTATATTGAAAGAGAGGAGGGAGAGTACCGTGCGTGTGTTTCAATTTGCCGCGTCGTAAAAGTAACACTGTTCATTCAACGGTCGGAATAAATGCAAAATATATATTGCCATTTCGAGGAGTAAAAATGTGTGTAAATGTCGTAATTCAACATGCGAATGAAACCGTCAAACGAAGACTGTCTGAATAATTAGAGAAAATGTGAAATGAGAGATGAAAATTATACGCAAAAAGAACCGGTAAAAACCGCATTTTGGACATTTCGATAATTCTGGAATTTGTATATGCCGAAGGAACGGTCTCCACTGAGACATATGTATACATCTACTGACAAAAAAAGAAATAAAAAGAAGAAATACGGTACGGTAGAACTTCAATTAAACGCTGATTTCGTCAAATCGACCAGAATTCGCATGGGTTTCTGTGAATCTTTGCTTTGTCACTCTCTATCTCCTTTCAATCGACCCACCTCTAGCCTCACTCTTTTTCTCTCATTCTCCCTCACAGATCTTCTAAATTATGGCTCCTGCACACAGAACGCGGTAATGCTTGCCATTAGATTTTGTAAGATTTTCTAAGCTACAAGCGTTAGATTAATAATATAGAGTACGGGAATACCTATTTGCGTAAGGAGCTCGAGGATTCGGAACGATCGAGTGAGAATTTCCAAAGGATCTGCAGGAGAAACTGGTGCTCCGAAAAAAATGCCTCGCTGCTGTAAACGCGAACGCGCGGTTATTTTAGAATTACATTCAAACTTAACCCTTCCTCAAGCTTCGACCAATCAGATGCGGCATATAGAAATGATAGCGACACATAGCGGAGACTTTGGAACTACATTTCGAAGCAACAGCCAATTAAATTAGACCCGTTAAAATGCGTCTAAAATGGACTATCTAGTGCCATCTATTAGAATCAAACATCAATTCATCGGTCGAATATCGTTCATCCTTCTTCAACTTCTTGACATCTATTTCAACGACGCGCATGGCTGTCATTCCACCAAGGCTCATTCTGTAGATTCGGTTGTAGAAAATCACATTCGGAGATTGAAAACAATTTGTTATCCGTCTGTCAGAAGTGCACTATTAGAGAGCCGAATTTCTGTTGATACGCACGATCGCGCGACGTTGGAACGTGTTGTGAATTAGTCATTAATTGTGCCCTTAGCGCGTACAGTTGGCCGCGCGCGAGTTGCCGGAGCAATTTGTGAAATAAACGTGTGGCAGAGTTCAAGTATCTCATTATGTGCGCGAAAATGGCCTTTCAGCATCAGCCGGGCACTGCGATGGAGTGCCTAAGCGTACGTATTCTTGAATTACGTTATGTAATTGTCATCTGTAATACCATACACACCCATCATTGTCAGAGGAACAATGCATTGATTTGATTATAGATACCAATCACATTACACAAGGAAACAGAAATTAACGAGAATGGTGAAGAAGTAATGAAATGTGGCTTCAAAATAGGCGGTGGGATTGATCAAGACTTTACAAAGAGTCCTCAAGGCTACACGGACAATGTAAGAGATATATAATATATGATGACTACATATACTTTATACACATATTTATTTATATTATTTTTAATATAACATAGAAGAACCTGTAAGTTTAAAATTTTTTTTAGGGTATATATGTGACAGAAGTACATGAAGGATCACCAGCAGCAAAAAGCGGTCTTAGAATGCATGACAAAATCTTACAATGTAACGGATATGATTTCACGATGGTCACTCATAAGAAAGCTGTTTCTTATATAAGAAAACATCCAGTATTAAACCTTTTAGTAGCCCGTAAAGGTGTCACCAGTACTTAAGGTATACCAAAAGAAATTCTGTTCTTTGAGAGATATTTATTTCATATACCATTTCTTTTGGACAAGATTTGCCTATTCAATCTATTGTTTGCCAAATATTATTACAGTAAATAATAGCAACTCCTATCTAATAATTAACATATATTGAAGTTAGTTCAGTATGAAATATTATCAAATGATATAACTGAGACAAATTGAAATAGTTTCTCTATTTGTCTCATAACTATAATGAGTAAAAGTCACTACTTCAAACTGACTATAAAGATCTGTCAATATCTTTATAGTGCAGTATGAAGGAGTCTAAAAAGAGAGATGCCAAAGCATAATTGCAAAGTTGCATTAACTTGCATATATCTTTAACTATGAAGATATGGGTTGTTGACATTCTTATTTTTTCAATGAGGATACTGTGAGAAACTAGTATCTGTCTAATTTAATTTTTTTGATGCATTTATACATTACATCTATAATAAGAAAAAAAATTGTCCCATAGCTTTATAGTCAAAGCCCGATACATAATAGGCAACATCAACTTTTATAACTATATAATTTTTAAGTTCAATTGTAGCAAAAAAAGAGGTTTGGTGGTTTTATGAGGAATGATAGTTGAAAATTTCGAAAATTTCAAAATATTTATACATCTTGTTCTAAAAGAGAGAATTATTAAAATATAACATTTGTTAAAAAAGTTTTTGTAATATCTATGAATAGTAGTTATTAGTTATTTTGATATAATACTTATATTTTTATTATTATCACTATTGTGATAAATTAATCTAATTAATCTATCTTGCGACTATAATGTTTTATATCTAAAATTGAACTGGTTAAAAAGCAACAATTGGAACATTCCAAACTATCTCTCTAATACATTTTCAATGTGTAATATATTATTTAATATGAATAATCTTCTGATTAGAGATTAAGTTTGTCTGCAAGGTAATATTGCACATACTCACCTAACATAGTCTCATCTATTAAAAGATATTGGAAGATATCTTGTAAAGAGCGATGAAAATAATATATTCATATATGATTTATCCTAACTTTTTATCAGAACACACAAATGAAGATATATATAATTTATTATTATACAAATATTATTATGTATAAACTGATTGTACTTTCAAACATTTCTTTAGGATCAAATTAGATAGGGAATATACTGAAAAAATCTACAAATGTATAAGGTTTTTCTTAATTCACATCTTGTTACATTGTACTTCTTACAGATTTTTAGTCAGTAATTATGCTACGAATAGTAGATACATTATACAGCAATATAAAGCAATTTTTGTACTTCGTCTCTTTGTTTTTATCCAAAGGGCGAATTTTTTATATATTTTGTAACCTTTTATACTTACTATAGAAGATATAAAAATAATTTTTTATTTTATCTCATATATATATATTTTAAAAGTACGATAATCACACGGAAAAAATTGAGAGTTCCTGCATGATTTATGTAAAGATATATACCTCTTGGAAACTGTGTGTTACATATGTATATACCCTAGTCTAATAATGTCAAAAATACAGAAATGTTTCATGTTGGTATATATACAATATGTGCATAAAATGTGCGGGTTACAGAGCAAATATCCCCTATGCTGTATGAATTGTAGAATACAGTTGTTATAAAAAAAAACCAAAGAAATTGTTAAAACTATTCTTATTGTATTTTATTTATCCTAATCTGAGGGTTCCTTCCATGTGTATTATTTATAAATAACAGAAACGGGTTATTTATATTGAGTAATAAACTTGCATAAACATAAAATTTTATTTTTATTGCCTTGAACTTGTATGACAATAGGAGTAACGACGCTACTAGCATTTACTAGCTACGTGTCACTACATTATGCGATGTTTTAAATCAGTGGTGTGTTGTCATCTTATTTGTTCTCTAAATCACAATATCATGTTATATAATTTCTAGTCGCAAAGAAGACGCGTATTGCACACTATTAGATAATAAGAACTTCTATAAACTTTTTTTTCTATTACCTCGAATAATTCGTGCATATAAATTTTACAAATTCATATACATTTTATTTCTCATTTTCTTCCTCTCTATATGCAATATAATGACGTGCTACATACTTCACATGCCAACTATTTAACTATATTTTAAAACAGCAAATTGGATCCTAGTGATGAATAACCAGTGAATGCAATATTCTTAATTAACTCTCTTTGTCTAACAAGTATAATTTCTGATATCATATCAAGTGGCCGGCCATACAATTTCGTTATGTTATTCTAGTAAAAACATATCTGTCTTCTGTCCATCCCAAAAATCTCCATTTGAAAAATATGTTGTTTCCTTACTTGAACTATTGGTTGCAATCAGTAATCATCAAGACAAAATTTGTTAAGAACACGTTGGAAGAATGTTTCTATTCATTAATATAGTTGATTAATAAATAGAGCATCTGTAATCCTACAAATTATGTCTTGGAGATTATGGACAGTCTCATATAAAAGCTTTCTTTGCTTATACTTCGATATCAACATCGAAAGTATATGAGCATTTTCAACATTGTTCTTATATTATTCCGATAATTGACTATAGTTATTTACAATATTTATATATTATGAATATAATATCTTGCGTTTTAGAATTAATTTTCATAACTTTAGTTGTTTTAATCTTCGTCGGCTTTCAAATAACTTATATACATATTATGCTTATTAAATTAATGTATTCTTGCTAGGCGTGCTACCTGAAAATTAACAATAACACATTTGAAGTATTATCTCCTTGTCAAAGCAATTATCCATATTTAATGATTATTTCATAAATTGTATTCTGTAATAGTATATTGTTGTCTCAAAATTAGTTTTCTCTTATTATAATTTATGATAATTCGTTCTTTTAGTTGTACTAAATGTATTCTTCATTAAACATTTTGGCACACAAATTATTAAATATATTGCATGTGTTTATTAATTTTTAGGCAGCTATTTTTCCTAAACTTGAAAGCGTCATCACAACGTTTAAACGTTTAACTTAATCTATATATGTTACTATTTATTCTGGTGAAATTCTAATGTAATTCGCTAATGCTTTGTATGCTACATTAAAAGATTCGTGGAAGTATGCGAAAAATGGACTAAATGCGGTACAATGTGTTCTGTCAATCAGCGATGGAATGTTTCGTTATAATTCTACAAAAATTCCTATATATGTTCTTTCCTTTTCAAGATAAGTTACGAGTAAAATGTAATTTCACAAAGGAAGAACATTTTTTCGTTATTCGAGTTCTTTATATATAAATATATATGTATATATAAATTAATATACATTAATTACAACTGCGTACTTTGTAGTACTATTCACCTTAGAGCTGGAAATTACAATGCGTTTTTGTTGTAATGCTCAATTACTTCTTATATTGTAATATGATTTATCAAATGTATAAGATTTTATTTTGAGATCTAGTTTATATACGAAAATAATGTTTAAAACAGACAACATTATTATACACTGTATCAATGTTTAACAAGTATAATATGATAACATTGGCTATGCAATTACTGAGGTGAGTATTTTAGGCTTGAGAATTGGATTCCTGCAGTAGTTTGGACTTGAAGTATATATGGAAGTTACCGCGCGAAGGAATGAAAGATAAATTATCAAAATAATTAAAATTCATGTCACACCTTAACCCCTTTAAACATAATTATGAGATTTATGTCTTCATAGCATATCAAATGATGATAATAAAATCACACTCAAGTTTCCTGCATTTCAATGTTTATATCCATTGTTTTTCATCTGGATAAAGACGAACTAGCCTCTGATCTTCCGCTTATAGCAGACTGCAAGCTCATCATTGAACCCCTAGAAGAAAAATAGTTAGTAAAAATGTAGATACATAATTATATATATATTATATACATAATTATATTATATATAAAATATATAATATAATTCTATATATATATATATATATATATATATATATATATATATAT
>NW_022639515.1:155475-175288 GCF_010583005.1 Odontomachus brunneus | reverse complement strand
GTAATGTGCAGATGGCAATGTTTCATAAAAATACATAAGTTGGGCCTTGTGAGAACTAATAGATGGAAGAAATTCAGTTTGGTCTTCTTGATTTTGCCATTGTAATACATAGGTACCTGCATCTTGCATGATATGAGTTCCCTGTAACATTGGAATAATCATTAATTTCATAAAGGCAATATCCGACCACATATAAACTAAATATACATACCTGAATACTCTCTCCATCGTGACAAACTACACTGGGTTCGACTTTAACATAATTATCTCTTAACTCTTTTGCAACTACGATATCGTGATCACCACCTATTGCGAGCTCTGAGATTTCTATTAAAAAATCAATATGTATCAACATAATGACATGTATTATATCGTTATTTTGAATTGTTTGCAAATGTTACCAAACTTATTTTATCATAAAATTTCCTTTAATATTGAGAGTTACCTGCTATCGCGCCATTTTCACTATTTCTGGATTTGTGAAGAACCGTGAAGACAACATTATGCCGCATCACATCAAAGTCCCATGTCAATACTGCGCCTGGATCATCAGATTCTATGAATATATGATGAGTTTGGCCACGACTCAAGCTGATGGAATGATATAAACTGTGTTCGTGTTCACCAGTGGTACCCTCCAAGTCCAGCCTGTATAAGTTCTTCGGCACTACTCCACGTTCCATTATATATGTCTGATGTTTATAATAAAAAGATAAAAGTTTTAATCACATAAACGTGCACATATATATACTTATTTAGTATATAACTACAAAGTATTTAAACTTTACTTTTATTAGATAGCTAGTAAAATTTCAGATATCTGATATTTCTCAAAGAATTTTACACAGAGTCTAATTGCATAATTTAACCATATATTTTTAACAATAAATTTGTAACCTTCATTAAAATAAGATGGTTAATATGGTTAAGATATTCTGTAATTCAACTAGCTTTAGCACGCAAAATTACCTAATTTTTCATGTGCACAATATTATTGTATATTTTGTATTTAGTGCTTGAATTTGCGTGCATATCACATAGCTATAGAATTCTGATTGATTCAAATTACATATAAACGACCTGTCCTAACAGACTATTTTCTAAGTTTTTAAATTATTTATGAATATAAGTGAAAAATTAGATGACTTGTATAATTTGGCTTTTGTGTCGGACTAACACAATGATGATATATGATAAAGATAAGGACATCACGACACGACAGACAATCTACATATGTATCAATTGCTGATGTTGTGAATGATATAATTTTATGACCAATACTTCTTTGGTATTTCAGATATGGTATAATGTGCATTTTGCATAAATATAAAAATATCACATCGTCTGTGTTTCACTAAAGCCAGTTAGCTGCACAAAGCAAATTCTACAATATACTCAACACAAATTTTGTATTGTTTTCTTACACTGTTCACGGTTGCGTCGAAAATGTAAAATCTTCGAGGTACCATACTATAGACTTCGCATATATTCATTTCCTAGTATTTAACATATTTTAACATATGTTACTTTAACGTGTATATAGAGATTAAAAACGGCACTATTGTTTTTCTCAGTATTTTTTTTTCTCAGAAACTTTTATAAAATATTCCATTATTGTTAAATAAAAATGTCAATAAAATTTTTGATTAGTTCTATATTAATAATCATTACGAAATAATATATTTTTTCTTTGTAGCAAAAACGCGATATGAACAAATTAAGTTGTATATTAATAGTATGTGTATAAACTTATATTCGAGGTCTGCTAAATATTTGATGTCCATAAATATATTCAATCATGTAGTAAATATTAATATTATTATATTTTTAGTGTTTATATTAGCTATAATGCATTATTAATTTTGTTGTAAACTTACCTCTGAAGAACCACCAAGGAAATCGGGAATAAATTCTTGATTAATATATTCACCGAGACCTCCAGATCCTTGCTCTTGATAGTCTGTACCACAATAGAAGATGAATTTTTTCCTAGTGTTCTCGTCTGCAATTATAACATGTACGATTAATAAGAAAATATTTAATGATTAAATACAACTTAATTAAATTGACAATCAAGATCTTTACTAATAAAAGTGCTGATTAGTGTCCACAAAATAGGAAAGCATCTAGGTGCACGTATAATCAAAACTCTTCCCATTGTTTCTGGATAATTTGCTTCAACTATTTCGATTATTCTCAATAATGCCTGGAAAAAAAATTGAACAAATTTATGTCACTAAATTCAGCATTATAATCATTTATAACATTAAAATTATAATGAAAATTAATGATAGATACAAGCTATTTATTTCATTAAAATTTCCGTACTTTTATCCCAGGTCTCCATAAATGCCGCATATTTAAACCTTCCAAGTCTATTAACAGAGTCCATTGTGAAACTGGATGTCCCCAAACAGTTGTGGCTTCCTCCATCAAGTGCAGGCCTTCCTCACAGATATGTAGAGCCTGCAATAAAAATGTCGTTAAATACAACTCCAAACAATTTTGGACTTTAAAACACTTAAATTAAACTTACCAGTAATAATAATTCATCCTCTCCAATCGATTTGAGTAGACCTTTAACGTCCATTTGACCGAGCCTTAAGATATATAAGGGTCGTCCATCTACATCAAAGGTATATAAATAGAAGGTACTGTACTATGATGTGCATTTTTTAATATATCGACTTATCAATTTTTATAGCCCAGCTTACAGTCTAGCATTTGACATTTTCAGTAACGTCTTTTTTTATTAACTACCTTTGTCAAAATGATGCCAACCACCAGGAAAGTAATCCTTAATTACTTGCGGCATTTCGTATTCATCGAGAAGTTTATCGATTTGATGCTTTTTTCTCCAATGTAAAGATTGAGTTAACATTTCTCTAGCCTTTTCGACTGAAAATTCTGCGGCTCGCAGGAATCGTAGAAGAGTTGCGTATCCCGGTACAGAGCTTCCCCTTAATTCCTCTATACTGTGTCTGAGTTGGACTAGTTTGCTTTCCTGTAGCATATCTAATTTACCTAAATATCTCTCGATGTAATCCGAAGACAGTTGCATCTCTGAAATTAAAGAATAGCAAGATAAAACAGATTATATATTCATTACTATCATACACAATCACTATTCTTATATACATGCTAAAAATGTCATACCTCTGTTGCTAGGCAGTTTGCTGTCGGCATTGCATAATTCTTTGTCGCTATATAACTCATTATTTTCGTCCACATTTTTCCTACATAAAAAAAGTAACCATTGCAGACCGAAAATAATTGCTCAATATAATTTGTTAGTATGAATTTAGGTAAAATGTGTTAAATGTTTACTGCTGGAAATTAAAATTATAAGGTGTTACAATTGTGAAGATTTTAAAGATTATTTCAAACAAATAATCACTTGTGCTTTTGATGTCTGAAGTGTGCGCTTGCCCATAATGATGTTCCTTTATAATTAATATCTCATGGAATTTATGCAATCAAGATGTACAGACTCTAATATTTAAAATTATAGGACTTAAATATTTAAGGACTCACTTTTCTTCTTCAGGTGATTTCTCTTGTGGATCTTTCCATGGAGACACATAAGTAATGCCTTCTTCCTTCAATTGATTTATGAAGAACTCAATAATTTCCTTACCCTTCAATTAAAAATTATATTCAATATTATATTTTCAATGATATACTATTACTTTCTTGTGATTTTTCTCCTTTGTAGTAGAAAATATTATATCTTACCTTAGCAATATTTTGAGCATATTGCTTCATTGCTAATTTCTCCATTGAATTTTCAAAACCAAAGAAATTTCTTATGTCTAAACTTGCCGTCTGTTCAAAGCAAGTCCAGTCTGCATTTTCAGGATGAATCTAATTATAAATAATATTGATTTTTTTATTTATATAACATACTTACAGGACATAGAATATATAAGAATTATCTATAACATATAGAAAAAATAAAGATTGTATAATAAAAATTAATGAATCTATATATATAATACTTACAAAATATCTACATTTCTCAATAACAGTCACTCTAGAGGAAAAGCTTTCATTGTAAGCTTCTATTTCCAAAACATTATTGCGTCTATCTAAAACATTCCTTTGAATAAAGTATACAAAATCCACTCCAATTATCTGAAATAAATAATATATAAATATAAACATAAGATATTTCAATACATTGAAATTATTTCAATTAGTTTGTACATATATTTGGTTTCATAGATACTGTACAATATTTTTTATCTATAAAATCAAATATGATAAAAAATATTTATCAATACAGGTTCTGTGGACAAACTTTTTTTAAGATATAAGGTGCTTCCACATTTAATTTACACCGTCTTTCTGTGGTTCTAACAGCACCATCCTTGCTCTCCTCATCTAACATAACTTCACACCCAACAAAAACAGGTATCTGTGGACATGTAGGAAATCTACGTTCATATGCCTAAAAAATAAAGTTTTACATAATTTCCTGTTTTTTTTGTGTCTTGTGTATAATACTGTGATATGTTTATTATTAATTATTAAGCAGTATTTCATGATAAAAAGTGATAATTAAGGGATTAATTAAGTGATTTGCATATGTCACATGACTTGAGAAAAAGACATTTAAAAGAATGCTGCTGTTCTTGTATAGTTTAACATAGGAGGATTTATACGAGGAATCGGTTATTGGATTAGCTGGGATATAGCACGTGTACTGTCAAGGCCGTAAGAGAACGGAATGTAATGAATACTTTATGACAGCCAAGTTTGAAGGCTGAATAATATAATAAACAGACCATCATGACAAGAGCGAAGGGGTGCTTATAAACTCGAACGGGCGATTGGTATTGTTGAACCATTGTTTGTCAATTCTTTTTACACAATTTTTTATATTAAATATACACTGATTATGCTTGTAGCTTATGGTAATTCAATCACGATATATACACACTACTGCCATTACAAGTGATCAATCAACAGACTGGACTTGCGACTACTCTCCAATTAAGGTATAGAAAGCACTGTCACTGTCCAATGAAAACTAGATGGAGAAAGAGCTCGCGAGTGTAGTATACTTTTTTACGGCAGCGCAGCATTCAGTGCCACCTCGTGAATACGATGTCTCAACTGAACTGCACGCGTCATAAAGAAGAGATTTGTTCTTTTCAGTTGAACTTTCTGCAACCAGTGCAATAAATGCACATACCTTTACACAATGACGTATATATATAAATCAAACGTTTGTATTTCTCTAATATAGCAGCAAGTAAAGCTGATATTGACAGTTTAAAACAGAATGGGAAAGTTGTCTCTTTATTTTGCATTCGGAATACTTGGTATATTGCCTATTAAATTTCCCAGATAGCACAAGATTTTCACAGAATATCCTGGGAACTTATGCGAACATTTAAAAGTCCTCAGGATATCTTTGGGGCGTCTTTGAAAGATGGTGCTGTCTGGATTTTGCCTACTAATCTGATTGTTTTTGAAGAAAGCGTTAGTTCAAAAGCTCCTCGAAAACGAACAAGATTTAATGGAGGATTCACATCGCGTTCGATGTCCGACGTACGATATCCAATAAGAGAACAGCTTTCTAATAGAGAATTCAATTCTCCATTGGAAAGCTGTTGCTCCTATTCGCTCCAACGCACTCTGATTGACTTACGTCACCACGCGGACCAATCAGAGTACGTTGGAGCGAGTAAGAGCACGTTGGGGCATGCAACGCGAACAAACCTAAAGTGTGTACTAATGTGTATGTATGTCGGGTAGGGTTAGGATTATTTTTCAACTATGCTTATATTTTAGTATTTTTTAATAATAAATAATAAAATCTAAATAATAAAAAAGATATTGTCCATTTCATGTCGCAAATGCCAGTTTATTTTCAAGCCGCTAAGCTTATTAACTTTAATTTTCACTAGAAAACACTAGTTTACACAGTCGACTAGTAGTCCTCAAGCTGAGTGTACGGATGTGTAGTGTTGTGTCGACGATTACGATAATTGGAATGCAACTTGTGTCGCCGTGTGCATAAAAGTGTCTAAAAGTGTCTAATATTGCAATTGAAAAGCACTCACTGTTAATAGCGTGTTCGACTGGCCCTGGGTTAATCGCTCCGAGAGCGATTATTGACATCATAAGTCTCTATTAGCCAATCATAAAGCTTATAAGTACTTGTTCGACCAATAAACGTACGCTAAATAACCCAGAGTGGGTTAACCTAGGCTGCGTTCAGATTCCACACCCGAGTGTATTCTATTACTAGAAGTGCTACAGTATATGTAACATATTCTATAGTGTTTCTAATAATAGAGTGCACCCGGATGAAGAATCTGAACGCACCGCTGGAGCCAGTCGAACATGCTATAAGCCAGTGGCACACGATGCTTGTTTTCGTGCTAGATTGCTTACTGGATGAAAATACTCTGTTCTGATTGGTGCATTTCTTAAGATGGATGGAAATGCACCAATCAAAACAGTGTATTTTTACGCTTTGCTTGTATTTTTGATACTTTTATACTGAATGCACTTTGCATACCAGATGCAATGAGCGATACCCAATGAGAGGTCTTCTTTCTAAAGAAATGTACAACGAGCATTAAGTGCAAAAGTGTCAAAAATGCAAGTGATACGAACAGACCTATTATTAAGCTAGCGGTACACGGTGCTTGTTTTCGTGCTGGATTGCTTGCTGGATAGAAATACTCTGTTTTGATTGGTGTATTTCCATCCATCTTCAGAAATGCACCAATCAGCAAGCAATCCAGCATAAAACAAGCATCGTGTGCCGCTGGCTTTACTGTTATTTTTGTGGAGAGTACAGTCCATTGAATTTTATGTAGTTTTGTAACCGAGAAATATAATAATTTGATTTTTGCGTATGTATACAATACAAAAATTATATTGTTAATTTTTTATTTCTGACGCATGAAAATTTTATATTATTTTAATTATTATGTGGTTAGTATTTCATCCTCTTCTATATTCTTTTACATACTCCTGAAAATTTTGTGTCACACACCTTCATCTTGTGTTGCTTGGTCTTACCGCAACTCCAATGCAGTTTTCAGGGTTGAAAACGTCAGAAACTGCGAGTCATGATGCACGAATATCTAGACACGATGTATTCGATCGGGAAATATCGGAATTGAAACAGCTGGAACAGGAGGGCACTATTGACGTTTTATGTAGCATAATGACTTAGGAAAACGTCTAATACTAATTATCTCCCATAGATTCGACCTTAGTTAGCTCATTAGCTTGATGTGTAGTGCGACGGAATAACGAGTTTGAGTGCGGTGTAAGTGAAAATTTTCGTACCTAGAAATTCGTTCATGTAATGAGCAACACATACGAGGAGTCGTCATGTCCTTGGACGAACTATTTGTCGGAGGCGATCAATAAATGCGTGCTCAGCCTATGTTCATTACTTTCAACGACTTTCGGGCTAACCTTTAATTCCAACGACGTTGTTATCCTTGATAACGGAACCTCGTTGAGGCTACGCGATCTGCTTCACGAATTAGTAGCTTTGCTATCGTTCGACGATTTTCAGCTTCAGCTGCTCAAGGTCTTCCTGTTGACTTTCGTCAGTAGTGTCGCGTTGATCTTCATTGCTTGGCAAATTTATGGTTCTAAAATTACGGAGCAGTTTATGAAAACTGGTAAGATGCTCCGAGCAAAACGTCTTTTTTGTTTCATACATACTACTGTTGAAGTTTATAAAAAAATAAATATACCTGCAAAAATCAACATTTTCATCTTCATTTCAATCCAACATGACATTGAAAACTATATAGTTTCATAAGATAAACCAAAACAAAAACACTTTCAATATATTGCATATTATAGGTACTTCTTCTGAAGATTGTAATCCTTCAACTGAATAATTTGCTTTATTTCTGCTAGGCAGCAGAAGTAATTCAATATCTAACAAACATGGCCGATAAAATCAAATCATTTTTCCAACAGAAGAAGAGGGATGCAAAGTTTCTAAATGCAGGAAAGGGATACAAGTAATTGGAATAATTATATATATTTTGAAATATATTTATACATATGGAGAAATAGTAAAGACGGTAAAGATTTAATAAGTTAATAATATTTAACTGCATTGCTTAATTTATATTTACAGGTTGACAGATTCTACTAGTAGTAAATTAACTTCAGCAGAACCTGCAAAACCAGTATTAAGAGCAGAACCTACAGAAGAAGCTAAAATAGCAGGCCAAGCTGCTCTAGCAAGATTAGAAGCAAAGAAAGTTGATAAACCAAAATTCAATACGTATGTATTACTAAAGATAATTTCTATCATGTATCAATATTGTCTTGCCGCAGTATTACGCTTGAGGACTCAGTTCTATGAATAAGATACTAAAATATATTATTACTCAAATATTTCTTATGTATGTGAGAATATAATTGACATCGGTAAACATTCTTTGAAGTTTGATTGATTTAATGAGCATTATGACTATTTAAAGATCATATGCCGCCATTCAAGCACGTGTTAAGCGTGAGATGGAATTGGAAAGAAAGACACAGCAGGATTTACAACAGGCAGAAAGTACAGCACTGGAAAAAAAAAAGGTTGAGAGAAGAGAAGGTAGAATTGAAGATCCTTCCACGTATGCAGTTGTTGATGTATTCTTCCGTTGCCCCTACATATCTGATGAAATATTGCCACGAGATGAATGGAAGAAGAAAATAAGAGAATTTTTGTATGATGAACGAGGAGGAGAAGAACCCGGATTAACAGCAAGTTTAATTATACAAAATTGTAATAGTGGAAAGGAAAAGATTGAGAATTGTGTGGAAACACTTGGAAAATATCTGGAGAATATTATTAAGAATCCTGACATGGAGAAATATTGGAAGATCAGAATGTCGAATAGAATATTCCAAGTATGATATCGTATTTTACTAATATCGTATTTTAATTTAAGATAATTTTTGTAAATCAATTTACTGTGATTTATACATAGTATACCTTTGCAGGAAAAAGTTTTACCTGTTGAAGGAGCTTTAGATTTCTTGAAAGCAGCTGGCTTTGATCAAGAAGTGTTGCGACAAAACGAGAACGAGGAGGATTTCTTAATATGGAATCCTGACAATTGCAGTGTCGAAGAGCTTGTGATCTTGTATGATGCATTGAAATCCGCTGAACAGATTCCCATTGAGATAGACAGAAATCTCCAAGTATTAATGCCTTGTCAAGCTAGAATAAGGAATGAATTGCCACCTAGTTTTTTCACGATATCTTCAGAAGAAATAAAGAGAGAACAACAGTTACGGTGAGCTTATATGTATATTTAGCAAAATGTATCGATTTGTAACAAGTTATTAACTGAAAGTATTTATTATTATCAGAACGGAAGCTGTAGAAAGGAACCAAATGCTGAGAACAAAAGCTATGAGGGAGAAAGATGAACAGCGTGTACTTAGAAGGTATAAATTCGCTGTGCTTCGTATTAAATTTCCAGATGGTTTAATATTGCAAGGTACTTTCGTGGTACACGAGAAATTCAAGAATGTTCTTGAATTTGTAATTGAAAATTTAGCCTATCATGAAGTGCCCTTTTCATTGATGACACCGGATGGAATGAAGCTAATGGAAGAATGTTTCGACAAAACACTCTTAGAATTGCGATTAATTCCTACAGCTATTTTAGAATTTTCTTGGAACACACCCGATGGTAGTAGTTGCTCGAACATGCCTACAGGATATTTGAAGGAAGAAATACTTGCATGCATACAATCAGTTTGAAAATAATTTTATTCTATTATTAAACAACGATTAAGTGGAAAGATTTACATAATTACAAATGCATTTTTATAATTTTTTTTCTAGTATTTTTGACAAATAATATTGAGAAATGATCATGTTGTTCTATGAACATTTTAGACTTCGATTAAGTCAATTTTTCATGTATTCTTATGTTAGAACTTTACGCGAAATTACTTAAACATTTAATAGCGATAAATTATTAACTTATCTAAAAAAAAATATATATATATATATACACGTGTATAAAACTATCTTTATTTTGTCGTATAATTTTAATACGATAAATATTCTAATAATACTAGCATAATATATGTAAATGGTATAATAATATTCAGCATATATATATATGTTATGAAGTTTGTTCCCTTATTCAAGACCTATATAAACACAATCGGTCACTGAAACATGAGAATAAATGCGCGTTGATTCGTATCCGAAGCAGATATGATTATGCATGCATATATTTGCGTGCGTGTATCGCGAGTTGGATTGTATGTCCAGTATTTGCACTTGTTCCATTTGTTTCTCGCCGCGTCTCTGTCGATTTGATATACCAGCCGCATTTTAGCGCTCCACGCCTGTAGATATATACGCCCAAAGTATTGCTCGAAGTATGAAGAATTGCCTGCGCTCAGGAAAACCGCTTGTCCGTGCAGCCGTGCAGCTGCTGGACCGCAGACAGTTTTGTGTCTCTCGGCAATTACCTAAAACCAGTTTGGGCATCACCTCTGCCTCCCTCTACAGTATTTATAGGCATGTGGAATGATAATTTCTCGCTTATAACGGTATCAGTGACAACGTGATGCCGCGTACAAACGTAGTAATATGCAAATACGCCGCTTTAAAACTACGATTCGGATAGTAGAAAGTCCTCGGGCGCATCAGAGGCAGGCGATACCTCGGTAATAGAAAATACACATTCGAAGTCATAAATGTGTGACTTGATGATAAAACGCGGTCAACAGTAGAACGCGTTTGCGTCGTGTGTTCGTCGACCCAGTTGGTCGACGTGCATGCAATTTCGTGAAGGTTCACCCGTATGTCGCGTGCAATATCGGGTCCGGCACTCCCAAATGCGTGTGCCGCGGTACTCGCGCCGGCTGTCGCGGTTTTCTCGTATTGTTACGCGTTCTTTCGAGCGCATTGTGTCGCTTGTGCTTCCTGTTGCGTGCCAGGATGGGGCTTAACGCGCATTTAGGCGCGTGCGACTCGGCACGAGGAATTTTTGCTTTTTATACGAATGCGACGAGAGAGATCGACGGATTTCGCAATATTAAAGATACACAATGCTCGCGTTATACAACGATTACCAACAATCTTCTGTTGTATTATTAAAAAAACAAAGAGAGATAAGATTTCGAAATAACCTCGCAAACTGGGCTGACTATTGTTAGCAAATCCTGTAATTTATTTTGCCATACATTTATCCCTAAGATCCATTATTATTTTTGCGTTTACTTCGCGCTATTATCATTACCTCCATTTGTATCGCATTATAATTTTGCTCGCACGGAATGAATTTCCGCGGTGGTCTTCTGTACGCAATAATGGATTTGCTTGCCGATGCTCCGCATTGTTCCTTCGATTCACCGCAGCCTTGCGGTCGGTTTCTCATCCCGGTTGACATCGCGGTTGAATATAGCGAGGATCCTCTGACCCGTTTTCCTCATATATTTAAAGGTGTAGATAACTGCAGCAATTTCTGCTTCGAGAACGACGAATTGGTCGCCATGTATGAATTAAGCGAAAAGAAAGGACGCACACTCTTATGGTTTACATTTTTCTCATTATTTCCTCTATTTTTTAACAATAACTATCAATAGAATAGAAAATACTCTAAAACCGAACGAATTGGACTGAGAAGAACGATCTGGACGTATTCACACAGAGAGATCCGTGCTTCAAAAATTAATTCCAATTACTTAGACGCGATTCTTATCCGTGCAAATCGTTTTTCTCACGATCAATTTGAACAATTTCACTCTTAATGAGTAGGATTACGAAGGTATCGTAGTGTGACGTAACTTCAAATGCAGCTGTATTCTTCAACGGAGACGCAGAGATGTGGTGGCGCAACACATATCCACGCTATCGAAGTACGCGTTTTGATTACTTCATCGTGCAACTGTTCGCGGTAAATCACAGTTTAGCGCAGCTCATAATGATAGAATGCGATATATTTACGGTTCTCGACATCCGTTTGACCGTCTATAATAGTCGTGTATTAGAAGCGTGGTACATGGCCGCAGGATGCGTTCACAAATGCTCGCGTGTGCACGGGCGCGCGCTTGTTTGTAATCTCGCATACCGCGAATCGTCGCCCTTTTGCAATCCATCTAACGATCTCGGCACACCTGTTGCAGAAACAGGTGGTAATGATCGTGCCGAGCGAGTTTTTTCCCGTCCGACGGAGGATTGACATCGGGGGTGCGGAATTTCTGTTGGAAAAATTAGCGTTCCCGAGCTTCCAATGTAATTATTCGTCTCGCGCTCGTTGCACAGATTTTTCCTGAACAAAGAAATGTTGTTGAAGAGATTTAAATGCCTCAGTTAGTCACATAAAAATCCTACTGTTTTGTTTACATTTTTGAAACTTAATTAAGCTAAATTAAATATTACATTTAATTATACACAAATTAACTTTTTTAAAGTATTTGGTATGTAAAATCAAACGGAAAGCTTGAGTGACTTAAAACTGAAAAAAATTTTAATTAAAAATAAGATTGGCCACAAATGGGACACTCCGTGTTCTTAATTCTGCCGTTGTATTTATGGTGTCGAAATGATAAGGTCCACGGTAGGTGATAATTAGCTCGCGCTCACGAAACTTGAGCTGTTTAGCGACGAGGGACGACCTTGCGTAAGGGTGGCCACATAATTGCAATCGAATGAAGCAAAAAGAGTGTCTGCACATCGCGCGAAGAGCATCGGAAGTGAACGGCACCCGAGGCGGCTGCAAGGAAGAAAAAGGCAGACACGACTGACGGAATGAGTTCGAGTGAACATACGCCCATTTCGCTTAGAACATAGCCTACCGGAAATTTGCAGTTACCTTGCATTCCTTGCAGGGTCGAACGCCCTGGGGACTAAACGCCGGCGATCCGCCGTGGGGTGGTTAATTGCTCGCGGCTAAAACGGGATTTCCAATCCGTCGCGGAGATGATTTTCATCCGTCTATAAAGTAGATTTGGCACTGAAGAACGACGTCCTCGAGTCATTGTTGATGATGTAACGGCGTGCGTTTGTCTCGCATGTAATTAGTACTCCCGCTACAAATAGAGGTTATGATTCGTACCTAATCAAGGTACACAAAATTTAAAAACACAACTCGTTAGCACAATACTCGTGCAACTTTTAAATCATTCTCGAATATCGGTTGCTTTAAACCGTAAATAAATTTTTTAATCATAGTCGAAAATCCCAAGAATAATCATCTGGTTTATAGCTTACGGCTTAAAGACCAGGACATTCTTATGTTTACTTTCATAACTTGAGATAAACAAGACGTCTATTTTTATGACGATTTAGCGACTTTGTTGCAATGTCTTGAGCTCCTTTGGCGGGATAAAACGACTCTATCACATATTGCACCTATTTTCCCAAACATGTTAATTCTCATTAACTATTCTCTACCCCAAATCACTTTTCCCGATGTCACACGGACGACACTGAGTGCTTTCCATTTAATAACACAGCAAGTCGACACGAGCATCATCCTATCTTAGTTACTCATTGAATATGGAACAAAGACAGAATAATATTTATATGGACTTGTGTTATTAAATGGAAAGCACCCACTATCTAAAGAAAAAAAGTTTATAAGTTAGAGTTCAGTCGCTCAACACGGGGCGGCTTCTAATGGACCTTTAGAAACAAGATGTAATCGTGTGTACTTCCACTACACTCTAGGGCGTTTTCCGCTGAAAAGTTAGAAAACGGTAAAGCAGGATTATCTTATGATTTACTTGCGACATTTAACTCCCACGCGTGCCGCACGATGGCGTCTGCGCTCACCTCCTTTTCAAAAGTTTGAATTGAATTCAAAATTTCAAAAATTCAAAATTCCAGATTTCATGATGGGAGATCTAAAAGAATTCAACCTGTAACTTGTCACGATAACCTGTCTTCGTATCATTCGCCGTCGACAGCAAGTCAGAGACTTCGTCGCAGCGGCATTCTTTATCACTGCATTTGACAGCGGAGCGTGGTGCGATAACGCGCGTTGCGTACCTGACATGCGCGCTAGCCGGCGGCCATCTTGCGCGCTTCGCTTTCGCGTCGCAGTCGCGTGGTTCCTCGGCGCCGCTTCGCCGTCAGTGTACGCCGACTGTCGAACCGCGGCTGGTTGTGTACTTGCGCTTGGAGGTTGGCACTCGCCGCTGTAGTCGAGACGCTCTGCGGCCTGTTCCTCTGGAATCCGACGACAAGGGAGCGTGCGATGGATTCGACAATTGATCACGATCCGTTGACGATGCTCGTCGTTAGATGCCGGAACTTTTGAACTTCCTCACACACGGTAAAGACCGCGCGTTTATTTACTCCCGTTTGTGACAGTGATGGCCGGCGCTTTGTTTCACGTTACGCGCGAAGTAAATCGCATTACGAAAATCGCATTACGCTCGTGAGCCGCGGCATTGCTCGCGTAGTACGCAATTTACAAATCGACGCCCGCGTTCACCGTGTCGATCGCGGTGAAGGATGAGCCTTGCATCGGATTGTTAACCGAACAGTATCGCGACTGTGGTCCAGCCAGTTTGTCCACCGCTCACGAGACGTCCGTCTGTCAACCAACACAACTTCATCAACGATAATCATCCATGCGACGTGGACTACGCGACAGCATCGGCTTTTTGGAATTCAGCCGGAAAACATCCGAACGTGCAATAAAGGTGAGTGCAAGTAGGTTGTCTCGTTTCTCTTAAATTGGTACACGATACATGCAGAATACTCGATATTCTAGAATAATTCTCGAGGATTGCGCGAGAATATAATACTGAGGAGACGTGTTGTTTTTGATTTTTAATTATGTGCAACTTGGATATGTATAGTCGGCTGATTGAGGGCTGATTTTTCTAACCTTTTAATAAGTTAACTAACATAGTCTAATCTATGAGATGCATTATGAAACTCGTTGAGAAGAAGTGTCGCGCTCTTTAACCTTCCATCAGAATCTCTACTTTTCACTAATGCGGTTTGTTTCGCGGGAAATATCTATTTTTTCTCCATGTACATATAAGTAAAAAGAATTGAGACAAAAATTTGTCTCATTAATTTACGTTTTTACGTTCTAACCAGAACGTTGTTTAGAATGTCTGTAATTTTTATTTGTACTTTTTTTTAATGAAATCTCTAACAGACAATTGAAATTTCGACTGTTCCAAAAATGATCTACGAAACAGGCGAAGGTTTAATCAGCCGACTGTACGATTCCAAAATGATCTTCTTTCGTAGCGCATTGATTATAAGAGATATTACTCTTTGATCGATTACTTGTGTCAAGTATGCGGTAAGTGAATAAAAGAGAGAGAGAGAAAGAGATTGTCCATCCGTACGAATTTAATAGTCTTGATTCTGTAATATAAAGAGACACTCGCGAAACAAGATACGCTAATAAGGACATGACCGCGTTGAGCGAGGACCACCTGCGCGCGTAAATGACAGGAATTTAAATCACGCGATCCCATCAAGATGATGAGCGACCTTGATTACGTAGTGCGACAATGACATCCTTGCAACGCAGAAAGCGTGTCGCACAAACGGCGCATAATCGCGTCGCGTGTTCAGTGCGGGAGATAGGTTCGACTTAACCTTGCACTTTCGCTGAGATATGCATTATCCTCCGTTTTTGTTGCATACCTTCTAACGTTGAGCTTAATTCGTTTGGCGTCATAGCTACGCCAAAAAAGTCTAAAGTTCATACCTTATGCGATATTTCAAACGAGAATTATGTTTGGAAAATCGAAGGATTAAGAGAATCCATCGTCGCGAAAATTAAATGTCCATAAATAATCGTTTCAAATTTTAGTTACGCATTGCAAATAATTGATGAAGATATTTTCAGTAATTTGATATAAAGCAATCAGTAGTTCTTCAGCAATTTTTATAATCTTTCTCTTCCTCTCTTTCTCTCTTTCTCTGTTTGTTCCTTTCTTTAACGCACTTTATTCCGATAGAAAGTATAATTTAAGCTCATCACTTAGCCGTTTCGAGATTACAACTGTTGGATAATAATGCGACTATAATTGCCTTATTATGTCGGAAGAACTTCATCAGTCCACGGTCCGCGCAGCAATTAGTATGTTAATTGATTTGTCGGCCGATTGCACCTGTACTTACTGCATATTTAAGAATGGGACCGCTTCTTTAAGCATGATCATAAAATTTGGGAGACAAGCGATTAACATTAGCAACTAAGGCCCGTTAATTAATAGTTATTACTATTAAATTCACCTCAAGTGAGATACTGAAGCTCGTATTAATTAAGCTCATTTACTTGAAATTACTCTCAAACTCAGAAATACTCAGATTTCAATACAGAGTTAGATGAAAGTTTTGCGATTGAATCACAATTACAGGTATAATATCACATAAATATCATATAATTCAATTGAAAAACTTGGATCTAATTCTGAATAAAAATCCGAGTATCTCATGTGAGACAAACTTCAAGTAACGACTATTAATATAATCTTCAGATTTGAATTCAAAGTTAGATAAGAGTTTTTTAGTTGAATCTCCGTTACCGCTATGAATTTCACATGTATCATAAATCAACTGAAAATCTTTAATCAAGCTCTGAATGAAAGTCTGAGTATCTCACATGAGACAAATTCAAAGTAATAACTATTAATACGAGCTTAAGTCACGTTGATTTAAGACCTAAGTCAAGTGATCTGCTGAGATCGCTTGACGTCTGAGAAGATAGTGAGAAAGGGGAGACGCATATGTTGAAACGGAAACTTACGGATTACTTTCTTTCTCACATTAAGTGGTCCCGAAACCTCATCCTGAAACCGGTGGTGCAAAATTATCCGTGCTAATGTGATCTTAGCCTGATTTTACGCCCGTCTTACGCGTCCAGTCGCACTCAACGCACCACGCGCGATATTGTCCGCGTCGAAAAGGCAAGCGAAATTAAACACGTGCGAAATAAAAAAAACTCATTCTGCAAAACAGCGAGAGGTAGCGTAGCTAAAAATATCGCACGGGTGGTATCTTCCAGTCACGATGTCGTTACTCACACGAAACGGAAATACGACGCTTGTGTCTCTCGAACGAGTTGATTTTTCGCAGCTTCGACTTCTTTTCAACTTGTCGAGCCATTGTCAGCCAGAAAATTTCGCCAGTGCTTAGCCCACACGTCATTGTCTCCTCTCGAGAACAATGAGCCGTTTAGTGTGTCCCATCGTGTACACTTTTTATTCGTCGCTCGTGTATGGAACGCGGTCGAAAGCGACTCAGAGTTCACTTCGCGTAGCTACGATAGCAGTTTATCGAGTTTCATGCAAATCGCGCGCTTTGTTCGATTACATGACGAGACCAATTCATTTTTGTCCAATCGCCACACACTTCAGACGTGTCGCGACCGAGATGCGCGTCTCACTTCGTCGTAATTTCGTGCTACATTGCAGCACGAAATATCACCTGGAATTTGTGTCTCCCTCTCTCACGGCCTTCACTTCTTTTATTCGCCATCTAAATAAACTGGAAACGAGACGGCGTTCTTCAACAAGTGCGTCTTAATTTTTACACGGAGAAAATTTGTAGAAAAAATTGCGTTGAAGTTACATTTCATTTTAAAGTGTATTTTATCAATTTGGACTATGCTGAAATTGTAATATATATATATATATATATATATATATATATATATATATTACTATAAAAATAGTAAATTTAATAATCTATTTGATACACAATATAAAAAAAACATTTAATTATGTTAATATATTAAACAGTTAAACGTGCATGAAAGTATATTTTTAAACAAATATGTGTAGTAATTTTGGTCATAATTCCGTATAGTCAAAGGTTATAAAAATCTTGCTATAATGTTCACTGCAATATTTTCTCCGTGTAAAAACGTTAGAGATTGACAGCAGTTGGCTTTTCATTAAATGTTTTTACATCTTATTTTACGCATGCTATGACGTTTTGTCGCATCGACGGCACAATTACGGCTGTCTTATGCCGCTTACCATCGTGTGCCGGTGATATTGAAAAAAGCGAGTTCTACATTCGCCGGAGATGAATTTTTATCGCCGACGCTCGGTGCGCGGTTATTCGATTTTAATGCGATTGCCGCCACCTACCGTTCTCCATTCCCTGTTCACCTTCTCCTTCGCGTCGCTCCTATGTATTATACATCATATTGAGCAGATATTTTACGAGGTCGTCATAACGTCGGGGTATCCGAACAAGGAATAGACGTCTCGCTGTAACGCCACGCGTTCTACCGTCTTCATTAAAATCTAATTAAATCAAGCGAGCGTGTGTGGCGCTTTTATCGCTCTTATCGCCATTCATTGTTTACCGTTAGACGCTGATAAGCTCGACTTCGGTGGTGCCTTAAATTAATCTACGCATAGTAGATAATCGAGAGGGGGAGAGAAAAAAGAGATAGTCAATTATTAATACCAGAAAATTTAAAATAATGTCGACGTTATTAATATTAAAATAGTAAATATTCGAAATGAGATAGAGAATTTCGCAAATGAGTAATTAACCTATCATTGAGCTAGTATGTGCTTTTCAAAAATTCAGATTAATTTGCAGGACAATGGTCAAGTGAAATTTTGAGTCATATTCGTAGAACTTTAGTGAAGTGCGTATAAATAGTCGCGTATGTCGAAACACTCGCGAACAATCCTTTCCGTTCTCCACTGTGTAGTCTATGACTCATGCTGGACATTTTTTTAAAACGAAGAATTTGTACAGGGCGCTACGTTCTGCGCTCACCCCGCGTTTGCGAAGACGCTGATGCTCCTCAGTCCTGTTGGCTCATCGTGAGACGCCCACCCACGCATTGCCTCAGGCTGTAGGTATATACAGGGTGTCATGAAAGTACATTGATCGCAAAGGATGGGTCTTAGACGAGGGTGACGCCTAGGAAGCGTTGTTGGGTTTTACGAGAGATATAAAAAATTTATGCCCTCGTTAGCGCGCCGATTTTAGCGTGATTCCGCAAAAGTGGTGTCGCTCATGTAGAATAAGGCGCGAGCAAAATTATTTAAATGCATGAAAGCACGCTCCAAGGACATGTCTCCTTTTGTGGTCTTATTGTACGTGTTTTCCTCTGTTAAAGCGCTATTTTCAGCAGCAGCAGAACTGTTAATATTGTAAAATTTCTTTTCTTACGCGTCGACTTTATTTCTACGTTCGCATAGAGACGGCGTTAGAGAGGTTTCTAAAGTCAGGGTCTTCCACTTTGACAATGCTCCAGTTCCATTCATCGCGTTGTAGCGAGATTCCTTTTGCGTTCTAACATACGACGGAGACGCACATCAACTTCTTAATCGCTTTCGCGACGAAGGATCCATTCATTTCTCCATGCACTGTTCCCACTGGGTACAGTGCGGTGCATTTAACGTGGGACACTTGCGAATGTCGCGATTTAATTCGGTGACTCGCGCATGGCATGGATTTGTGACTCTCTTGGGATGAAATAATCGTCGATGGAAGCAATAGAAATGCGAAAAGAAATTGCGATAAGAAAATATATTTTGTGAGAATACAAAAAACGAGAGACAGGAATTTTTCGATCAATGTCACTGAGTAAAACAGTATAAAATAACGGGCCGTATCGTTTTATGACATGTGCGAACAGCAACGAATAAGTGTGGGCGCGTCGCAACGCTCATATTTTATACAGCATTCAATCGCGCTCCGACCTTTATCGTCGCGCCGTAAGATCGCACGAGGGAGTTGGAGGAGAGAAAAAAAATACGATCTCGCCCGAAGGCACCAACTTTTAATCGTTCGCGCCGCGTGATCGGCATACGAAATGTCAGCGACGAAAATCGATGGCGATAT
>NW_022639515.1:152805-155259 GCF_010583005.1 Odontomachus brunneus | reverse complement strand
GGGGGGGGGGGGGGGGGGGGATTCGTCAATAATTTATTCGGGACCGCTCGATCAGCGTTGATGACACAAAGCCGAACGGGTACACATGTACGAGGAATATAATTACGAATGTGTCGAATACTGTGCGCGCGCGTGTGTGACAAAACTGACGGCGGTGCAAAACAGGGTCAACCGGTCTTGCATGCCGACATGTTCGTATTCTGAGGCCACATTTTGACGATCTGAATAATTCAATTGCTCGATATACTGTCGCGCGGCGATTTTTAATTCATTGTTTAATTTTAGTAACTTCTCAGCTATAGAAATATAAATATCGGGGAAGTCGATTCTTACGCTTGTCTGAGCTGTTGTCTTCAAAGACACTTTCATGCGAAATCATTAAGATTCGTATCGCTAGTTGTGCTCTTCATATTTGTTATGAGAATGAGAGAGAGAGAGAGACCAAGTTTAATTATTTTTATAAAAAACAGTTTATAAAAAACACAAGGAAGTTTATATAAAATACTGATTATGTCTGCGGCTGCACGTAAGCATCGGGAGAAGCAATATGTCGAAGAGGAGTATAACTTCGGGCGGTATCCCCCGGCCATGATTTCATTAAAACTTCGTGCGTCTTTACCCAACAGAGATGGCTCCGGAGCCTGTAGCGATTACCAAACTTGTCTCAGACGACGGCCATAAAGATTCCAATAAATGATAATGCATAATCCTTTATGCCCGTGTACGAATATTACTTAAAAACACCTCGGAATTCACACATGTCGCTCTCCAATATCTTGTCACTCTTTCTTCTTTTTTATTACTGAGCGATTCAGCCAAACCGAGTATCGTAGTTCTGTTTATAGACTACGGATAACCTTGCTATAAAATTGGGTTTTTGCGCGCAAAGTCGACTCCGCGTTCATTATTTTTAGCGAGAGCCACCGGATCTTCTTAGAATATCGCGGCCCGTTATCGTGGAAGTCGTGACGGAAGTTATGTTCAAGGTTCGCGGCGTATTTCCAAACTCATTATCCGGGATGGCCGCAGCAGCCAGTAATTTCTTGAAGCCTTTCAGGCACCCACACTTGATAAAACATTTTCCCGCGACGCCTTAGCTCGCGCGCGGTCCCGATCGGTGTTTGGCTTAGCCAGCGTGAAAATAAAGGTCGTGGTTGATTTATGCGGAGGCTGGATGTTTCATAAATTGTGCACGACATGTTTGGTGAAGCATCGCGCTACCGGTGGATTCCTTGTATTTTATAACAATCTTGATTTTTCCACTTAGCTCTTGCAAAGAAATTTTTCTTAAGAACGTACCTTTCCTTGCAAAATCATTCTCGACAACGACTTTCTTAATCGATACTCGCAGTACATCGCGCTGTAGATTAACCTTTCGAGAGTAAGATACAAATACTGCCCAGAATACAATTATGAGCATTCTTATCGTTTTCGTCTTTAAATGCGAATATTTAAATTTTTAACATAAAATATAATTAACTTAAATTATCCTTAGTTGCTCGGATTATTCCAAAGAAATGAAATCAGAGGGAGAGTGGGATATCCAGGTTTTTATGATAATATTTATTTTTATATATTTTCCGTAGGATTCTAGAGTGTAAATATGTAAAATTAAACCCAGAGTTGTTTTATATTAAAAAGGTTTAAAAGTTTATAGGGAACATACATACGAACAGATAGATAGACATTTTATTACATATATATATATATATATATATATATATATATATATATATATATATATATATACTTACATATATATTCTATGAATATTATTCTATACTTATTCCATAATATATCTGAATAAATACTTAAATTTATAATATATTAATATTTATATGAATATTAATGTTTATTAGTATTAGGTCCCGCGTTGGGAGTTCTTATATATTATGATACTTATAATATATTAATATCGTTCTATAACATATTCTGACAAATATTTTAATTTTCAACATAAAATATATATACATATATTTTGTGTCAAAAATTTAAATATTTGTATTTAAAAAGTAAAAAAAAAAAAATAATAAGAATGTCTGAATTTGGATACATTTCTGAGAATTGGTACGTTTGCCTTAGTGCTCTCTTGACGAGAGCGACATAATAAAAGACACTCTGGTTCGTCTTTCGCCGGAAAGTTAATAATTAAGACCGCGCACGTCCCGAATGCGAGGGTGCAAGCGCATGTTCGAACAAAGCTGCGGGTGTTCGCCGGACCCCGTCGAACTCCCCGTTGATCGCAATCGATACAGTCGCGTTGCTTTTTCCGGCGGCGAGCGTGAATGGAGTTTCTATCCGCGTTACACTCGGTCGCTTCATTCACACGTCGCGTTCGATTCGCATTCATCCGCTTCGCGGCTTCTGCAAACAGCGCGCCATCCATTGCTTCTCCTGTGTCCCGCTCTCTCTCTCTCTCTCTCTCTCTCTCTCTCTCTCTCTCTCTCTCTCTCT
>NW_022639515.1:146671-151687 GCF_010583005.1 Odontomachus brunneus | reverse complement strand
TCTCTCTCTCTCTCTCTCTCTCTCTCTCTCTCTCCTCCCGCGGCGCAGCAACTCGTTTATGTATATGCATGCACCTGCCGATGGATCGGCCTCGGGGTATAACTTGCTAGAGATTATCATTGTGCGCCGAGATGCGCTTCAGGTGTGCCGCGAATGGGCACCGACGACCGCCGCGTCATTATGATCCTTGCGCGTCTCCGAGACAACGGAGGGTCTCGCTAAAAATATTTTAACGCGGCTACAGGACTGCGACGGCTATTACCGTCGCTGCATTTTTAAATCGCTTGCGGTACGTATTTATAGAGCGCCAACCGCAGCCACGGGCATAATGTGCATCGTCGGGGGCGAGTCGTTCATAACAGTGTTGCGAAATTTGGAACGCAAGGACGAGCGTCGTCCAAAATTTAGGCTCTTTGAAGTAACATTTTTTTTTGCGCGCCGACACTGGAGTCCCGCAACCGTCCGCTTCTGGAGGACAGAGAGTCGGACTTGCTGTGTGTGGGAGGAAACACTGATACGAATTGCACCTCGATACGCGGCACAAAACGCAGCACAGAGCAGCGGAGAAAGTTAGATGACGGCCTATATTGTGAGGCTTTCTTTGTTTTAGTTGTCCCACGTTAACAAGGGCACAATGCTGCCTTCGCAAATAACGTTGTTTAACTAAATTCTAAAGACAGCAGAAGCGCATGCTGCTAAACTCTCAAACCACAAGCGATTTCACTTTCAGCGCATACTCATGACAGACAACGCAAGAGTCTGCGATTTTTGTAATTGTAATTTTAAATTATTATTATTATTATTTATAATCCGTTAAATGTGCGCAATCATTTATTCTGAAGCGTGCACACGTTGCGCTCAAGAAAAATTTTGATCAACGTTTGGCTGCATTTCTCTTTGCGAAGGCTGCAGCAGATTCGACGTGTACTACATTGTGGAATAGTTCTCCTTTTTGATCGTAATGGAATTGGAAGAGGCGAACCTCATAAAGCTCAAACGCTCGAGAAACGTACGTTTCTGGAATGAGGAACTTAGCTCGCCTGTCGAGCCGGAAGCTCCTGTCTGAACGTTCTGGTTCAGCGATTTCTTGGTTCCCTGCGATACTCCTTTTTCCCGCTGCGACGACACGTTGGTTAGATGTATCGCCTGTCGTCGATGTATTTTACAGGGATTATTCACGTAGGAAGAGAGAAGTGCGTTTGAATGGTTTTTCGCGACGATTCCCCCGTAAAAGATTCTTCAACTTTTCGATCCGACGTTTTTCTAAAGCGCGTGATTGAAAAGTCGAGAAACTGATAGTTCCATTAATTTGAGAATTTTTATGATCGCTCGTGATAACGTCGTGAGTTTGATAGACGCAGAATATATCCGAACGCTTCTTTTGAAACGTTAATTATAAATTAACGAAGCACTGTGAGATGTCGAGCGTGAACGGGCCTTTACCGATAATCGCGTCTTATCTTCTTCAATGCGCAACTCGATCTTCACGAGTGGCGTCGGTAAACCTCCTCGTTTAGATGCTGCTGTGAAATCGCGACGAAAGGAATACGAAACGAATTGTGACAGGAATTCCTAATCGCCGAAGGACAGTCGGGCTACAACTTGATACCTGTAAACTCGGTTGTATCCTCGATTTGATAAAACGCCGGCACCTTGTTAGAAAGGAAGCGCTGCGTTACGGCTGAATGGGTTTGAGGAAATGTCTATTACTCGAGTGTAATTTTAATTCAATGAGGCACGCGTTGAATATACGATGTGGGCTACGCTCGAGTATCGTTTCTTGGTTTCTTCAACTTTTAATTGGATTTCCTTCGCAGCCTCTCCTTGATCTCCTTTCATGATTCTGTTCGTTGCTATCGACTTATAATTGGTGTCAATTCGATTTGGCGAGTTCGCATAGCAATATCGAATAAAAATGCAACATATCGTGTACATAATTAGAAAGCGAAAACTTTTAACTTGAACAATACGCATTATAATTCCAAGAGAAAGAGAAACGAAACAAAATACATATCGCCTAATTTGCATAAACGCACAGCGCGCCCATAAGTACAATGCCGCTTCAACTTTGGCTCTCGCAGCAGAGGCTTAAAGGGAAACTAATTTGCATACAGAGAGCTCAGTGAATTCGAAAATTTGTGTGCAGACTCCGCTCGTCGCCGGCCGTCCGCCTCTTTCTTCCCTTCCCGCGAGGGCGGATGTGTTTGCTTATTGCACGCGTGAATTTTAAGTTCTCTTCTCAGGGATGATAAATTATTCAAAAGTGCGACATATATCAGTGACGGATGTTACTGAGAGCGCGGTAAAATATATTGGGCGGTGCTCGAGTAGAATTGCGGAAGCGTTTTTGTCGTATTTATTCGAGTGTATTTGCGACCTTTCATGTCGTGACGGAAATTTCGCGTTGTTGGCAACTCAGCGTTAGCTAAAATAAAAAATTATCGAGTTTGGTTAGTGAGAGATATGCATTTTAAAGTTTTTTCTTAATAAATATTCAGAAATCGTTGCTGATTTAATTACACGACGAACCTTAAATGCTTGACGAAACTTTGCTGATATCAGGAGACACGTTAGCGGCAAAATTATAGGATATATTTTAACCAACGTATAGACTATCTCTATCGTCAAGTCACTGCAGCAAAATGACGTTATAAGAGTGACGGATCTCACAACTCGATATGGTATCATAAATAGAATGAATCCAACGGTGATGTTGACTGCAAGCAATTTATTATTTCGAGACTTGCTTGCGCTTAAGTAATGCACGTTGCGATATGTACTCGCATTAATTAAAAATGTAATTCGCACTTACCCAGCAGGATGAAACGCTCGATATCTATGCTCGACCACGTTCCATCTATTGATTTCATCGTTATCAGGTCGTATAGAATGAAACAGTCGAGCATAACGAAAATAAAACCGGGGAACACTAGGAACATAAAGGTGGACGACACGCAGATGTCGTACATAACCTCTTGCTCAAAGTGTTCGTATAATTTCAACTCTGTACATATCAGTACGATGCACATTATCCAGATGAACAAGATGCCCTTTACAGCCGTGCGGATTTTGAGGAGCGGTGCGTGAAGAGGCGAACTTTTGTGACAGATCACCACGTATGCCTCGATGTTGAGCTGAACAATCGTCAGCACAGACGAGTCGAAGGTCAACAAGAACACGTAGTCGAGATTCATCGTGAAATACACGTCGAAAAGCCAGTAAAACACTTGTTGAAGCGGTTCAATCAGGATTAGCAGGTTCGAGCACATCAGGCTTATTATGTAGCAATTGGCGGTAGTCCGCAGGAAAGAATTGCGTAGGATAACGAGACAGAACAGAACATTTAAGCTGACACCCACCGCCAGAAGAGTAAGGTCCATGATATCGCGCGTGGGCTTAGGGATGATCGGTACAATAACGTTCATCCTCGTGGGATTCATCGTCTCGTTGAAATGCTCGTGCAGTAATTTTTCCTTCACGTATTTGTGAATGTCTTCCATATCGTATTCGCTCATTATGAGATAGCCGCGCAGCAGACTTATCAACTCTTGAGTATAATCTACAAGTACAGAACTCTCGTCGATCAGCCGTGCACTTGGAACATTTCCACGTACACTCACTGGATCTTGAGTCTTTATGCCGCCGTTAAACTGTAGCACTCGTAATCTAATCGGCCTTGCTCATATGAGCTGAATTATGTCCTTATACCTCTCAAGGGGTACGAAAGAAGTGCTCTTCGACAGACTCCGGCGGTCTTGTTGCTTCGGACATGTTGCTTCGACGGTATACACGCTTGCTACTGAGTGGCATCAGACAGTAGTTTGTAGGATCGTCGTCTGTTTTACCTTCATCCCTGTGGGAGTGTGACGCCCTGAAATAACATGGGCGGGTGCCGACGAGCAACTAACAATATTATTACGCAAGTTGCCGACACGCGACCGTTTCATTTGGTAAAGTGGATCTTTAACGAGATCAATTATCGAGGTCGGTTAGAAGAATTATATTTACTCAACAATTCTCTTAAAATGAGTCAATAAAAATGTCCCTAATTAAATTCTTGATTAAATAAAAAGAAGTACTTCACTGATAATCAATGAATATTCATTGATTTTCAGTAAAAAGTTATCCCTCACTCTATTGCTCCATTTTATATCTTGCTGATTTTGATCAATGCAAGTAAGATTTCACTAAAAAATCTGAGACACATATCCGTTACATGTTTTGTTAAATTCAACTTTCTACATTTTTGGCGAGGGAATCAACGACCTCCATGACATTTGCGTACAATAATATCGTCTATGTTTACAAGTTGCATTAATAACAGAAGCAGTCACTGTTTCTAGATTTATCTACTATTGATGGATTTTTTCAACCAGATTTTACCGATTGCTATACTTATAATTGAGACCCTAGTTATAAATATGGAGTACCTTGATTGTACTTTAGAGAGAAGAAAACCGAAGTGACTTGCATATTGAGATAGATGTATCAGTCGATAAAAATAAAGAAAATGAAAATTGCAACGCGTTACACGCAGCCATAGTTATAAATACAATTCGAGCTTCGTTAATTGAAGGGAAGATTCTAACTCCACCGCGAGTCTGTAAACGGGCGCGACATTCCTCAACTTTGTCGTCTCAATAACGTGTTGTCGCAGTGTCTGAATATTTGCATAATAAGATACGAGGGTAAATACATAAAATACGTCGAATGTACCGAGAAGTTACAGAATTTCTTATTCACGATGAGGAAATCTCCGTCCTTGAGGACTTGCCTGAAGGGCTCTCGCTTTCTGGCCGCGAATAACCACTTACTGGCGAACGAAAAAGAAATAAAAAAATGACGTTGGAATAAATCGCGCTTCTTACGGCTCGTCCATTCGTAAAAGAGAAGAGACGAGAGCTGCGGCGGCTGACAGAGCATGTGTGTGTGTGTTACCGCCACGCGATTGAAACGAAAGACAGAGAGAGAGAGAGAGAGAGAGAGAGAGAGAGAGAGAGAGAGAGAGAGAGAGAG
>NW_022639515.1:81527-145909 GCF_010583005.1 Odontomachus brunneus | reverse complement strand
AGAGAGAGAGAGAGAGAGAGAGAGAGAGAGAGAGAGAGAGAGAGAGAGGGAGGGAGGGAGAGAAAGAGAGAGAGGAAGAGCGCCCCTTGCACGCGACTGTACAATACAACAAGATTTGCGGGACGCCCCTGGCAAGCGGCCACGGGCGCAATATCGGTCAGCCTTTGCCGCTGATAGATTTATCGTCAGATTTATAAGTCCCAACCCCCTTGGCGCACGGGGTGTTGTATCACTCTGAAAATGGAGCGCGACTATCTGGCGTTTTGTGCGGCCCGGAGACGCTCACAATGGACACGTTATCGGGCGAAGGAGCCGGCAAATGCCGTCGTCCATTGTCGTCGCGCGTCGGGAGAACGGAACGAATTAAAAATTACGCGAGCGCGGGCAGGTCAACAACGGCAAATATTTATCGCGCTGTACCGCGCGTTCGACGCCAATACCAATTGGATTCCCAATGGGTGGCGTATATTTCAAGGGGAAGGTGATTAAAACGTCGAACGGCCTCTTTTTCTCTCGCGTCCTCGAGCGGATTTCACGCTATTCATAGCGCCCGCGTGCACGTTCTGGCGATCACTTGCGTGTTTATTCGATGGCATTTATTTTATTTATGGGCCATTCTAGTTTCGTATTTTGCGAGAGTGTAGACGGATCCATTGCTCTTCGGGATCGTCCACTGCAAAACCCCGCAGCTGGTCGGAGCCGCTCTCTTTGCGGCGAAAGGTTCCGCGAGCCAGTTCGTGTTTTCATCCTTGGACCAGGTGCGAGCGAGCGCGTGGTTAATTTTTGTGAGTTCCTTCCTTCGCCTCTTCTCGCTCTCGGCCGCTTCGGGATCAGGTTAGTGATGGAGGGCGATCTCGGGGCCGAATAAGTGCAGTGGCAGGGCCTTAAGGCCCGGGGCACGCAACCGGTTCGCCGCCTCGGCATCATTACGACGTAACTTAAACGACCCTGAGGTGCTTTCCAGCTCCACGATAATCAGTGAGCTGTATTATCGTCGCGGGATAACCTAGCATTCCACCGGTGGCCTCGAAGGTGTAAAGTAGTGCGTTCAAATGCGAACACCAGCAATCCAATAAAACACCGTATATTGTGACACTTTCTGTCACGTCTGCTGGAACTTGAATTGCCCGAGATATCCCGAGTTGAAATTTTACTTCTATTTTCGTCCTGAACTTTCTAACATCTGAAGGATCAGTGCATGTTTAATACATGGAAACCCATGGGACACATGGAAATACAAATAATATAAAATGATATAAAACGCACGAAATATCACTTGCAGGTTTTAAAGAAAGCCTCAAGCAGCATCAAAATTTCGCGATTCGGAATCAGGAATGATCCCGAGACGACTCAGTTATTTAGATTCTAATTGCATTCCCCGTGCTCACTCGATTTGCTGTGCCTACATTGTTGAAGTTCTCTAAATAGTTTTCATTGATCAACGATAGTTCTACTGAGAGTGGACATGTAAATTCTACATTCACAACAAGTTAATTCTATATTTGGTTTCGAGTGCGTGCGCACAGAGGAAGCGTGCATCGCGCCGGTTTATCTGTCGGCTCGCACGAAAGTTTATCTTGGGACTGGTTCGATATTTATTTAAACGTGGTACACACCTACCGGGGCTTCTGTCACATCTGTCCGACCTGTTTCACACGAAACTGAGCCGCGTGAGCGGGCTGTTGACCATTGGCTGAAGCCAACTATGCTGCGACAATGTCCTCCTTCTGTGCTTTTCAAGCATTCATCGTGACTATCGATCGCAACGTATCATTATTTTCATTTTTCACTTCCGCATTATTTACGACTTGGTGTATATCGACGGGCGAATTAAATTGCCGTCGCATGATTTGATTCACGCGCCGCGGTTTTATGAATCAAAATTTATCTAAGGGCTAATGTGAGCGTTTCTTAGCGTGATACTTTCAACATGGTGTAAGCGCGAAGACGCCTTTATTAGAATGAGGAAGAAGGCGATGCATGACTCGCATGAATTCCGCGTTATCGTAAGAGGAATATTTATTAAAAGTTCATACGTTTTGCCGCAGCTTCATGCTCTCCCGAGCGTTCTGCTCCTGTTCTTGGTCGTGCCAATAGACTTGTTGTATCTTATGCATAACCAGTCGCGCAAGTTTTTCCCGAGTACCGTAAGCGCGCGATGCGCTCGGTTCAGTAACATTCGATACTTTGTACGCAGGTGCGTCCCGGGGAAAAAAGTGCGACTTTATCCTGCGACTTGGCCGCCTCATTTGGCAATACAAAAGGGAAAGCTCTGCCAAGATCAAAGGTTTCATCGATAATATAAAATCTTTGTATTTGACTTTTCGTTCGCCGCGCGCTTTTCGAACTAAAGCACGTGGAGCAAAGGATAATTTCATGTGCAGCAATTTTTGCGGCGGTCTTCTAGCATTATTCGCATCACGCGAGCCCACGATCTGATGTGTTAACGATCGCATGTCGTGATCAGCGACCGCGCGCCGAGCACAAAAGCAGACCCCCGAGAAATTCGGCTGCGGATTACGTCGGGCGAATTTTTTTTTCTCCTGTTCTCTGTTAAAAAAAGAAACGCTCTAACAGAAGCGCACCTGTGAGCCGCCGAGCAAATTACAGTAATCGGTAACTTTGCAGCCTAAAAGCTGGATGCACGGAAGCACGAAGAAAGGGAGCCGGGCAATCTTTTTGTTCGCGAGAGTTTGAATTGTACCGCGAATGGACCAGACTCACTGTTTAATTGGTTATAGGGAAATTAGGCACAGTTTCGAAATCTTGGTGATACAATCGTTCATCGCGATATCAATCGTCGCAATTTTGTTCGATAGATCACGCGAGATCTCGTTCGATCTCTCGCGGCGGTTTAATCGCAAATCCGCTGAATCCGCGGTTCGATAGACACGCCGCATTTCACAGTTTATTGATCACTCCGCGCGCTATTGACGTAGAAAATTTCGATAACACGCTCGTAGCACTAGAAAATCCTCGTCTCGGCGGCGGTGAAAAATGACCGGTGAAATCTGGGATTGCCGTGTCAATCACGACGAGACGCTGGTCCATCACTTAAGCTTCGAGCAACTTTCCTAACTCGCGCGATGGTCTCTGCGCCTCTCAAGGTCTGTTTGCGATAATCCTTTCGGCGGAAGGATCTTTCTCTTCGGCTCTCTTGGCGTTTCCACTCGATCACGAGGACCGGCTCACGGAGCTCCCACGAGATGAATTTTTCCGATCGTCTCTCGCACTCCTCTCAAATAGCACCGCGGACTTCACCGTTGTTCCCACTGTTTCAATTCGCGGACACTCCTCACCGCGGAGCATATCATTTTGCGCCACTCGGTCGTATACTCGCACATACGTAAATATAGAATAATCATAGTAATCGCCGCGTTACGGGAAAATCATACAGATAGACCGGAAAAGACCGACTCTACCGCGCTTGACTCGCTTCGCACGGCCGCGAAGTACAATGCGATTCATAATTAATTCGTACATGTTCACCGACAAAACGCGCTCGCGCGGGATTCATTCGCGAGTTTCAAGCGGCCATGACGACTCGGTTGAAAATAAAAGTAGCGAGAAGTCGCGCGGGTATTTTCGTGCCGCGTGCGTGACGTCAGATGCATAAGTACCGACGTTCACGTGGAGAGAGAATAGGGATATTTATATAGAATTTTATCGGACCTTTCATAATTGTCTGTGTTCAGACGGCCCGGTTAGAAGAACCTTTTCGCGATCTTTTAGCGGAACTCGACGATCATTAGAGTGACTTCTCTGCAAAAATCATCCGCTCGTTTATCGTCTCGCGCTCGTACTTGTCGCGAAAACCGCAATCGAACAGCGAATTATTTCTGCGGACAAAGAACAGTTCGTTTTTTCTCCCCGCGTGGCCAACATCGCGAGGCTTTCTTTCGCGACGGTGAGTTCTGCCAACTTTCTTCCTCCGCAATGCTCATGTATTACTGCCGACACCACGGTATCGCGGAGACAAGTTTCACGTTTGCGTTACGCTCGCAAAACGTCGCAATGCAGCCGAGCGCGATGATACCGCGGACGCGAACTTCGTTCCGGTGTTAATTAATTACGCGGATATACGGGCTCTGCCTTTACTGAACATCAGGACGCGAATCTTTTGCACACCGAGATCTTATCGAACTCAGTAAATTGTGAAAAAGAACATTCCGCGTTCTATCTGAAGGCGTTCGGCTCAAAACTCCGGTCATTTTTGGCTCCATTCATAACGTAGAGCTTTTTATTACACATCTGTCTTTAAGATCAGCCGTGAATCTTTGACACATTGAAATTTGATGGACTGTAATAAATTGCGAAAAAGAGCATTCTGTGAACATGTTTCAAAACTCCAGTTGTCATTTTCAGGCTCATTCATAACGCACAGAACTTTTCATTACACATGCTGAACTTTTACAATCGACGCTATGTCCGCCAGACAGCCCGCGCCCATCAAAGACTTGAGACTGGGATTGGCAGCGCGGCCTAATTTGCATGTTTTTCTTTCGACAGGGTGGGCGTCAAGGCGCCTCCGACAGTTTCTCGTCGACATCCCGCGTCGCGAACGAAATGCCAACGAAAATAACCGCGCTCGCGCCCGATAGCACATCGTGCCTAAACTTTACGCCGTAATTCACGACGCTCCCTTCGCCTCCTATCCTTGCAACCCAACAACTTAGCCGCTTCTTTTTCCTTTCTGTTTTATTCGCAGCGGTGGCGGCCGCTTTCCCGCTTTTCCAAGGCAATCACGTGCCGTTACCATGGCTGTGAAGTTCGTGAGAGAAAAGGGAATTCTTAAATTAAGAGAAGCAGTGCAGAAGCGGGGGCGTGAAAAATAATGACACGATGTCGTTACGCGTCTATAAATACGTCCTCGTGCCATTGTTATTCGAGGCAATGAACATTTGTTACGTTAGTACGCACAACACGCACACGTGGTCGAGACGACCGTCGTCGTTCAGGAACGCTTAAGTTTCTCCACATTTCGGAACTTACGAGACTTCGGTAACGCTCGTGGACTTTGCGTTTATGCAGCCAACGACATCCTGCAGATTACGAGGCCATCTTAAAATTTACGCTAAATAAATTCGCGTAAAGGGAAGAAATTTTTATTATCACAGTTATATCATAATTTGCGGTTATTTTAGTTATTACGTTGCAACTTTTTTCATTCAATAAAGAAAATAGGTATTTATTAAAAATTATTAGTTTTTTATGCTTTTTATTATTTACTACAAGTTGTTATATATTCTTTTTATATTTATATTTTATATTTACTTATTATATTTTTTATATTTACATTAAATTCTCATAAATTGTTAATTTTGTCTCTTCATGTTTCTTCTTATTTATTGCGATGGATTTATATCCTATTTTTTAAGGAAAAAATTATATTACTTTTATGTAGATGTTTAAAAAGAATTTGATAAACATTCAAGTGTAATTTATCTATTGTATTATCAATAATATGAAGATAGCGTCCCGGTGGTGCAAAATGCAGTTGCAGTTCTTTCAAGATCCGGTATGGTCTAGTGGCTAGGATACCTGGCTCTCACCCAGGAGGCTCGGGTTCGATTCCCGGTACCGGAAGGATTTTTTTTTAGTCATAAGATATGGATCAACCTTAATACTCTTCTATATATTAGGAACGTATAAATTTTTTATCGTAATCTAATGTAAGCCTAAAAAATAATCAATACGTCAGTCGTGGCTGTTGTGCTTCGTTGCCTTAGTTATGTCGACGATTTTCTGTCGACGATAAAATTGTTTACATTTAAATAATAACACAGGCATTTTACGCGAGATTCACATTTGACATTGCGAGTGGAGACCGTCGGCCGGGCAGTAATTAACGCGAAGCTATGAATAGCACGACGCGTAGCCACGTCCAATGTTTTCATCGAGTGTGCAAAATTAGCGCATTCGACGCGTCGTCTGTCGTTATCTAAAATTAGATCCGCGCATGACAATAGTCCGTTTCGGAGCGTGCAATTTGCGCAGCAGCTTCGAATGGCGTGAAATCGAGCGTTCTTGGTTAACGCGATTCGTATCGTATAAATGGAAGTTCCTTCTCGACGCGTCTTACTAAGGACGGCAAACGCGGGGACAACACGTCGGGTAGCCAGCTGGTCGGTTTATTCGCGGCTTGCACATGGCCGCGTGAAGATAAATGTCATTTGCCATAAAATTATCATTTTACAACGTGTGCGCGGCAAAATTTCGCGAGAGCGCTCGTTTATGGCCGTTTATTTGTGCTTTATCGCGCGGAGTTTCGGCCGCGAAAAGCGACGGGTCAGAGTGGTCGTGCAGTCATCATCATTGTACTCTATTTCCTGCCTCTCAGTGCTTCCCATTGTACCAAAACAAAACGACGGTATCGTAATACGGCGTGGCATCTCTGGATTTCCTGCTCGCCGACATGCCACGGTTGGAATTATCTCACCCGATCGATGATGCCTTTGATAGCGTAATTGCGTCCTCCGAGTTTTTCAACGCGGTCGAACGACCCGCGACGCAATACTGCTCATTATTCGATCTATAGATCCACTTCCTTTCGACGACTGTGGCTTCTATGCGCATTAGACGTAGGAGCGGCGCCATCTCTCCAGTTGTTGCTCGTGTATGTCTATTAAATTATATTCTGACTATTAGCGGGTATTATTAATGCTTTAATGCACATAAATGGTACGCTGTTGAATTGATAGAAAAAGGAAATTTCTAAGGGTCGAATACTCAGTGCGTAATCTACCAGAGCCAGACGCTAACGACGCGACCTCCGCGTCGTTTCCGATGCCGAAGACGAGGGCACCGCAAGCCATGTCTGGTTTCCTTCGTCGGCACCGTAATAAGTGTAGCGTCGAGTATGGTGGGACCTCGACATCGGAAGAGGAATGTGACCAGAGTATTGTATCCGAAGCCTGTGAGCCAAGGTACGGCGGGGGCTGGCGCCAGGCTTGCTCTCGAGCACGTACTCGCTCCGACCACTTTTCTCGGCTCCTCGAAATTAACGCCACTGAGTCGCGGTGGCATTTAGCGTGGCAGTTCTTTCCCCTCTCGCTCGTCTCATCCTTTGCACCCTCCTTTATGATGATTTCACCCTTTCTCGCGACACTCGAGGCGATATTTTTCTTCTCACCGAGCCGCTCCTCTCTCTCGGTGCGCTTCTCCTTCGCGAAAAGAAAAAAAGAGAATCGCAAAAAATCCATCTGACGCGAGAGAGGAATTTCAATCGAGCCTGATTAACAGTCGCGCGCAATTGGTCTCTTCTTTACGTAGGTACTGCGGATCATAAAATTTTACATTTCCGCATACACGTAAACTGATTTTTCCGAACTCTTCCCTCCCTTGTAATTATATACTCTACAGCTTCCTCGTTGACTCGGTTTTACGAGTTCCCGCGAGTGCTACAAGACTCGAGTTCACTGCCGTAGCTTAAGACATAATAAATGCTTCCTTTCGAACGCACGATGCCGCGACTCTGCGAAACCGTTGCACAATGTCGAAAGTAATTCGCAACGGCACCGCACGCTTTGGTGCCGATAAAACAATATCTCGTATCGTTCGAGCGCACGCTCTGCTCGAAAAAGTTTATTGTGTGAAAACAAAAACGTGATAGAGAATTTTCCATTAACTTATCCTTCGTGATAAACTGAAACATCGTTACCAATAAATGCGTTTATTGCGAATGTTTTCAGATGTGTCCACTTTGATCCAGCGATCATGACTTCTACAATGGGATTGCAGCAGCAGGCTGCATCCCAGGATACAGTGGACTTCGCTGGTTACCTGCAATCCACACAGTGTCATCATGGGACGGAAGGACAGGTGCAGAGTTGTCAAAAATCACCACATCGCGAACACAACAGCAGCTTCACCAGCACGAAGGGTCTGCTCAACGGGCCCGGCCAGAACAATTGTTTCCTCAACAGTGCCGTACAGGTAAGTGGCTCTAGCGGGGCAACTTGTATGTCGATATATTCAAAACCGTAATTCGTCAATATATTTTATCGGGTTGTATCAGAAAAGAAGTTGCATTCAAAAAGCCACAAAAAGTGTATACTTTGTACGAAAAGTACATTTGCATAATCTGGGGAAATAATCTTAAGGAGCTCATTCAACAATTACGCGAAATTTAAATATTTTTTATCCCACATCCTTTTGTCACATTTAATCATAAAGTTCGTGTTATTTTTTAATATTATGTGAGATGTGGAATTACTTTCTTCATATAGAATAAGAGAAAATAGCTTATTGTAAGCAATTATTAGACTGCGCGCTACTATCTTTTTCTAAAGTACAAATAATTTTAAGGCATAATACCAAGTTACTTTATTTCATAATTTTAATTAGTAAAAGAGTTGTGTTTCTGGAAGGAAAATATTTTAAAATAAAAATTTTGGATTATTAACACAAAACATTAAGTTATTTTTATGAAATACAATATTTTTATAAGTATATACATATTTAGATACAGATACGTGTGACGTTCCATGGCTGCCTCTCTCCATGTAGTCAAACTGTCACGAAAGCTAATAGACTCTCTCCTCTCTCGTGGTGTGACGTAATGTTGAATGGCTCCTTAATATTTTATAACCCTAGTTTCAAACGAATTTTTTTATTATGTGCAAGATGTTTATATATTAATGCATCATTACTGTTGATTATTTCGAGAAAATTTGTCGAAATAACTGGCCAAATTAACAGCACAGATATGCACACACATTGCGCATAATCGAGAAATTTGTTTTCGTAAAATTATTAAGGCTGTTATCCCAGATTGTGCACAGCCGGTTGAAATACAGCCTCGCGGCAATTGTATGTGCTCCTCGAAAATGAACGAACGCCTGTGGCATATGCAACCCGATGCACGAGTGCGCTTTTCTCACGGCAAATAGGCGCGAGCGCAGCGAATGTTAAACGTAGGCGAAGAGCGATGCAATCTAATAATACACAAATAATTTATTTAATCGAGCCACGAGGTGGCCAAGTGATGGACCAATTAAAGTATCAGATATAGGTATATAAAATATTCACTTACGGTAGCATTCTCGGCTATCTCACGTCATAAAGTTCTTACATGCGAACACGTAAAATAATTATAAATGATATATTTCGGGTTTGGGCAGTGATTTACCTCTAAGCGAGTTCACGACGAATAAAAATGCGGCAGCTCGTGATCCTTGACATTCGAGAGGCGTCACGACGCTCTCGCTTGCTATTTCTCTCGAGGACTTTACGAGTCTCGTTGCCGAGTACGTTCGTGATTTATGAGCACAAGCCATCGCCAAATCCTTAAAGTTTGCTGTCCTATAAGGAGCCTTCGAGACGCGCGTAAATATTCATGGCCAAAGTGACAGCCTCTGGAGTCTCGGTTTCTTCTCTCAACCGGATTGTCCGGCCGCTATTAACTCTCTCGCCGAGATTCTGCCAAGAGGCTGCGCTGTTAACTTTTCTTTGTTTAATGGCAAATTTCGCAATCCGCGCGTAGTCACGCTACTTCCACGATTAAGACCACCGGTTCCAAAGCCGAGGGGAAGAAGTCACGTTTGTTCGCCTTAACAGGTGCTAAAAAGCGGCTAAGAACGTCGCATTAAATACGGTTCATTGCTCGAAAAAGTTTCAGAAGGTCATCGCTCTGGAAAATTGAACGCTTGTGAGTTCTAATAAGATAGAAAATTTTTTACTATATCTATCTACGATATTTAACGTTTGAATTATTTTTTTTTAGAGAAATGAATAATATATTTTGAGGGTAAAGTTGATAAATTTTTACATGGCACTGTTAGACAAGTTCACCTTGAAGATATTCAAACTATGTAATGTAGTAGGCGCCAGGACTAACGTTCCGTGAGTTAGCGAAAGATCTGGTCGTTCAACACGAGGCACGCGTACTGATACTGCGTCTCTTACGTGACACGTAATACAAGCATTTTAAGTGCAAACCGCGCACGCAGCACAGGGTGTGGTACTGCTTTGTCTCGTGTTACGAATAGAAAATAACGCCGTGACGGCGTCAGCTCGCTTCGTGATCGTGGTGCGAGCTTTACGATCGGGACGGCATTCGCATCGGCGATGGTCATCAATCTTACGATCGCGTATGAGCAAAAAGTTGCTGCTTGCCGATAATTACGTGGTTCACATGGGCAGATATTCGCTCGTGCAGGCGCACCGCGGAATCATACGCGCCGGAGTAATCGCGTTTCCAAACCGCGAATTTTCATTTACGCGCCGCTGATAGACAGACGGTTTAATCGGCTTGGAAAGTTCCGGAACGGATTAGCGGATGTCGAGACTGAGTGGTTTCCGCGCAGCTCTGTCGTTTCGTCGTGGGTTTACTGACGAAGCGGCGATACGGAACTCGGTTCCCTCGGGTTATCGCGACGCCTGCTGGCGTAACGGCCTGCCGAGTGTTTTCGATTTTGTCGAAGCGTCTGCTAATCGTTAAATGCCCGTGTTATCGTGCACAGACCAGCTGTATCGCGAGTAAAACGGCTTATACCTGTGCTGATAAAAATGCGCGCGTATCTACGTTCCCATTCTCTCTGTCACCGACGGGAATAGTAACGATAATAGTGCGAACGCACCGATAGCGTCAGCGCGCATAGCGAATAGCGTCACAGTCGTTGCCGCCGTTTCTTCCACGTTGATCGTGTTGGACGAGGGACAAGAACGTTTACTAATTTTTCACTGCGCGTCGAGGGCGAGCCAATAACCGACAGGTGTGTTTGGTTATTCGACGGGCGACGACGAGCTCAATTCCGTGCTTTCTTCGCGCGCGAGCGAACGCCATGCTATGAAGTCAACGTTATTTTGGACAAAGTCCAATTTTAGATTCTGGCTGTATATATTTCCTTTACCAATATCTTGGATCGTTTCCACGCGTCGGGCATGTCCGATGCTTTGCGGTGCACGTTCATAAAACTCTCAGACTACCCGGGGACGATTTCGTAACCACCAAGCGAGGAAACGTTTCATCGTCGAGCGATCACGATCGGCTCGTTCGGCGGAACGAGCGTAGAGCATTGGCGATCGCCAGAAACAAATCATGAGTTACGAGTGCGGTGTTCCAGGAGCCTTCGGAATAGGGTTCAGTACTTGCCGGTGGTATACCACGGACATCCAAGTTCAAGGTTGCGGTACTCGACAGTGGGATCGTCCTTTGTTCTGAGACCATGATCTACGCTCCCGTCTCTCGCGGATGCTCCGTTTTACGCGGACCGTTTCGCTCACGTGCGTTTTTATTTTCTACGATGACGTGTAAACTCCAAAAGGAAGAGAATTACGAAATCTCATATACGTACACAGAATCTGGGAGTAATCAGAGTTCATTTCAGTTTATCTCGAGTCTGGTCCGTCGCTCTACACGAAAAAAAATAATCATAGGTCGTGTGACAACGATATCTTTATTTTTATTTACATCTCTGTCATGGCGCAAATATTGGTCTGGACATTGAGATAACTGCCGTTGAAGCGTTGAGATAACACTCGGCTGAAGTTGATTGAGAATGATCGATTGTGTGTGAGTAGAAATCTCCTACAAGGATTTTTTTGCTCTTACTACCGAGTTTTCTTTTAGCCTTCAAATAACAGAAAATTAGTTACACGAATAGAGTCTTTTTTCCATGCACATTCTTGTAACGTGACGTCGTAGTCGCGAGTGAGCGAAATGATGATGGCTTGATCGCTTGTGGAAATTGCGAGGGACATTCTTTTTTTCTTTTACTATTAATCTAGCTGCGGCTATTATCTTGCCGTTGCGAGTGTACAGAAAGAAGGAAACGAAAGCGGCATGGGAGTAGTCTCCTCTACTTGCTTATCTAGATTACCGTATATAACGGTGCCGCGATGTCCGAGCAACTCTACTTTGTCACAAGGTACCTGTCTTTTGCATACTGATTGCGTTCGTTAGCGCTCCATATATTTGCCAAGAAGATTCGCAAGAATATGCTGGACGCATATTTGCATTGTCTTTTCTTTTTCACATTCGAGTTAATTAACTTCCTGCCTCCTGAAAATTTATCATCGCACACACACGCCGGGGCGGATCTACACACGCGATATAAATAACACGCGAGAGTTCATTGATTCATCGGTGGGCAAAAGTCGTGCGTTACGTACATACGCGTGCAGTAATAATAGCGCACGTGTAGCCCGCTATTATTTTTCGCAACAACATCTGTCATGGGAGGCGGCGACTTGTCGATTCGTGCAGAACTTCCGGAAGCAATTAAGCTATCCGTATACTTGGGGCCGCACTTGGTCGCGCATGAATCGATTATTGTCGCCTCGATCCTGGCGAAAACGAAATGTATTTACCACTGACGAGAGACTCTTACGAACAATTTCGCGACGCCAAGTTACGTCTAACAGAATCCCAGCTTCCAATCGTAGTTAGTTCAAGTTCAACATTCGCCACTGTAGTTAGACAATTTGCATATTTCGTCTCGCTTCTCACGGGACCACGCGGTGTGCCATCGTCCTCCATGCTTCCTGCACCCACGCCGATCCAGTCGAGGTTCAAGGTTCCACTCTCATTCTCACCATCGCCGGCTATAAATAATCGTGTCAAGAAAAAAGGCAACGTCACTCGATACGCGCGTTGTCCATCGATATCATTCTACCCGAAAACGGTTGGCCCACATATAAATCTGGTGGTGTCAGTCGGATGAATAATAATAAAATATAGAATAACCAAATATGTGGTTACCGCAACCACAGAGCAATTACAGAATTACGATATCTGTTTCCTCTAACCAGAGTGTGTCCATAATGAATATTACCTCAAGCGATTTTTGGTTGCCACAATCGGGTCACGTGCAACTACATTGATGCAGTTGATGTATTAAAGTAACTGAATCATGTCAACCATACACTTCACCATCACACAAATATAACTAGGCTGATGCGACTACGCTGGCCACAACGAAATATTTCTGGTTACGCGCATCATATTTTTTTTACCCTCTCACCGTCGCGTTAATTAGCTCATCCGACTGAATGAGTTTCCCCATTTTAATTGGCCCGACGTCTGCGGCATCGTAAAAGGGTGGAAAGCGACTCACGATGTCTTCTTCCATGAACGCACACACACACACCTGTGCTCGACCGAGTAACACTTCGCGCCACTCACACAATCGTGTTCCCACAACGTGTAACGCACAATGCACTTTTCTTCTCGACCATTTGTCGCCCTGCCATCGCCGACTCCGCCACGCTGTTCTTGTTTTTGCACGTGGTTTCCCGGTTGTCCAACGATCCGATTTCTCCATTTTAAACGGACCACCGGTTCGTGCTATTTACCATTAGTCACGTGTGCCCGCTTCGAGCTCATATTTTCTTGAATTGTCTCACATAAAGAACTGCGTGGACACGTGGACAAAACGTCGATGATTGCGTGGCTCACACGTACGATTTGGAGGCTTGAGGAGCCTTCAACGATTTTGTACGAGACTTTTTGTTGAGGCTCGTAAAAGGAAATGTCAAAACCTACACACTACTATTGTCGCAGGATTATACGAGTGATTGTGCAACGGGCTTTTCTAAGGAGTCTCTCGCTCGTCACTTCGAGCAGTGGTATCAGAGGATCATGTTTTACGACGTGCTCCAAATATCGCAATGATTGGCCGCAAGACGTCACTTCGGCAGGCACGTTTTATTGAAGCAAAAACGATGCTGTTATTTGAGATGAAAAAAGGCGTATCTCCCAGCTGCCGGCGACGATGTGATCGATGTACACCTGACCCGATCTCTTCTCGGGAGACCTCAGCGGAGAATGTTGGATACCGACGCGTGCCGTCCGTCGTGGTACAGCTGTTTCATGATTCACGTGATGCAGATGCATCGTCTCTCCGTGTCGGTCTTTTGAGGATAGATTTGTCAGAGAACGATCAGCTGGAATTCAAAGCGATCGTTTCTTCTTGCTTATGCTCGAGGAACACGCAGTCAGCAGAGTCTTGTCTTGCCTCTCTTCGCGGTAAAAAGGGAATGAGAGAGTTAAGCGCGGGTCGTGTCTACAAAGTAAGGCATCGTAACGAAGAAACAGGAGTGCCCCGGGGCCCGAAGGTCCCGTGATGTCACAAGTCGCTGGCCCATGAATCCGGGACTTGTTTCGGTGACAATGGAAGAAAACGCGACGTTCACTCATACCGGTGGCACACAAGTAGTGCTGTCGACCCTCGTGAGGGAGAAACATACGCGTGGCTAATGGCGGATGGAACCTGCTACGCGATTCGGGCAGCAGGTGTCTGAGAAGCGACCTCTCTGACTCATCGCCAGGTGATATCTGCCCGGCGCAGGAAGGAACCGGAAGCTCCTCCGCAGAAGGTAAACCGCCTCTTTCGCTTTCCTTCACGAGCAAGAGCGGAGCAGAACGTGCGATTGTTCGAGCCTGCAACTTTGATTTCGTGACCAGGCGAGCGTATCGTTACTTCGCGCATCCTACGAACTTCCTCCACCTCGCCACGGCTTATTAGCTTTACCTCGCCGTGGCCGATGTCGTCGTGGAACGATCCAGTATCTGCGATTGCCCGGCATGTTTTATGGATATCCGATGATTACAATTACACGATTTCCTGCTACGTTCATGCGAGCGAAACGATAGCGAAAGGCAAATCGTTGTTAAAGATCAGTTTCTGTTTTTATATAGAAGTCCAAAAAGGTCAATCGAAAGACTTCGATCCAATTTCGCAGATATTTATGTGTTTTTGCAAAAATTATGAAATATACTAAGCTAGTTAAAAAATTATCCTTTTTTGGTGGAAATTGGATTTCTATATTATTCGATGTAGCCTTGATTAAATGCTACGTAAAATGTCACTTCTGACAATAATGATTGATATTGAAACATCTATATATACAGAATGTCTGACAATTAATGATACACTTGTTGTGTGCGGGTAGAACTCATCAAACTGTGAATAAAATTTTACTGCTATATTGCAAACAATTACATAAAATTTTGAGTTATTAAATAGAGAGGATTAGTACATAATTGTGTGTAATAATCGATCTTCTTTAATTATCAACTAAAAATAATAGAGGATTCTTTTGTTCAATTTAACATAATGCGTTCCGAAATTCATTACCGATATTGAAAATCTATAGTTCATGTAACGTACACTATAGAATTTCAGCACTGGCAGTGAATTTCGGAACGCAGCCAATGTGGAAGCAAACGACGGCAGACATGTAGATTATCAATTCTCCATACATTTTGTCCGTCGTCATTAACAACTTCATCCTCGAGGATCGTGCATCGATTCATGTTTCGCGATTCTTCGAGATCGCTTCCGGTTACAGAACGCGAACGAGCCTACGCGAAAGCATAAAGTCGTACATGGCGAACTGCGGTTGCGCAACGGTTGCTGATCCGAGGTGGACGAAAAGGAATAACGAAAGGAAGAAACGGAGGAGACCTAGAAGACGCGCACCGGTAGGCGATAGGTAGGAATTAAGACGTGGTGGAGTCAGCCTAGAAGGCAACAGAAAAGGGAGCCGCGTCTACGAACCACGTGTGGGAAAAGTCTGCGATGCGAGACTGAGAAACGCGTGCGTTCGATCGTGAGTTCGCACGTGCATGCGTGTGTTTGCCTTACTCCCACATCCACGCAGGTACGCACGCATGCACGTGTGGAAGGTGCGGGCGAATATATCTCGGCCACCTACGCGCGCAGCGTACCCGCGACTTTTCTTTTCGCTGGTGAAACGCGCTCACCGTGACACATCGTCGCATTCGCGCTGGTCGGCGTGCGGAAATCGTCGTTTAGGTGTGCAAGGAGCTGACAGCTGAATAAATTAGACCCTCGATTCTGTAAATTACCGCGTTACGCTGTCGGCGAATCGACAATCGCGCCAGACAAACGTCTGAAGGTGAATTTCATATGGATCTTGAAAGCGAAAGTCGATCATTGAAATATTTCCTCAGCTTTATCCGCGACTGTATTTGTGAATTTTTCAGAGGAGATCGCAAGATGGTTAATACGGATAATTAGGCTGTTGATTTGACTTTGCAAATTGCCGCGTTACGGCATCCGTGAATCGACAATCGCGCCAGACAGACAATCGAGAATAAATTTTACACGAATCTTGAAGACGAGAGTCGATCATTGAAATATTTTCTTCGGCTCTATTCGTCACTGTTATTGCAGTTATTAATTTCTCAAGGTGTATTACAAGATGGTTAATATATAGATAATTCCTCGTGTGACTCCTGCGATTAGAATGATTCAGACGCTAGATCTTCTAGGTCATAACTCACGCATGGCGTACCGTGTTAATTCAAGTGATCTTAAGGCCTAGGGATCTATCTGAGTTCCTATCTTCTTGCTCCAGCGATTTCTTTTACACGGATCAGCCTGTGAAATCTAACACTCTTCGACGCTTCGACTTCAGCAACCCTTGTCCGTCGGTTGTGTCTGTAAGCCGGTCTGAGGTTTTAGTGGACCAGAACCGTCTCGCTCATCTCAAGTTCTGGGAACTGAATCTCGTCTGCATAAGCGATCGTTCGTACATTATATTTCACCTGGACGCCCTGAACGTTCTCGCGGCAAACTCTCGTATGACCAAGTAGTTCGCGTCGATATGAGCATCTGCTGGATTAGGAAACGCTTGGATTAGGAACGCTTGCAGAGAGAGCTTATTCTTTTTTAATCGTTGTTGCAAATAGCTTGAGATCGAACGCAATCGGCTGCGTTGCTTCTCTTCGAGACTTGGTGAGGGTTCAATAGCCGCGACAGCGCGAACTGGTATTTTCGCTTTTTATTTTTCATACGAATTTAATTCACGATTCGCGTGACTCGAGCAGCTCTTTAGAGTCCTAAGCTTCATTTCTACTAGAGTCTTGTCGTCGTCGTCGTCGGGGACGTCGAAAGGTGTTTCTCATACGCACACAAAGGAAAACACATTCACTTCGTGCGACCTAGTTCCGCTCTTGAGCGTTGTTGCTGATCGCCGATCGGTTGCGATCGATCACTCGTTCAATGAATGACGCAGCGTAATATATCGAGGTCATGACACGTCTTCGCGTAACAGTCTGTCGCGATACTATTAGCCTGACGCTTTCGCGATTTACGTAATTTGCGATCTCGAGAAATTCATCGTATTCTCTTGAAGTAAATCAGTAAAAATATTTCTGATTAAATCGACGAAAGGAGCATCTCATCGATAATTAGTAAAGATTTATTGATTTTGATCAATGGAAGAAAGATTTTACTGCAGAGTTCTGTAGATGCGTCATACGTCGGATTAAATTTAACTTTCTGCGTTTCTGGTGATGGAATTATCAGCTTCCATGCGATTTGCGTGCAATGACACTGTATGTGCTTGCAAACAGCATCAATAATAGCAACAGTCGCTACTATCAACTGATTCTTCCAGCGAGATTCTATTGAGTGCAGTGCTATACTTTTAACTGCAGTCACAAGTGCAGCGTTTCAAATGAAGAATACACTGATAGTACCTTAGGGAGTAGCGTGACGCGCTGTGTGCTTTTTACTTGTGGCACCCCGGTGACATCACTTGGTGCTTCCACATCGTCTCGATCATCACGTGTGGTCGCCTAATAGAAACCGCGATAACCTCCACCAGCATGACTCACGTTTACAGCATATCTGCAGTCCTCGAGGAGTCCTTCGACGGCGATCCCTCGACGTCTCGACGTTGTCGAGCGATCGGAAGTTGGTTTGAACGAGGCACTGTGAAACAATCGGTCATTTTTACGACGTTAACAAGAAATTTTATTTACAAAGAACTGTTATCATACTTTTCGGTAACGGTGAACTGTCGCTCAGTATTGTCGCGCGGCGTATTGTGGAATTGTACGCGATAAACGGGAGCATTGTGGGCGCGGTCGCGTATTAGAGTGCGGTAGCGTTGCAAAAGCAAGGTGAAAAAAGGAAAAAGTGTGCAGAAGTGCGAGCGGCGCGGTTAACTGCAGCCGATAGGCGGCCGGTTGTTCGTTCTTGCGGTTCTTCTTGCTGTATGGCTATTCGTCGCATTCCTCCATCTTCACGATGGTGAGGCACGCAAATGGAGGACATTTCCTTCTATTTTCCATCGATCGTCATTTTCTCCGCGCGCCGTGGCGGTGCGATTAAGCAATTTTATCGTCGCGAGTGGAATTTTCCAACGCTGGACGCATCCCGCGCGCGATCGCCGCCCGATATTTACTCATAATGGATTACAATTTTTTTTCTTTGTACACTTAACGATATCCATTCCAATTATCGAGCCTGGCATTGTACCGCGTCCAATTTCACCGATGCAATTTTCGCACCGATGTCTCACGTGCCGTCGTAATGAGCGTCGATGACATTTACGGCAACGCGCGACGATTATGATCAGCCGTGATTTACGAATAAATTACAGCCAATAAAAAGATTAGAAAAAAGAAGAGAGGAAACAAATTAATTAATTATATTTCTTACAAGTTCGAGCCTCTCTAGAAGCAAAGATGAGGTATCGGGTGTCGTTTGCCTATCAATCACGCTCAATTCTTAAAAAAGCTGTCGTGAAAATCACACACGACATTATTATTGTCGAAGGGAAGCAATAATTATTCACAGTTGATAACAGTGATTTGCTATTCGCTACGCACGCTGATAAACGTCCATCGGAAAAAAGCAATTACGACGCCCACGGACAACTCCAAGTATGCCGCAGGAAATTACCGATGTCTCTCCGATGTTTTCCTACCGCGGAGCGCGCAACGTACTAATGACAATGATTTGAAAGGTGCTTTTTATCCCGAGCTCGTGCCGAACATTTCGCGCGAGCAATTTGCCACGTCGAGAAGAAGGGCAGGCCCCGTTTTCGAAGAAACCCCGCGGAAAACGCTGCTCGTAAAACATGCAGTTAATGCGCGCAAAGTGCCGCTCAGCCTCTTTGCGGCTAAACTGAATGTTCAGGTTTCTCTCCTGGGCTGCTCTTTGCTCACTAGACTGTACCCTGGTCATTCTCCACGCTGGATGGATTTAAGGAGAGTCTATTTACTTAAATCAAAATGTTTAAAATTACACAAAAATTTTACGTAACATTTGTCCCATACAACATACACGTGTAGTTAAAATTTCATGCGACTTGTTCGCACCGTTTGTGAAAAATTTAATATTAAATGTCAAAATTTTGCGCATATCTTATGATAGAAGCAATATAGATGACGGTTATTTCAGTATAACTTTGTAAAAAATGAGACCATGCAAATAACAAATTTATAAATATTATATATTAGGAGACGCGGCATAGAAGAAAAAATATTATTTACTACACCGTCTTTGTATAATAGTCGATTGTAGATTAGAAAATCGCTGTTTTATACTTTGAACAGTATTATACTGAATAAAACGTGGTAAGATAGTATCTTGATGTTAATTCCAAATTTATTATTTAGATAGTGAGATAAGCATGTAACGTAATTTTGTTCGATAAATAATAATAGCTCTCTTGATGTGCGCCACAGAAAATGCACCTCTTGGGCGTCTTGAAAATACATACCTAGTGAATAAAGTCTGCGTGACTCTGAGAGCAGCAACCACCGCGATATGGTCGAAATGAAATTTACAATGTAAATTGTTTCATGTTTGTTTTTTAATTTGAGAAAACATAATTTCTAGAATATTTTTCTTCACTGTAGAATTATTCATGAAAAATCTTCATATCCATTTGCCGGTAGTTCTGAATTGGAATAAGGCGCACTCGCATCGTAAATTGTTGATTTGCTTTATTGATTTGCTGTAATTGTTGAACGTCTATATAAATCCGAGGTTTTGCTCTCGCGAAGTAATTCCTCATCGATTGAAAATGACGCACAAAACACCGCGGCATGTCGTGGCATCAACTTCTTCGCACGATGCGTTAAAGCGAAGAAGAGGAAGTAGCCAACGGCAGCAAATACAGGGGCGAGTTTCTGCGTTCTTAGTTCACTCGGTACGTGGGCGGGTAAACACGCGCTCGTACGAGACATTCTCGTGGGAATCCTCATGCTGAGAATCGTTAGTGCCTGAATTAACAGCGGACAGGTAATCATCGTTGTAATTTTGTTGCTCTCACGAGTCGACGCAGCACGGCGTCGCTTCGCTATTACTGACGATTTGGTAAGGTAATGCAACGTGATAATGCGCCGTGATAACATCGTCGCTAACAAGGGCTGCGTTAGATCACCATTTTTATGCATTCTAGTTGCCGCGCTATCGACGACAGAAATCAAGACGCCTGTAGCTCTAATTGTCGCACAACAGCCGCGCTGTAGTCGGTAAGCGATCGCTTAATGCGTCTCGACGTGAGATTTATTTCGCTCGGATAAAAATACCTACGCTCGAATTGTACACGAGTACAGCTTCAAATTCGAGCGTTAAGTTTCGCGACATGTCGGCGAATGAAATATATAAATTTGACCGGAAGAAACTTTTATATATCGTGTGTCTTATTTTTGGGAGAACGTTGTGGGATGTGGGAGTTGTGCTATCAATTAATCAGCCTCAGAAATGAAGACACGGACACGGACGTCGCGGACACGGTAGTTGCCTCACGTGGGAGTTATCGTCTAGAAGAGGTCTGGAGTCTCTCTAAGCTGATCCCTGAAAGCAGTATTCTTTGGTTCAACGATGACTCATTGCAATGACACAATAAACTGTATTTCCTCGCCTATTTTATGTAACTACACTGGATCTTAATGGATCTAATTGAATGAAAAATTACGCTTAAACGAAGAGCAAACTTTGTCGTCCATGTTACATCTCACATATGTTTCTTTAAAATCTAGTTTTCAACATCTCTCGTCAATTACACGTCTCATTAATTGCTTATTACTTTGAAAAATAATCTGTTTTTTCCATATTTCTTTGGTCTTATATTAACGTAATCAATAAATATCTTGTAGTAACGTAATCAATAACGCGACAGGAAATGCTGCATAGGTTTCTGAGAGAAACCCATGGATTATAAGGAAACAGCGGCAGAAAACATAAAATTAACTACATGATATCAATCTCTCCCTGCTCATGTGCGGCTTGCGCTTTTTGATTATAGAGAAGACAGGTAATAGCTTGTAAACGAGATAACCCTGCTCTTAATGCAGGTAGATATCTATACGCGGCAAGATATAACTGAGGGAAATACGTGAAGAGAGATAATAAACGTACGAAGATGCACGGTGGCAAAGTGAAAGACAAAGCAGGTAGACGCGCCGCGAACCTTTTATGCTAAATAATTCAACGGGAAAACAGAAAGCACATTCGCCAAGTTTGTTGCGTGCACAAACGCCGATTCTCACGTGATTCTCTGACCGTGACCACTTGTCAGTTTTTCGACAATTTTCGCACGCACTTCATCATCGATCAGCCGTGCGTCATCGATCGAGGGAACTAGAAAATTACAAATTATTCGAGGAGCTTCGCGAAACGAAGTCATCGCACGATAGGCTCGTAATCATCATGGTAGTACGACTAAACGATGCGAAGGGGACTACATCGTGAGGGGAATAAAATTGGAATAAAGGTGGCACGAGGGGGAAAGGGTATTACGATTCTCCTGGGTTGTGTAGCGTACCTTATGCTGTCTAGTATCAGGTCCAATCGGAATACACGTCGGGGACTCCGATATTATTAAAGCACACTCGAAGCGCCAGGTCCCACGTGGCTCAGCCACCGTGACCACGTGGTAGGCAATGGTATAGTAAAATGCTTACAAGATAGGAAAGATGGTGGTTGAATGGGAAACTAAGTCGAAAGGAAAGGGGCAGAAGAGTGTGGAGGTCAGGTTAAACCGGAAGCCGCCACCGGAACAGCTTCTGCCGCGTAGGTTCACATGGTCGACGTTCACCCGCGGAGGTCAGGATAATTTTCCCGTGTCAGTGCAAGTGCTCGCATCAGATAAAGAGCGGTTTCGCGCCGACACCTATTGTTTCTTCCTTTCTTTTTCTCCTTCGTCGTGTTCGAACGCCGAATTCGCCCCGTTCAATTTGTCTCTCATTCTTTCCCGCCCACTCTTAATGAGTTCAAGCGGATTGAAAAGTGCCTGAAATGGATTGAAGTTCCGAAGAATCATCGGCATCATAGCATTTCATTAATTTCTCCAAAAAAGAAGTAGGTTGATCACTTGCGACATGAATAATAATTCCTAATAGTGTTGTCTTTCTAAAATTATATCTACCGCTACAGGATTATTATTCAAAATTCTGGTTTAAGAATAAAAAATAAGCAAGTAAAATCCAGGAGGTAAACATTCATGTTACGGTAAAGTCCGCAGCGCTTTTTAGCATAGCATTTCGCCAATGGATCTTTCCTCACGACTCATTGTACGGCCGAATAGCCGTATGAATATGTAAGAGCCAGCAATGTATGAATATGCAGACGAACTGCGTGCTGGAAGCGATGTTTGTGCGTACGCATTAGGATTTAGGACTTTGATTCGCGGCAGAAATTGGTCATGAAAGCAAATTAGTTATGGTTGACTACATATTAATATAATTAGACGTCGTTTCCGATTGAAAGATGAAACTATTCCAACTCCAATATCTCTGTGAACTTAATTAGAGATCAGTGTGATTTTTTTTAGCATAATTATTATAATGTATCATGTAAATTTGATGTTGTTATGAACCAGAGATTTCATTAGGGATTCTTAATGATTTTATTGAGAATTTGCTTACGTTGTAAATCACTCGCACTTGTAATAATTTAGCATGACAAGAGGCCGATGAACGTAAAATTCTCAATTACCACGGCACACGTTTATTAATTTAATTGTTTAATTAATCGGACTTACGTGTTCTTGGGGATTGCTTGCATTTAATCTGCACGATATAGAGCGCGGATATCCGATAGCGTAAAGTAAAATATCGATTCGTACGGTCTTGTTCCGGCAGTTAAATGCTATGCACCGTGAGAAACGCATCCACTGCCAGATTTGTAGATTTCACGAGTAATGGCCTGTAGAAAACTGTTACACACACACACACACACACACACACATAGCGAACGCGGAGACGTATCTGCCATTACCATCGCGGGAGATTAATTTAGATAGAAAATTTCAAGGCGCTCGCAAATGATGTTTTATATGAGCAATTGCTTTTTTTTCAAGTTCGACATTCTTTTGCACATTTTATATACAATATAAATTCACCATTTCCGTCTAAAATACACTTGAGTATTTTAGACGATTAGAACCGATTAGACCTTTCCAGACGCTGAATTGGTATTCTATAGTCCATTGAAGAGTGTCGGGGGGATCATAAATTCGTATAATTGTAATCTGCAGGAAATCATTTCCTCACTGACACTCTTAGAGATGTATTTTTTTGACGCTATATATATGTAAAACAGGCTTGAATGGAGAAAACGGGTCATTACGATGGAGCTATCTGGCACACAGAGAGTGTTGATTTAAATGCCTCGTGACATGGCGACAGGTGTACGTGTTTTAAGATTTTGTAACCGATGCCGGCGGGTATACTCTGTGTTACAAGTAGTCATTTGCTTCGTAGGAGAAAATCTACTAGCCGATTCCAGAAATTTACTTAGTAACGGGTAACAAAAACTATAAATTATATATGTATATATATAATGTTAATTATATAAATTTAAAACATATTCAGAATCGACGATAGTTGATTTAGTTACATTGATTTTCGGGAGTTGAGATATTTATTATTGTACATATTAATATATAGAATTTAGAAAATTTAGATGTGACATAAACTATATAAGTAGATTATATTAGTAAAACAAATTTATATTTAGTTTTTTGTTTATATCTACGATTAATTTTCTTAGGACGACGTATTATTTTTTAACTGTACTATTCCTGATGACGACAAGTCTTCCTTCGGTTTCATTGACAATAACTATATGATCGTATTATCGATGATCAATCTTAACCTGTACAGGATCGGCTGTTTTTTGGACAATATTTTTAGTGCTAGAACATTTTTGTCCTTGTCAGTGAGTTGAACTACGAAAACAATGACACCTCTGCAGCACCTAATATTAGGCTTTCGGTCCAGAAAAAAATGAGTGGTCATTTTTTGTTGTATTTGAACTTTATATTATTGTTTATTGTTAAAATGATTGTTTAACGTCATTTGCAATAAAAATGTGTTGAAAAGTATGTATAAAACATAATTATAGCTACGCCTATGGCGCGACACGTGATCGCACCGCTATCGGAAACGTAAACACGCGATATTGGTCTTCGCGGCCTAATCCGCATATTCTCCCAAAATGTAAGAACTAATTCGATATTTTGCTAACCGATTCGCTTGTGACGCGCAGTTGTAAAAGCTACAACGTCATTCACTATTTTACACTATCGGGAAAAAAATATTGTCTTCACGAGGTCTTGTTTACAGTGCCACTGCCGAAAATACGTTTTTGTGTGTATTGTTTGGTTGTGTGCAGCCACTACAAAGCGTTTGTCGGTGCGCTAGCAGATATCGAAGTTTGAGGTAGAAAATTATTTTTTAAGGACATTTTTTTTACTGTTAAGTAAATTCAATAAATACAAATACATAAATACATAAATATAATAAAATTAGTTTGAATTTCCAAAAACCTAAAATTAGGCTTTCGGTCCCGGACAGGTTAAATACACGCGTGATTCACGCGTGATGTAATATTGATTAGCGAGTACAGTGAACACACCCACAGATATGCGTGGTCACATTTCATATGTGTAATAACCATTAATCATTGTAATTTAAGTACATAATCGTATTATCTAGCTATTGTTCAAGATTTTTCTACTTTGACAATAGAAAATATTAAGAAAAGTATAATGTTGATGATGGATTAATTAAATTTAATTAATGTACAATTTCGGTAGTTTACTCGTAGGTTATTTAATTTTTTTTCTTTATTTCTGCGGAGGAAAGAATCAAATTGCTTCTATCAAAGAAGAAATTACGCAGTAATGTCGACGTCGGTTGTTATTTATTTCCCAACAATGTTATAAGTTTGGTAGTTAACTACCATTGCACAATATACTTTGCAGTAAATCCATAATTACGATAAAGACAATTTCTTCTCTGATACGTGACTTGGTACCGAAACGCGCACGTGCTCGTGCGCGCGGTCGCGTACGCCATGCACGAGGAATATCGAGATGCCAGCTGTGAGTAGTACTACGATCACGTACTCTGCGTTTCAAAATGGCGACGGCGGGTCAACATCCTCCCGCCCTGGTGAACGCGGTCCCGCGGAAGGCACGCTCGCAGACCGTCGTACGGTGGCGCCGCCGAGCAGATCTTTTTAACGGAAACTGGTTTGTGATGCTGCGACCGTGGACCACTCGCTTGCGTTTCGTCTGACCTCGGTCCGCCGTCCGTACGGAAGAACAAAGAGCCGCTCACTCGTACTATCGAGAGAGGAGAGTTCCTTCGCGTATACATTATGTCCCAAATCCTATGCAAATGATAGAAAGTCGCCGCGTTATCGTAAAATTTCGTTAAATTGATAAAACCTTGGAAATAACACGAGACAGAATAACTACGAAATGCACAAACTGTTAGGCGATTTAATATTTATTACAGTAACGATTATGAGAATGTAATATGTTGATATCGGCATCGCGATTCCTTTCCATATTGCATACTCCAGAGGATGATTGTTTAGAAAAAGGTGAACCCTCTCGTAAAATAGAAACGCTGATTTTTGCGATTTCAAATGAGTTTCTGGGTGGTAGTAAAATCCCCCGTAGCGTAGCGACGTTCAGCAGACCATCTTCCCGCCATGATGTCGGCGTTGAAATCACCCTCGGTAAATTCGCGGGAAGCGCGCGCCAATAGGAATCTTTCCCGCGTTACCTTTGTCCTTGGGCATTTTTACAAAAAGCAAAAGCGAAGGAAAAGGTCATACCCTGAAATTGCAGAGTTGCTCGTTCTTCTCATATTTCTTGCTTACAGTAATGTACGTAATGTTTTCTCTAGCGTGTAAAGATGCGGGAATATACTTTTACTATTTAGTCGAAAAGAGAAAGAAGGAAAATTCTTGATTTACTATTTTTTGTTCTATATTATTGAATTTTTTGCTCATAACGGTGATAAAAAAGAAAATATAATAATCATAGTCGATAGAAAACTTTCTTAAACGAATGGCAGAAGATAAAATGGAAAGTGATGTATTGCGATTTTAATGACTGAAAAATTCACGAGCGGCTATTAGATCCTCATGCCATGCTACATAAATTCGCTTTACGGAGCAACCGCTTTCGTTAATATCGATCTTCTGTTACACAGAATTAGCCGCGAGTAAACTTTCGATCGATTATTCCGATGAACAATGAATACGGGCAATCGCACAATAGAGTATCGGATTCTTACTGTGAAAGGGGAGAGTGTAGAGTCCGATGGCGAATTCTCCGAGCAGTCCTATTTAACTTAAACTTAATATTTGCATTTATCAATCTCGACTTTTGGTTAAACAATTCGAACTAAAATATTGATTAGCAAATTAATTGAGGTTTAAGCTTTTTTACATATAAGCTTTTATATGTATAAAATTTGTTCCTGTTTGTGTTTTGCAATCGACGAAGGGAAAGGACTTTGAATAAGGAGTGGTGATAATCGCTCCTGTTCGAAAGGGAGTAGAGATATTGATTCGAAAGAACTTGTCCGCCTTCTGTTGAGGAAGTAGGCACCTACATATATTGTCAACGACTCGCGTACTCTGCGACTATCGTATTTGTCTCGCGGTGCAAGGAGCGTGGCGTCGATCGCTCGCGCGGATTTTAAATCTTCAATTTGTATGTATTCTGGATTTTTGTACATTCACTTCTGATTAGCCTTGTTCGTCGATGAGACCGCCTCTTCGTATGATCTTATGTCACACGCGATATGTCGTCTTCTTATCCAGGAGACATAGCTATTTCTGGGCCACCTACGGCGCGTTCCATATCGTAAACATGGAAGTGCGCGGGACAATTTGGCGAGGCCTGTCGACGACGATGCAATACACTTTTACTCCAGTTTGAATCGCGAAACCGGTTTTCTCTCTCGTAACAGGCCACGCTAGCCTCCTTTACTACCCATATATACAATCCCACTCCTTCGCTTACTCTTCTTACCTCTCGGAAAACCGGTTCTTTGCCGACCCTCCTCTCGCCGAGAGGGCCTCTTTTTCATCGTCTCTCTTTCTCTTACCTTCCCTCCTCTCGTCTTTCCATTTTTCTCCAGCGATACGGCCTCCTGCAGGCTACGAAAACAACGCGGCAACGGGTTTCCTCCTCTCGCCGGAGACTCCGATACTACGTGGCTTCTCTCGTACAGATGCATGTCAGCTGTATTAACTCACCTACTCGCTTCTGTGTTGAGATCGATTGTTGTTTTTACACGGCGACAAGTTTTGTGCTTTTTTTAGAGCTAATGCTTATAGAGAGGGAATCTTAGGTAACTAAATAGACATCTCGCGATGTATCGAATATATCCTCGCACCTTTCTTTTCGACTGTCGCCTCGATTCTCTCGCGTGGCTAATCTACGGGAAATCTGTGTCACATTAATATACAATGAATTCTTATTACACGTCCGTGATAGACGGTTAGCGGGTCGAATATTGCGCGGAGCGGATACGTTCACCGGTAATTCCATGTGGACCGCGGTTGTACGTTGCAAAACCGTTTTTGCGCAAGTTCCGCTCTTTCGCGCGTTCGATCCAGACGTTTCCTTGATATCGGCTCGTGCTGGTATTAAATCAAAGGATGATTTCGCTTTAACCTCGGCGTCCCGCCACGTGCGTGTATACGCGTCGCTTTAATGCCACCTCGTGGACCATCGCCATCACGACGGCGTAGAGGAAACCAGTTTTGCCCTCGCGCGCTGCCGCTCTCTTTGCCTCCTCTTCTTCCTTCACCTCCTGCTCGTGGCACTTGGTTTTTTTTCCTTTTTGCGGCGTCGTCATCTTCTTCTTCTTCTTCTTCTTATCGTGGTGAGCGGCGCACGTGCGAGTAGCACCTTGGAAAGTGGAGACTCGGCTTCGGTACTTCACGTGAGGAGAGAGTAGACAATGGCGGATGCTATGAAAATAATCCGTGTATTTTACAGCCAGACGATCGTGGAAGTATAAATTTATATACACGGGTTTGGCAATTTTTCAGTTCCTTCTAAATTTCCTGGAAAATCTTATGTCTTTGAAAATTGATTTCTTCAAAAATCATATTAGCTTCTTGTGATATGCGTAGGAAATATAGATGAAAAGCAATTTTCCACGTTAAGATTTGAGTATAATCCATAACAAGATTCTTCCTGCTGGTTTAAGACTTTTCACATTGATCCACATTCCGCGGTTGGATTCAATTTTACCAGTCTCACTTGGCGATTTAGATTCGCAATTAGGGCGTTCAATCATAGTCCTCGGCGGCTACTTCTCAATCAACAGGCACATATTTTTTCTCAGTGATCATTATTTATGCCGACTATCCTCGACTCCTCGTAGAATTCGCCCACTAAACCTTGTAGGAAGCGATTCAGCTGCAGGTGCACACATGCGGATGCAATGATTGCGTTGCTCCCTTCCCGTCGCACGATATGCGATATCGATATACACTCCTCTTACCTTTCGATGCCGATTACAGTTAGAGCGTGTGTATGTTACTCTACGATGCGGTGAAATGCCGACGTTGGCGACACGTGCGGCTTTCGAGCTATCGCAATGCTTCTTCAACCAGCGATAGATTTACGATCATCCCGTCATCTTTTATTTTAATTGCTTGCTTTTATTGAAGAGAATTGCATGAGAAAATAGCACGATGGTGAAAACGCGTCGTAAAATGTAATTGCGTGGGGAAAATTGAAAGAAACCGAGGAGAAAATGAAATTAATACAAAATTAGTAAAGGAAATGGTATCAGTAAACGTGTGAAAATATCTTCATAGGCGTGATTTTATGCGGGGAGATTGTGTCGTGCTGAAACTTATTTGCGTAAAGAGGATATATCGGCTGCTAGCGGTATACCTTTTCGGGCTGTTACCTTCTTGTGGGAAGTGCCCGTGCATTCATTTGCCTAACAACATTCCGGAAACAGCCAAACCAAGCGAACTATGCAATCTCGTGTCTGCAGTTATAGTGAACTTCGCGCATATGTATTTTACACAAAAGTGGCTCTCATCGTCCAGTCTGTTCCGCTATGTTCGCATTTTCTCATTAACGAGACATCGAGTCTCCATCAGTCCTCACGAGCTAATCTCTTGCATTTTCTCCGGGAGAGGTGAATACAATTTTCCAAAGACTTCTTCAAGTGCGCGTTTCTCTCTCATCATTATCCGGATATGTAAAACCAATTTACATACGATATTTCCCACAAAGTACTTGTGCAAGATTTCATAATCTAATCATTACGGCGCTTTGCGCATCTCGACGTCTTAGACGATAACGTTGAGCTTTATCACGGCGCTGACGAGATATACCTCGTGAAATATAAACGCGCGACTGAGATTATGTTAACTTGCAATATCTTTATCGTAAATACGTTACTGATATCCTGATTCTCAATGAGACAGCTGCCTTCTTGTTTTCGTCGTCTTCGAGGAAGTAATTCATACGCTCAACTCATACGAACCTTAAAGCCGCCCTAATATATGGTTTTGTAAATTAATTTTTTTCATAAGGTTGTTTTTCTTATCATAGTCCCTTTTCTGATATCTTGAGATAACGCGCGTGACGCGTACGATAAAACTTGGAGCGTCGTCGTCGTCGTCGTCGTTTTCGCGGAGAGTCGCTTTTCACGCGGCAACGAGACAAGCTTCGGTGGTTGTCTCGACTACGGATTCGCCTTTTACGATTTAGATTTCGCTGGACGTCGTAACGAGATGACTGCGGAACGAATGCGGATCGTCGACAGAGATAGCTACTTCTTCGCGTCGTCTTCAATGAGGTTGCATAAATCATGGGAGACGAGCAGTCCATCGCCACGCTGCGGCATTCTGCACGACGCGCAACACGCGAAACTCTTCCCTTTCACCGCACGATTTGATCACGAAGCTGAGTATGCGTGGCTCATCTGCCCCGAAGTTGACATTTATTCAGCAGACGGTGACCCAACAACACCTGCAGCTCGCCTCGATGATCTCGAGTCGGCGAGATTCGAAATTCAGACGAATATCTTCGTGTTATCGATATAGCGTTGCGATAACGAATGACGATAATTTATCACTGCCATGGGAGCAGTAATTAATAACCCTGTGCTAATCAGCTCTCGTATTTGACTTTAAACTCGAGAGCATCTTGAATTACAGAGAGGAAATTACTAATCTATTCATGATAATTATAAATTATTACTTCTATTAGACTGTGTACGGTATATCCTTGAGAACTAAGAGGACTAAAAAGTCTCAAACTCGAAGCGAAGAGACCCTCTTGACAGAGGGTTTTTATCGTAATTTGACGATAAGCGGGCAACTTAAGATTCCAGTCCCCAAGTTCCTTGTCTTCATTTTTCTCTCCGTCTTTCCATTTCCCTCTCTCTTTCTTCTCTCTCGTTGCACATACGAAACTAAACACCCGGATGCAACTGGAGACCGGTATCATCTCAAATGTAAATAGTTCTCACATATGGGTTAAAAGCGGGTCGCCAGTTACGAAGTCACACATCGCTGAATATAAATGCACGATCGTTTCTTTGATCGACGCACCTGAGCGTCCGTTTGATTCACCCCGGTTTAGCAGCTTAGCCCCACCGACTTTAGGTTCTTGAAAATGCAGCAGGTAGCTCGGCCGACCCTTCTTTCTTCAAGCCCGGATAGCTTTACCTGCCTGCCCCTTTGTATTTCAACCACCTTGGCTAGCGTCCCCTCGTAGGTCCCACAAGTCCAATGCGGCCAGGTTGCACCTGTAGTTCTATCACTGTTCTACTCTGTAAACGTTAATAAAAAAAGCTCTTTCTTGTTCTAATGTTTTATATTAATTTACGCGAACGTATCAGTTGTTCTTGATCGATATTAAATTAAAGGTGGTTACAATGGAACTTTCTTGCGTTTTGCCACAAGATAAAATTCTTCCAATGTATATGGCGACACTTCGCCACCTGCATCGCAGGGTACCTAAGGTGGCAGCTGCGACCGTGAAACTTTACAGGGTGCGAACCTTGAATAACGGTTACAATATTGATATTTTTTCCAGTAAACGTAAAAAATGTGTTAGCTGCATTCCTCGACGAAGAGATTGTGTAACAACACGAATGGGAGTTCATAGTTTTCTTTACTTGGCGTCAAGGATAGATGAGATTTGCCTGACCCAGGCATTCTGGCGTCGTTCTTCGTGCTTTTACGCCTACGTGGACATTTTTTCCGGTGGGAAATTAACACCCGACTGTGTTTCATGCTTCGTCTCGAACAATAGAGTCTTATGCGATGCGTTTGAAGCTTGACTCGTTTACCAATGCAAAGCGGGATGATTTGAGAGCGTCTCCGAGGTTGAAGTAATGGCCTGCTGACATTTCAATGATGGTAATGACTATAGACTGATTTCATTGTGCGCGATGGAAATGTAACGCGGAACGATTCCGCCATAAAACAGGAGTGTCTGTTGCTCGAGAAAAAGTGTAGAATCCTTCGTGCTTGACAAAATTATTCCGGAAATTATTTGCGTAGGAAATCATAAAATCATCGCGAACATTTTATCGCATTTCCGCGGACTAAACGTGAAGAAGCAATTTCGAACGCTACGTGACCGTGGCAGTTCTCCCGCAGATTTCAGCACAACGGGCTTTCGAGAAAAGCCTGATGCTGTGCAGTAACGTTAGGTCCTTTTTCTAAAGAGAAAAATCTAGTGTTCATCCTGGATGAGATTTCCTCCAGCGTTATTTATTAGCGAGACCCGTTTTTCCGCGACAAAAGGAGCTTTATTGTAGCTGCGGACAGTGGTAGAAGTCTGGAAGTCCTCAGAGTATAGTGAAGCCTAGAAGTCCGCAAACACCAGGTACAGAAAGATCTGGCGACCGTGGGTGAGAATATTTTAAATTGATTAAAGAACCTTTCGAATGCTACGGATCTGTGTTCTCCCTCCTCCCTCGTCTTCCAGCGGATATTCTGTGAGAAACGCAAAATTTTATACTTACTTTCTTCAACTCGCAAATCACATTTTTACTTTGCAAAAATTAATTCCGTTATTGTCATCATTATTTCTCTCACCGTTACACTTGTTTTCCCACATCGAGATTCTTTCTCGTGAGGAGTCGTCAACATGTTTTCATGTCCCCGCGGAATCCGTCGTCTCTCGCGAACTTCTCCACGAGATACCATCGGCGTCTCTGCTTCCACTGCGTATATGCGCTCGCAGGGATCCAAGCGTCAGTCCGACTTGGGCGCCACGCAAATCCAATCCGTTCGCGGGGGCGTCGCGTTCGTACGCTCGGCTCGAGAGCACTTAAGCAATTCGACCATAATCGATCCTGTTCATTCGATTCGTTGCCGGTGACTCACGGCAATGGTGTATAAATCATAGCGTGAGTTGCTGCTCGACCAGAACCACGTGCTCGTTTTTTTCTTTTTAATGCCATTGATAAAAAGCCGTTCTTTTACACACATGCGACGCCGCGGCGTACGTTCACCGTACGTAGGATTGCCACATATCGAGCCGGCCCCGTGGAACAGTTTAAGGTATCTTTGCGTACAATGCAATATCGCGCTACCGTAGGCCTCTGTATGCACCGTTTTGCAATAACTGGTATCGTAATAACTCTTTGCCTTTCTTGCCATTGTGTGGGCACCCGGCAAAAATTCGCACGCGCGTGTATCGATTGCTACCAGCGGTGCGGCCATGTGCGTGCGCATGTTCTCTACCCGCGAAAATAGATCCTCGTGTCCTCAGCGACGACACTACCAGCATCGTGCGCGACGTCATAGTCGCGGAACTCCTCTGCTTCGACAGCTGCTCTCTCGCGACGTTGCAACTGAAGGCTGCATTTTATGACGAATATCGCAATTGTCCGCATGTAATCGCAATAATTGCCGTACCCGAGATCCTTAATTTCCTTAACAAGCGGTCGCTGCACGTAGTTGGACAGCGGTGTTCTCATAATGGAGCAATGCACTCTGCGCCACGAAGCGGAATCCTTTTTCGAGCTCACGTGGATATGATCCCGAGATGCCCAGATTTGATAGATCCGATTAATAGGACGAGCTGTGGAAACGTGCGTTCTAAGAGGATTGGGACTACTCTTCGAAATTATTACTTGTACCGTCAATCATACGTCCACCAACCCCTTCGTGGGAAGAGGGGGGGGGGGAGAGAGAGAGGGAGAGACAGGATTCCCAAATTAACCGTTTATTCTTTCCTGAATCAAATTGCGTAACGATCTCTCGTAGCAGCGTAGCGTAACGTAAAACGTTGTCAGTCCCATGATTCTCCCTCTCCTATGCGTCTCATTCGTCCCCCACCTTTTACTTTTCCTCTTTGTCCCTTCTCTCCCCCTTCCTCCACACCTATACCTCTTCCGCGGCACTTTATGTTCTTTTCTACTTCCCCTTTCCGCTCCACCGAAAACATGGTCACCCCACTACGAGGCCTTTTGTCCCCCTCCCCCTATTCGCCGGACCGACTGACCCCGGGCCTCTCACCCACGCTGTAGTCGCGTAGTAAAGATGGCCGACTCTCACGTAGCTAGTAAACTACAGGATCGGATCTTTGTGATTCTACTTCTAGATGAATTGCCCGAGATAAGAGTCTGCCCGATAATATCTCCCCCAGTTTACGGCGATTTCATATATTAATAATTTACGCTTTGTCCCTCTTGTCGTTGCTGCGTTGCCCGCTTGATTTATAAATATGCAAGTACAATGCGAAAGTACGTTACATTTGCTTTAATTGACAAACAGTAATCGCGCATTCTCTGTTTTTCTTACGATTCATGCAATTGTACGTATTTTGGAGACATATACGCGAGGGATTGAAGGTCGATAATTCTTTGCTTTGTGCAATTTTTTAATTACAATTGTCCGAATTATTCTTCGTTTTCAGGCGTTATATGTTACGCATTTTAATGAATTAATAAGGATCCAGATAAAGCATCGCGTATTAAATAACAAAATGAAGATACGAGGAAATTAACTTTGAAAGAACTCAATGCGAAGTTTTTTCAATAAACGACGGAGAGATGCATCCCTGTGAAGGCTCCGGACGTCGTACTATACGACGTACTATACGACGTACTATAGATCGTACTACAGCGTACTATACACCGTGCTATAGCGTACTATAGACCTGTAGCGTACTATAGCGTACTACAGCGTCGTACTATAAGGGGGCCTGCGACCGCGTTCACCGGGCCTCGCGTTTCCTTACCTGTCCGTAGGAGACCCGAGTAGCGCTGTCGTCGCTCTTGAACCTTCCCGGCTCCGTCCGGGCATTGTTGGACGGACGCTCGCTCAAGAGAGAGTAGCATAGTGCGACCGCATTACGTTTCGAGTTTCTCCAATCGCGAAAAGCCCGGTGCGTGATTGTCAGTGCGATCGATATACTCGATCAGATCCTCGTCGATGGACCCTGTTGGGTGCTTTTCCGCGGATTTTCATGAAGGAGCAACTTTGACGGATCGTACCTGCGAATTGGAGCAAGCGGCCGACTGTCAACTATGAAGCAGGACCAGCGGCCGCGGAGGCAAGCCCTCTTCCAGATTGCCAAGGTTTGATCCGACATATTTTCTCCATCCTTCCCGCGTTATCGTGTTTATCGTGAGTTCCAGATTCATTTGTGCCGTGTTAAATCGGTGGACGTGTTGCTGTAAGTCGTTGCTCGATACCGCCCGATAATGTGTATACCGTTATACTTATCCCGTCTCGGAGTACCTGTTGATTCTCGGAGCGTTCGCGGCGTATAAATCATCTCGCGCTTTGATATCCTCGATTTAAAGGCAAGAATCGCGAAAATTGACGCGTTTGATATATTTTTGACGTCCCCAGTGGCGCAAATGTCGATATGTTTATGATGATAAATGTTGTGTTGACAAGAAAACTTTAAGGCGGTGTCGGTAGCATTATGGCGTACTAGACGAAGTGGATTTTTAATAGATCCCATTGAATTATATATAGAATATTGTATCATGAATCATGAAATATAAAGCACTTTGGGATGATAATAATAATATTTGACATCACAATTTGAATATTATCATTTAATTCAGCGTTTAAAAAATATTAGTTTTTTTTATTAGAATTGTTTTATTAGAAAGATATACCACAAGTTTGTTCAATTCCCCGCTGGCGTTACATTTGATGGTAAATTTTATCTCATGATTTCTCGCTGTTTATTCAGCATTTCGCGAAATATCTCGCAAGATCGAGCAGGTATTCGTATATTCCTGCAGTAGAAAGCTTTAAGGTCGACTCGTGGGGCGCGGTTGCGCTCGCGTAAACCGATGGATAATTTATTTGCGCAATTTTCCGATGATAATGTAGCAGCACCTTCCGCTCGTTGTATCGTAGGAAAAACCTGCGGAATGCGGCGCGCTTTTTTGCTCTCAATTAACCCAATTCAACGCGAGCTGTGCGACTTGTATATGCGCGCGCTAAAGTATAACGTGACGTTCTGAGCTTCTCGAGAAAGCGCAACATAACGATTCAACCTGCCGATGAAGTAAACACGCCGCATTGGCTAATTGCTAGAAAAATATTAAATGCGATTTTTCAATTATTGTAATCAGTCGAGGCCACTTGTTTGCGGTTGTTGAAATCGCGATAAAGCAGCTATCCGTGTGATTCTTCGTTATACAGCTAATACAATAGTACTCATAATTATTCATAAACTAATGGAATTTTGGAATTATAGTGGAGCCAAATGCATTATTTAAACAATAGGATTTTTAAGCCTTATTTTCATTGTCGTGCTGGCGATGGTAGACCCGAATTAGTTTCATAATGGTAGAACCGTGGAAAATATCTCGCGCGATCGTCACGCAGCAGTAACTAGGTATTTGGAGCGCTTTGAGATTCTCATCCGCAGACACAATTCATGTGATCACTCTTGAGTCTTCTTTTTCCTTTTTTTAAACCTGTTTGATTTAAGAAAAGGAGCAGTTGATTGCGGGAAGTAGCGACGCACATTTTAATTGCTGTTTCAATCACGTTTAATCGATAATTGAATAAACTTTGATCTCTGTGTTATATTTTTTATATACAAAAAAGCATATTATAAATATATTAGCAGAAATAGGAATAGAAAGGTACATTAGAAGAAAAAGAGGAAAGAAAAGTGCGCATATAGAAATATCGGAGGAGAGTTCGATCTTTCTCTTCTCGATAGGCATTTTCCTTACTTTCCTTAATTATCTGTAATTTTATTGTATACACTTATAAATCATTGACCATAGGATACGTCTGATAAACAATAGTTGGATTAACAACCGTTACCGCCGAGCTTCCCGTAAGCCTCCAACGCTAATTGGTACGCGCATGGAGTAGCAAACCAATTAACAGGTATCGAAGCACGCTTGAGACGCGGGTATGCTTTATGAAATCATAATCTTGCGGTAAATTTACAGAGGAAAAGGAGCATAATCATCTGTGGCATAACTAATAACGGCAACGGGGTGAGAGAGTCGTAAAAGCGCATTGATTTTCTCAGAAACTGGCCTTAGAAGTACGCACGATCGCTTGTGATTTATGACCTCCTGATATAAAGTCGCTAATATGTTTTAATCGTCAAAAATATTTATATATGTATATACACATATTGTGCTCGACGATGCTCGTCTCTTCTGAGATCCCATTCGAAGTTTCGAGGACTGTACTCTCAAGACTGTATCATATTTCTACCGAAGAGATCCTTTCCGTTCCTCCAGTCTCACGATTCTTTCGACACACGCCCATTCAGCGCTCTCTGCAGAAGCATCGGCTTTCACACATACACGCACATACGCTGCGCTCTTGACGAGATAATAAAATTTTATCGTGCTTGCCGTATTGTGTTGTCGCGACTTTAATAAGAAGTTATTAGAGGTGTGTCTTCTTCTGTGTCATTTCAGATATTAATTGCATAACTAATAATTATACATTAGGCGATGCGTGCACAACAAAATGTAAAATATATTTTAAGCCAGGATGCGGAAATTTATGAAAATCGTGGGATTATATTTCAATGTAAAAACGGAAATTTCGTCAAAGCGCACAGATTCGACGAGATTCCCAAAGGGGTCGAATATTGTTCTATACTGACACCGGAAAAGAGGAAATTATGTTCCGCTGTGTGGCGGGACATGAGTACGGAAACCGTGATTTACTTTCCCCCGGTATAATAATGCGCTCGCGATACGTCGGGCTACTGTCGTCGTATATGGTTATAGGTCGGTGCCATGTAGGGTGCCGACGCATTTGCATTTGTCTGCTTGTGTTGAGTGTGCACCCACGTGTTGCCTTTTTCGACTCGACCTAATACTCACGGACGCAAAGGATACGAGAGATTCATTCAGAACCGCAGCCGAAATTGAGTTGTGCCCGTAATGATTCATAGTGACACTTTAGCCTACAGAAAAAATGCTGTAATAGATGTAACGTTGTCAAGATTATATTAGATGTCGGTACATTGTGATTTATACATAACGTTTAGAAATTTTCGTAAATATAAAATCACATTGTGATTTATACATAACGTTTAGAAATTTTCGTAAATATAAAAAAATATGACTTCGAAATATGCAAATTTATATTTTGCAAAGATGAAATTACTTATTGTGCTACGTTTTTTCTCACGGAAGATATTTATTAATTCAAGATATAATTTAGAAGATTGTTGCGAGCCTTTCTGTTTTTATTTCAGGTTTTATGGCACCTCGATATCTTTCGACGGAGCTTCAGAGAGCTTTCTGGACATGCTTGCATGCGAGAATCCTGCATCTTCTGCGCACTTAAGGTAAGAGAATCTAAATTTCCAATAAAGATTAATTTTCTCCATATCTCTCTGATGTATTTCGTGAATCCTGCGCGATTCAATAAATCTGAGAATACTGATGAACACGCGGATGCATGTCATTCGCAGGACAAGTAATAATAGCCTTTTAATTGCGCATTGCGAGATGCGATGATTGTAACTACGCTGAGGACAAATATTCCAAACACTTGTCTTGTTTTTATAATACGACACCTTGACACCTTTTTACATATCGTTGAGTTCTGGTGCTCCGCGCTCTAACAAAGGGAGACTGAGAACCTTGGGCAGTTTTTAGACAAAGTACTGGGGTTAGAAAGAAAGATCTAGTGTTTTTCTGGATAAATTTTGCGCCGTATGAAATTCAATGAGTGTCATCTTTCGAAACTATCCCAGGGTAAAATGGGGAATGCCTAAGATAAAACGTCTTGATATATCACACGTGAGGAAGGCAAAGCTGATTTTCCATTCAACGCGCCAATTATTCTCTCGGCACTGAAATATTTACATTAAACTCGAGCGAGATACAAGAAACTTATTTAATATAACAATTATATTAAAAATGTTAACTTTGTGCACTTGCGCTCGTTAATTTGCTTGTTTGCTCTATGTTTATTAATTTTTTGTTCACTATAATTTCCCTACTAGTTTGCCACATATATTTAACTTGTTAGCAAAGGAGTAATTGACCATTAATATGTAATATAACGAGATAATATAAGAAAAAAAATTTTTTAACATGTATCTCGTGGTCTTAATTACTTCCTTTCCTCACTATTGTGCATATCGACAATGTGAGTCTCGACTTTATTTGTCGTATCATTTTCTCTTGCGTCCCGTGCAATCGAACAGAGCGACGACTATCCATTGTAACGGGGTCGACGGGCCTTTCGCCAACGATGTTCTTCTCGGTCCTCGGCTCGCGATTGGCGGGGAAACACCGTAGGATAGCTACGCTATCTGTTGATCCATCATGGTCCATCATGGCGAACATAGTCTATCTTTATCATGGAAGGTTAGCTGTTTCATCCACCGCGAGTGAGGAAGCGCGAAGAGGAACGAACGGGGCTAGACGGCGTGGTAAACGTGGCGCATTCGAGGCTAGTCGAGAAGTAGGTGGAAACACGAGTGCCTCTCCCCGATCTTCTCACGGGGTTAATTAGCAATCTCGTGAGTTAATTACTTTAGGCGTAGGGGCAGCGGGCGCGATTCGCAGGAACAGTCACCGGTCGGAAGGACGTGCGCGCTTCTTTGTTACTGTATCCCCGAGAGCTCTCGTGGAGGCGCGACTTCGCCCGAAGAGTTACCGCAATTCGAAATTATTCTACCGAAACTCATTTTCCCGCGCACGGGAAGACATCACGTCGTAGCTTGTAACAATCGGCGTGGTAACGCACGGCTTAAGTGCGGATAATCACGAGCGATAGTCTTTTCTAAGCGTTACTCATAATCTTCACACTAGATAATCGTGTCTCTGTATAAACGCTGCTCGTTATTACTTAGAACTGAACTTAATCATGCAATGTAATTTTAATTGTAATTTTAATTTTGACACAATTGTGTACACACTCGGGGAGAAAAGAAGAATTTTGCATTTTGAGGCAATAATTTTGTTGAGCAATAATTTTGATGAGCATCTTGGCGCGTCTGGGCGCCTGAGCTTTTATACAGATAACCTTTAGTCGAGATTCTAACCTTAAGATAAGACTATATGCGGACTAGAAATTATAGCCTTGTAAAACCATAGAAAATCTACCTGTTGCTCGTTTGTCTTCAGACGAGGGACAGGTTTTCAAGATATATTCGTTGTCTAATAGATCTTTCTCTGCCTTTCGAAACAAATGTTACTTATCCTTTCTGAAAATACATTCGGACAGTTTTCTTATCTCACGTGATAATGAGTCAAAGACTTCTACTATTTTCATAATAGAGAAAAAGATAGTAAAGAAATCTTTTTGTAAATAAATAAACTCTGTAGATAAATAAGTTTGCATATATTTCGAATTATATATTAAATTTGAGAGAAAATAATTATAAAAAGAGACACGAGAGAGAGAGAGAAAGAAAGAGGAAGTTGTATTTTTTAAAAATTCCTTATATCAAATTCGAAGAACTAATTGTCTTTGATATTAAATGGCAGGATAATAATGATAGATGAAGGGGATTCTTAAGAAAGGGCTATATCCACTCATACTAATGAAAAGGTATTCATACATGACGAAGAGCTCGGTCCTGGCGGCATACCTAAGGTGATTCACCACAAATGCATCTTGCGGGGTGAGAATGTTTCGATATTACATGAATCCTTCTTCGGTACGACCTTTCTCAGTCGCGTGCCAACTTTCAAAGGTCCCGTGTTTTGACCGCTAATTTGGCGTAACATGTCTGTTTGATTTTCACAACGAGGTGGCATTGTTTGCGATTTTTATGCAGGAACAATGAGTCCTAAAATAAGACGACCACACTTGAGACATTTAAAATGTGTCTTGAGAATGCCATCACGAGTAGGCGCGTCATGGGTATACAATGAGAAATGTTGCAGTTTTTATCATGACGAATAGAGACGTCTGTCTAACATATAAACATTGGCGGCGTCTTATCGTTGGCGACCGATCCCAATTACTGACGCAGTCACAATTCAGGAAGCGAACGGAATTGGTAACGTCGCGGGAGCAAGCAATTTCAGCCTTATGATTATTAATAAACCGCTGGTTTCTCCCGCCGCGCGCTTCTTGTTTACCTATTTGCAATTTCTCAAAGGCCGGAACAATGTTTAAACGTGCATATAATCGTCGCGTCATGAGATTTAGTTCCGATGCGGCTGTATGATATGAACAGTAGAATGTCTCTAATGGTACAGATCATATCGGCAGTATGCTCGAGTATAATTCTCGCATCTTTGCATGCTCTTGCTTCATCTTCTATCTCGAATACAGTTACGGCGACGATAATTGGCGACTGCGTACATAATTAGGAGAACCGTCAATTAAAAGTGTTCGTCGCGGTGTCGCTAAACAACAACCGTTACTCCTTGAGAAACGCGCGTCAATAATTGACGATCGTGCTGCGCGATCCACAATTTTTTATTTTTTTACACGTCACGACGATTTGTAGAAAAAGCACAGCCGCGTTTGCGGGTTGCCACCTCGGTTACGGACACCTGACATAATTTCCCGTTATTATCGGATTGTTTCCGGTCGGCGTTGAGATAGTTCCTCTGAGCTCGCCTGTCGGGCTGCTAAAAGGTGACTTGGAGTTATTATTTTCTTGACTTTTACAGTCGACGTTGTTACATCCTATAAAGATTTTACGCAAAATGTCTTAATCGCTTCTCGGGAGGTTGTGCCGAAGAAATTTACAAGGAAACTTACTTGGACCGCTCTCTGCGTCCAAATTGAAAGCTAGCAGGTAGGTCACCATCGCCATTTAAATACTCGTTCAGAGTCAAGTGTTTTACATGCTTTGACTCGGTTGGGCTTGCATCCTGTCGCATGAACGAAGGAGGAAATGTTCCAATCCCACGCCAAGCGAGCGACTACTTCTCTTACGCGATGCCCACACTTCTTGATTAAAAAATATCACCGAGAATCAGGAGAAACAGCCTAATACAATCAGTCCCCCGTGGTGTATTTTATCAATATATAATTACAATATATTAATTCTTAATACTCTGAAATTTTCTTCTCACGAGCGCTGGAGAAACTTTTTCATAATAGCCGTTCTATAAGAACAAGTAACATTAAATGTCGATTTTTCAATAATAGTTGAAACTTAAATTACGTTTAAACCTTGTCCTAATAATTCAGTATGTTTGATGTGTTGGAAACAGAGTTGAAATTTAAATCTAAGATTAAACTGCTATTGAAAAATCGGTTCTAAATGAAATATCCCGACTCCAGTCGAGTCGAAGTACATCAGTTGCATGCGACTCGTGCCTTGTCGTCGACGGATCTTACGTGTGTTGCGTGCATCAGTGACAAGGCCTAATCGCAGTCGATACGCAATAGCCTGGCTCTACACGTTTGTCCCAGTCTCCACGTAGCTACATACTACGTCTCTCATATTTTCTCCACAATCTACCAGCACACACGTGCCGGCACATACATTGATACAATCGTACGGAGTCGTTCCTCGTGACTCTCGTAACTCCTCTAGGTGAGCGTCAGGACTGGAGCGGGAGTCTTGGTCGCCCGCAAGATCGTTCAAGCTGACAGAGTCTGTGGGTTCGTCTTAGGTGAACAATGTTGCCTTCGGCGTTGCGGTCGAAGCGTCAACCCGCTTCAATTCGTAACGGAGGAAACTGGATGAGACGCGAAGAACATTCTCGCGAGGAATCGGAATCTCTACGTGAGACAGAAATCTTCTATCAAGGAATCATCTAAACATGAATGATCTCTACCGTATGCAATCTGACATATTGTGCTATGAACAAAATGACGGAGAGACGAGATAAATTCCTCATCAGCCGCACAGTAGCACTTGCCGCAACTTTCCCCGTCGACGTAACGCGCTGCAAGCGTAATTGGCCGCGTTTTCTCGCGGAAGTGATGATCCCGTGGAGATTCGGCTGGTTTTTCGGTGATATTCGATCGTCCCGGAGAACCAAAGAGTGGTTCTTGTTTACGGCCCTGCTCACCTGGGCCGCTAAGGTAGGTAGGTGAACGTAGGACAGCTAAACGGGTGACGTCATTGGCTTCTTGGATCTATCGGAAGGCGGGATGAAGCGAGAAGGGGCACACCGTGCTGCGGCCCCATAGAAAGAAGAGGAAGAGAGCCGGGGGTGGGGGTGTTCGCCAGTACCGCGGAGTCGCTGGCTTCAGGTACGGGCGCACGGTGCCGCGTGCAGGTAGTTCTGTGCTCCTTCTCCGTCACGTTTCTCCGCGCGATCGCGCGTCGCTTTCGGCCGAAGGAACGCTCTGATCTTCACGCTTCTCTCGATGAGCCGGAAGTGCAGCCATTGAAGTTGACGGGGAAGGAAAAACGGATCTCCGAGTTTCGTGATGGTGCCTTGGTGTTTGTCCAATGGAAGGTGCACACGTGTATCGTATGGTTAGATAACGATGCTAGGGAGTGAATACGGTGAACAAATGCCGGAGTCCTCATTGAAATACCCGCGCAAGAAGATGTAGCGGAACGGTGGTGGCAACTATGGCGGCGAAAGGTCACTCTTCTTCATTCTGAGAGGTTAACGCTGCGAGACGAGAGAGAGGTGCACGTGGTACGTCCAAGTGGAACGAAGTGCTGGGGCCGTCCGACGCAATCGTTAACATCCCGGCAAGGGATTTCGCTATCGTTCGGGGAAGGGTACATTCGGGGAATTTACGAGGAACCATTGCTTCCTCTGATCTACGGTAGCGACCTGCAGAAATTCCGATATAATCCTCATAAATATCCAGTGGATGTTGGAAATCTTCCAAGAAAGTTCACTCATCTTGCTGGGCGATCGTTTGAAATTCTTCCAACGATTGGTCGACTGGTCTTTGCTACGAGCGGGCGGACGAGTTCTCGTCGGAGATATTGGCGACATCGACGGAAGGATCGAAATCGCAATCGATTAGCAAACTTGCGCTTATGCTGATAGCGCGAAGTTCGCGAATCAACGAGGCGACTTCACCGGCTCAACGAGTCCTACGTTTTTAATCGGGTCTACGATACTCGTCCGGCAACGGGTTCTCCCGCTGGCGTATCCGGCATGCTGTTGCTGGATATGATTCTTCTTCCATTCTTTATGAAGAAGCATCTGCCTCGAGACTCTCGCCTGAGATACAACTGCTTGCTCATCGTCAACCTTCGCGTCTCCTCTCTTCCCCGTTTTGTATGCTTAAACACTCTCTCGTTTATCTGATACATCGCGGTGACTGCGGCGGAGAGTGTTATTACTCAGACGAAAGTAACGTAGCGAGTTACGTTGCAACGTCAGACTATTATTTGTACCTGAGAAAAGCAAGAAAGAGGAGATATCTCGAAGGTAAGAGGAAAGACTGAGAAGGTTGAACGTTTTCCAGCATATCTTAATAAAAGCGCTTATCGCCCATAATTTGGAGGGCTCAAGGAGCATCAAATTAAACGAAACGATAAAATGGAGAAATGGTAGTGCACGTCATTGCCTAAAAAAGGACTAAGATTGATCAAGTATCAAAGAAAGCACGTTATAAGATTACAGAGCAAATGCACCAAGCGAAATTGCCAAGCAAGCGTGTAACGCGTCGTATGTAGACACTGCAAACAGCACTATCGGGCCGCGGACCCACCACGGGAAGTTTCCCGCCGGGTGGAAATTCGTATTTGTCTTTACCGTTGTCTTTAACCGGTCCCCCGGAAGACATTCGGTTTATCTAGCGCGATGCTTTCGTTCTGACTTGCCATCCATGGTTTGTACGAATCCACGAGTCTTTCGCTATACAAATTTACTCAACGCGCTGAGATAACCGCGATGTACTCGCGGAACACAAAAACGACAACGATGAAGTGCAAAAATTAACGCCAGTGATTTCGAGCGCGCAGAGAAAAATGTTGAAGTGGATGAAAGTCCGTCAGAACTCGTCGGCGACGACGTCCGTGCCGAAGACGTCGATGTCAGCCGCGCATCGTCAGGATATCAAGATCAATGAGACGAAAACTGAGGTGGAAGTTGGCGGCAAAGAAGAGGAGGAGGATAGCGGCATGGAGAGAGAAGACACGGTGCCCAATAATGAACTGAGCGATTTGAAAAAAGTACGCTTTTCCCTTTATTATTCGTTCGATTAATTCACATCGCGTCAGCATTTATTTTTAATAGCGATTAATTTTCAGTCATTGTAATGCGACTTCTTAATTAGCCGAATTCTTACGATAAATTACCGATAATGAATTTAGTCATTAGACCAGCTGTGTACGTTAGAACAATTCACAGGAGAGCTCGGTTTCTCTCAAATTATCGCAGGTTCTGACTTGACAATGCTCTGGGCATGTGAGAGCTTCTAAACACACGTTGCAAGCTACTCTCTCCTCTGTATGCATGAATTAATCCGTGAAATTTTGCGAAACACGTAATCCACGATGACGTTCGCGACGATAAAGCACCGATTTCATTCAACGATCTTGCCCGATCTGAACGCAGGCGCGTAACCGGCTGGCTTCTTCTCGTCGCCAGCCGGCGAACCTGCCGCGAACAGGTGCTACATCCTCTCCTCTTCCTGACGCACGTGGACGTGCCGTTACTATCATTGCTTTTACGTCGGCCGGCGCTCGTACCGCATCTGTCACTACCGCCACCACTACCAGTCCGCGTTGCACGACATACAGTAACTTTCATTGAGGAATTTCACTCGACATGCGAATTGACATAGCACTGAGTTGCCGCCCAGACGCAACAAACCAGAGTGACTAGCGCGAATCCCGACTGAAACATTCGCATTCGTCGTGGAATCCTAGAAATTCAATTTTACCTACTTATCCGCCGTTGTTTCGCCGTTGTATTGGTCATCATTCGTCGTTTTACACGTATCTCCGTGTAATGTTTGCTCTCCTTTTTTCTTTCTAGACGACAAAAATAGAAATTGGCGCAACTCGTAGCAACTCGCGCTGCGTTGCGTCGTTTCTTGGCTCGATTCGCTCTTCCTTTTTTGCATCCAGCCGGTGTATTTTTGCCGGGTGTTCTCGAAATGCGCCGTATTGAGTAAGCGTTTGGAAGCGCCAGGCGACTTGGACTTTCTAGTCGCGACCGCTGCTCGACGATTCGCGCAAAGATCAGTTGCGAAACCCACTGGTCCGTCTGCTGCCGATAGGTCGCGAATTACGACCGGTCGCTGATACTTCTATTTGACCTCCGCCATGCATCACGGTGGCATACGGCGACGCGAGTCGCAAAACTCGAGGTGACTCTTGCTCGCGCCGCGTATATACATGCCCGCTGAGCTTTCCCTCCGCCAATCGTTGCGAAATCGCTCGCGCTTGCTTCGCGAAATTACCTATGCACCGTCTGATTATCTCGCGGATATGTTGATCAGGGAAAGAAGCAGAGCGATGCGGCGGGCGCGGTTGTGCCGCGATTTTATCGCGGAAGCAACGGCTTTATCGGCGCTGACGTAAGAGAGCTCGCGTAAGACTCGCGCAAGAAAATTCGGATTAACTTCCTCCTCTTATTTATCTACGAGGCACTCGCAAAGGTTGTCCCTGCAATCGCCCAAATCCCGTGACTAAGCGCGGAACTGTGTGCTCGACCTTTCATGTGGCGCAGTAATTACTCCATTCGAGACGAAATAAATTCTCCCTGCGATGTAACAACGCCATATAATGACGGCAGTTCCAAGTTATCGGCGAGAATGATTCTTCTGTCTAAGTATACATGGCCAGGATACCTTCGACGACACCACAGACCGTTGAGTGGAATTAAGACGCTGCGTGCTCGACGCCGCGCTAGCTAGACAAAAACAGCCAGATCTTCCGTCTTCCGTAATACGATGAAAATTTATTCTGCCCGTTGACTCCGCGTAGAATCCGCACCTGCTCGGCGCGGAACTGCATTTATTTGCGTTTCGCGGTGTCTCGTCGGCGGTGTTCCCGACGCGCTCGCCCCGAGGGGTGACGAGAAGATCTCCCTTGGTGACTACTCTCCCGCATTAAATCCTCGTCACATTGTCTTGTTTCAGGACCTGTTCTCGCAGCTGCAGTTTTCGCAAGAGAGCGCACTGCCGCCCGACACATTGCGCCGCGCGCTGGCCGAAAGCTTTCTCGATCAGCAGAGGTTCCAGCTCGGCTTTATGGACGATGCCGCGGAATGTTTCGTAAGTGTCAAACCTCTTCGATATCGATATCGATACGCGTAATGCCAATCCCCGAATTGGCAATCGATCAAACGCGCGAACGAGCGCACGGGAGCTCTCCAGGTGCGCCGAAGCGCGCGCTTTTTACTGCAAACGATCGCGTTCTCGATTGCTAAACGACTTTTGCGACGCTCTTTGTGGCACGATTAAATTGATTTACGCGTTATGAGTAACGCGAAGTGAACAATCAATGATATCCTTGGGACCGGAGAAAATTCAGATTCTGTCACGGCAGAAGAGGAGAAACTTCACTTTTTCGTAAATGACACAAGTAGGAGACGACTGTCCAATGTACACGGAAGAAAAAGATTTGATTGGATCAACCAAATGTCTGGTGAAATATAAACAAACCGGAGATTTCAGTTGAAATTACCAAAAAATCCGGTCGGAGTTGCCGAAATTCTGTTCGACAGGATTTTTAGTTAACTAGAACTTGCAACTATTCATCAGTAATCTTGTTAACTTGGACAGAAATCTGACAATTTAAACCGGATTTTCGGTTCATATTTCACCAGACATTTAGTTCAATCGAGTGTTTTTTTCCCGTGTAATAAAGTTACATCGAATTGCTCCTTCCGTGAGGATTCTTTATTACTTCGGCGATGAGATAAACTCCGTTTTCCTTACTGAATATCTCGAAATCGATCGAGCGCTGCTAACGATGACTAGTTACAGAGATCGGATTGGCAATAGCGATCCTGGCTGAGCCTTGCAAATATCGCCGGGATACTACTTTCTCGTTTACACAACAGTCACGTTGGACGCTAGTATGTCCGCATGTATGTCGACACCGGTCGCTTGAATAATATCAATACAAGCTAGTATACTCGTGCATACACACATGCACACACATGCGCAGCGAGAATGTACAATGGTTGCAAGGACAGTAGTATAACGTACCGTTATTCCGAGTACTCTCGAGCGTAGGACTTTTATCCTCGCGAGAAACTTGGGTCGTTCGCGAGTATTTATGTTTATTGCGCCGAGTTAACCGAGTTGACAACGACTCATTTGCTTTTTCTTATCATTTCTTTTCTACTAGAAAAGTGCAACTTGCTCTCTCACGACAATTGGCGAAGATAGACGTATTCCTGTTGACTTAAGTTGGCTTTGCAGCTGCGCGAGCAGCCCCGGCAAACAAGGCGAGCAGGGAGCCGCGCGTGTAGGCTAACGGACAATTTTCAATTTCAGGAAAACATCCTCTTACGCATACACCTCCATATCGCCAGCGGCGAGGCCGAGGATATGTGCAGTGCGAGGCATTGTGTGCCGCATCAGAAGTTCGCTATGACGCTCGTCGAGCAAAGCGTCTGTGGAGCTTGCGGCGCAACCTCGGAGCCGTTGCCTTTTACACAAGTTCGTGTAATTAATATATCATGCTTTTTGCTTATGCGTTGCTTGTCGTTGCTCAGTCGTGCACAAAAGAACGCAGGAGGAACGTCGCTTCTGAAAAATGCAAACACTTTCCTTCCTCGCTGTTTTATGGATTGCTTATTAATCTTCGTGCTTCTCGCTAGTAAACTGTTGCATAATTTTTATATGTAAAAAAGAACAAAAATGCAAAAGTTTGTAGATTTATCTGTGACCACAATGGGGTTTTGGGAACGTGTTCACAATGGTAGATCGATGATCGGTTTTGTTTGCGAAACGAATTCCTGAATTCCTCGTGATTTGGTTGTATCGCTGGGATACAACCTTCGGTCTTGTTGAATCTTTTGCATTAGCTATCTCAGGTAGTGCCGACGGCATAGTTTTTACCTGTGATACATGATGCTGCTTCAAGGCTTGAAGCGATCTTTATCAAACAAAGCGTAGGGTCGGAAGTACTACTAATAGTATTATTCTCGTAGTATAGTACTACGTATAGGAGGTCTCTGTCCTTTCCTTTTGCGCGAAGAACCCTTCGCAGACTTAAGACTTAGACAGTCCAGTAGAAAATCTTTGATCAAATAGGCGCCGTTAGGAACATAAAATAGTCTGAAGCAAAATCTCTTCTTTCGTTTCCAAGAAGGAAAACTATTAGGAAAGAAAAGCAAGTCGGAGGAGTTCTTTGTCAAAGAATTGTTAAATTGGCGCCACAGATTCTTTGTGAAAGAATTGTTAAATTGGCGCTACAGATTTAACTGTCTGTAGCCGTGTATAGCTGACCAGAAATCGAAAAGAAATCCAACCGTTGAAAATCGCGGGAATATTCTGCTTTTGAAAAAAGCAGTTGGTCGTTAATAGACCGTGTAATCTCGTCGTTGTGAAAGAATTATATAATTCACATTATATAATATCACAGTACATTGTCGTGTTACTGTTGCAGTCACTGTTACAGCCGCAAAGATACGTTCTTGTAATTCGGGCTCGTACGATGACCCCTTTCCGTGATCTAAAATAACAGGAACTCCTTCCTTGCGTCGCGCGACGGAAAGGGTAGCCTAATGTCATACACGTTGTCCAGCATCTCGTGGGTGGAGTTGCTTTCCTTTGGCGTGCTCGCATCGGGCATCGTTGATCGGCGAACCGTAAAAAGCATGAAACTAGTTGCTGTTATGTATCGGTCATGGCCGATAGCTTTTACCGTCTCCCGCTCTCCATGCAAAAAGTGTGAACTTCCATGGAGATAGCCTTGGCTATTAACCTGCGTTTCCGAATTTACATTTTATAAATTCTGAATCTTGGACTTTTTACTCTATGGATCTTTACTATGTGAGATTTCACTCTATGGATTTTTATTCTATAAACATTTTTCATAAACATATTTTTATTCTATAAACGCGTTACAACAGTGCTATCATTCTGCCCATAGATGGTGCATTACGTCTCCGCATCAGCATTGACGTCCCAGGCTCGTCAAACGTCGTCAATCTCTCGAAACAACCCGGATCTCTTCGGGCAACTTCTTCGAAGAGCCGGCGGGATGGGTGACATCCGCGACTGTCCGGTGAGTAAGGTTGAATTGCACACGCTATTTCGTAAAACGCTCGGTTGAGTCGCGCGTAACTCGTGTTGTGTCTTACTTTTACGATCTAAGGGAGACCGATGACGCATAAAACCGTACTGACTCATCCACGATCTCATTATAAGATCTCTCGAACCTTTCCTCTTACAAATTCTTGTCTGACTGTGTCGAAATTTTTTCCTGAGAGTGAAAAATTGACCGAAATTTATGATTCGTTATCTTGACCACGACGAATGGGTGATATAATATAGCGTTAAAAATATATTTTTCTTGATTTTCATCGCTCACAGAGTTCTTGCGGGGCGAAAATTCAAATATGCCGGACTCTGATGAATCGGCCGGAAATAGTTTCTGTCGGTGTCGTCTGGGACAGCGAGCGGCCGTCGTTGGAGCATATCATGGACGTTTTCGCGACCGTGGGCACGTCCCTCCGGCTCAGTGATGTCTTCCACAGCGTCGTGGACTCCCGATGGGGTGCCTCCACTGTGCATAATCTCGTAGGAGTGGTCACCTATTATGGGAAACACTATTCCACCTTCTTCTTTCACACGAAGTTAAAGGTCAGTGTTGCTTAATTCACGTCCGCATTAGTTGAAAATCTTCAGTTACGACGAGTCGATTTAACAATAATTTGGGAAAATAATATTCCAGGTGTGGATTTACTTCGATGACGCCACCGTGAAGGAGATTGGACCTCGGTGGGAGCAAGTTGTGGAAAAGTGTAGGAGAGGTCGTTATCAACCTCTGCTGTTACTGTATGCGACGCCCGCCGGAACTCCCGTTAATACCGAGAATGCTCCAAAGACTGTTATTCCTTTCCCGAATGGAAACGGCCTAAAGACATCTCCGAAGAACAGTGTTCGTCGTTCCATTACGCCTAGTCCTGAAAAGCCATCCATCAACAGCACTGCCAGGCGTGCCATCACACCTAATCCTGACAGTCCACCCCATCTTTATACGCAACGAAGCATTTACAGCGATTATCAGAACCTCACCGACATCCAAAACAACATATTCGGCAATCAGGTGCGTTGCAATCAATAATTACCAATGACTCTTCATAAATTTATACTTTTTTCAACTCAATCGAGATACATAGACATTGCAATAGTTTAACAATTTCAAATTAATCTTGCACAGGGCGTGGATGTGGTTGACGGTGAAGTAGAATCGAAATATATCAGTCGTCGCACCGTCGAGAACGTGATGCAGCATCAAAAGAAGCAACAGATGCAACTGACGCGAAGTTTAAGCGCGGGTTCAGCGCCGCAAGATGGAATCAACATTCCTGATCACATGAATGTGCCTCGAAGACGAGATTCCGGTAACTGGTCTGGCGATAGGAATAGCGCGTCCTCGAGTTCGTCGACCACCATGGACAATCCGTACCTTTACATTGTGAACAAAATGCAGAGGAATTCGGGTGTACCTAAGAGCCCAACTAGCAAGTCCGGAGAACTCTCGAGCAGCAGCAGTGGCCACTACGACGCCGGCTACGACTCGTATTCTTTGTCTTCTACGGACAGTCTTCCACTTCAGCAAGGCCTGAAGCATAACTTACAGGTAAGGAACGAGTACACTAAGTGTCGATGAAGATGATAGAATTTTACAAGTCTAGAACAAATTTTCACTTGGCGCGAGATATCCACGCGAGCTCTCTGCCTTTTGCAGCTTGCTCAAATACCAGAGGGTTACCAGCCGTCTTCCGGTGACGACTGCGAACGATTGTGTAAAGAAACGGATGCGCTGTTGGACAAATCGCGGGCTGCCGAAGATGCCGGCGATCTTAGCACTGCCGTGGCACTGTGCAGCGCGGCCAGCAGCAAAGCCAGAGCCGCGATGGACGCTCCGTACAATAATCCTCATACGATCACGATAGCGAGAATGAAGCATAACACTTGCGTCATGCGAACAAGGAGTTTACATCGAAGGATGCTGCAGGAACAGGCGACTGTCAATGGCGACAAGGAAGGCAAGGAATTTTGACACGTCGATTAAAATACATATTATAATTATAAAAATATATGTATTAAAATACATATTATAATTATAGTGCTCATGGCAGGAACGTTCAATATTTTTCTCTGTTTAGAAGGAGCACCGGAAGGAAGGCACTCTCGAGAAAACAGCAAGTCGGGCCAACATTCGAGGCAAAGCTCGCGGGATAAGGGCAATCACTCTCGACAGAACAGTCGGGAACTTCTAGTGAACGCCGCAACGACGGTGGTGGACAAACCTGCCACGAAGAGCATCGAGATTTACGCGACTCTACCGAAGAAGAAGACTTTACGTAGCAAAGCGACGGCAGTAAACGTCATCGAGGACGAGGAGTACATGCTGTACGATCGTCCGACGCAGAGAACCGGTTTGTTTAGTCGTACAAAACGCTGCGACGATGACAAGAAAGACAAGAAACGCGCGAGGAGCGAGGAAAGGAATAAAAACGTCTCGAAGGATTTTTCGATAGCACCGTCTCGAGCGTCACCGTCGCCGAAAGGTGCGAAGGTCGAGAAGCCAAAGGAAAGCGTTGAGATTAATACGTCTGCTGTGAGGAGTGCACAGCCCAACAACGCGACTGTGGTCGAGCAAAAGCAGGGCAAGAAACAACATAAGATACGTAGGAAATTGCTGATGGGTGGATTGATCAAGAGGAAGAACAGGAGTATGCCAGATTTACGTGAAGGGCAGGATGGCCAGACGAACGAGAACGCGGAGGGAACCTCCAGCACTTTGCCGAAGCAGTCAGTAGATGATTCCAGTGTCGGCTTAAAGGGCAACGACGTGAGTCAATCGCTGAGCGGTTACCTCTCGGAGGGACATCTGGAGTTCGCCGGCAACGGTGGGCCAGGTAACACTAGCAATCCAAATCTCGAACGTAGTCGTCTGATGAGGAAGAGCTTTCACGGCAGCGCCGGCAAAGTGTTACACGTGGCGAAAGTGCCTCCGCCTCCTCCGCTCAGGACCACTTCTCAGCTTAGCAAGTCTAAGTGTTCGGGCGAAGTGCACAACGAGCAGCAATCCGATAAGGCTGCGTATCCTTTGCCCGACGGTCAGTGCGCAGCCAACCAGTCGCAGGATCAGAACGCCGCTTATTGGAACCACATGAACTCAAATAGCTCATCCAATGCGAATAATAGGAACTCCAATTATGCTGATTATTCCTCGGAATCGCATTCTCTTCCATTTTTACCATCTTATAGTGAACAGAGCGCCAATGTTGCTGGAACCTGTCAAACAAGTTACAACAATAAGCCCAGGATTCAAGATGACGTTGTACAATACGCCAACGGCATAGTTTACGAGCCGACTTTCGTCGTCACCCGTGCCGACGTGCACAGTGAGCAGAGTCCTGTTAAGCAGCAGTCTCAGTTAGATCCTTTGCCACCTTATCCTGAAAATGGTAATGTCTCGCACTCGAGACAACCGAGTGAGGACTTCCCGCCTCCTCCGTATCCGTCGATTCACTCGGTATCTCACTCGAGACAAGCCAGCGAGGACTTTCCGCCGCCGCCACCGCCAATCGACGAACCGATTCATCTTTCGGAGACTCAGCAGCATCAAGTTTCCGCTCAGATGCAGCAACGCTCACAACAGTTCGAGACACAACAGATCAGCAGCTTGTTAGCGCAGTTGCAGAACAAAAGAGAACAGATCCTGACTAGCGAAACGAATGATGAGAAACGGCCGGAAGAACACGAGGAAGAGGAGAAGTCGTCCAGCGAAACGTGGTTGAGAGAGCTACAAGCTAAACAGGCGGAGAGGAAGATGAAGAGGCAGGGATCTCTGGATCAAGACATCCCGAAAGTGAGAACACCGTCAATAGCGATTCAAGGATCAACTATTGCCAGGAGAACCAGCGACTTGATGATGAACAGCCTCGGACAAGGATACGACCAAGGTCGTGACGTCACAGACTGTCCGCGGGTCGTCTCGTCAGTGAAGGACATGGCTGCCAGGTTCGAACAGATCAAACTGCAGCCGACCCCGAAATCCGAAGTGGACGTGAAACTCCAGCCGAAACAGAACATGAACTGCGTATCTCCCATATTGTTGTCGTCGGATGTTGCTCAGGAGCTGTCGTCGGAAGAGACGAAATCAACTAAATTATCATCCGAGAATGTGACGCCTTTCGTGAAGACGGAAGTCGTACCTTCCCAGTCGGCCTTGAACTCTAACTTCGAGTCGAACTCTAGCCAGAACAACTTCATCGCGATGACACCGCCGAACAATTCCGCTGTTCAACAGAGCGGATTGAACGCGGCGATATTGTCGATGTCCTTGACACTACCACACGAGAACGGTTTACCCATCGATTATCCGGAGGATGATATCAGTGAAGTAGCAATGCAGAACACCATTCAGAATACGACGATCTTGCCGAGCGAAGAGGACATTGCCCCCAGGAAAGTGAAACGGCGGATAGGGAAGAAGAAAAGCGTGTCTTTCTGCGACCAAGTAGTGCTCGTTGCTACAGCAGAGGACGACGAGAAGGACTCATATATACCTAATCCTATTCTGGAGAGGGTTCTACGTTCTGCGATGAACAAGCCGGAAACTGCCCAAGTATTGCGAGAAATCAGGAGTCTCCAGGAAGCGGAGATGAATCGCGAGAACACTGCCACGAAGTTCCAACAGCAGACTCTTCCTTTGAAAAGCGAAGCCGATAGCGTGCCAGCGACACCCTTCCAAGATCAGCTGAGGAGCATTAATCTGGTACCAATTCCGGACACCATCAAGCCTATGTTCGGGCGACAGAACTCTAGTGATTCAATCGGGTCGTTGACAGATAAAAAGTCTTGCGGATCGTACGGGAACGAAGGCAAAGACGTCGTCAGAGAAACTTACTCCAGCACGCCGGTTAACACTTCGAAACCCTCGTCGTATTCGCCGCAGCTGCAGCAGCAGATCAGATACAGTCAGAACGGATACACACACTTCGTGCAACCGATATATCCGCAGACTCAGACGTCCCATCCGCGAAATCAGGCTATTCCCTTGTCGCAAGCTCAAAAACCAGCCAGTCCTTACCCCACGCAAATGCACGGACAGTACATTCAGAACGGCATCCAACAGGCGAAAGTATTGCCGCAGAAAAACGGCTACCCGGGCGGGACGTATTATCAGTTGGAACAGCAGCATAATCAGATGAACAAACAAGCGATCGTGCAGCCGCAACAGAACACCCTAAGTCAAAGGCTTCCGACACACAACGCTAGCCCGATAACTGTGCAACACTCACAGCAGCAATTCTCGTATCCTCCCAATCAGTCACCGAGCCCATATCAAAGTCAATACTCGCAAAGTTCCTATCAGGGTCACTCCTACCAAACTGTTCTTCCTCAAAGCAGAATGGGTCAACCGTTACCGCTGTATCAACCACCGCCCAATCCTCCACCCGTATCTTATCAACAGCAACAGCAACAGCAACAACAGCAGCAACAACAAAACGTACAGAACTACCAGCAGAGACACGACAGTTATCAGCGACTATCTCAGAAGGTAGATCAGCCGAATACTTTGGTATCCAATCAGACCTACCCGAAGACTGTGCAGAATGGTCAGATACAGTCGAATATGAAGTATCCCGCCTACCAGCATCCCCCGCTTCCCAAGCAGATGCATTTCGCGATGTCCACCGCGAAGGTCGTCCCGATGATGACGCAGCCGATAGTGACGCAGTCTTCTTTGCAAACGGCGACGAACGTGACGACTACCATGAGGGCGTGTGTGACCCCGTGCAACCTTTGCCGGAAGAGAAACGTGCTCGAACCGACGCTCTACTGCACGGACTGCGACTTTTACATGTCTCGTTTCCGGGCGGGCAACAAAGCCACCTGAGCTGCTCGTCGGGTGGCTTGTCGGCCTCATCGAATGTTGCGCTCCTGCGAAGAAGGAGCAGAATCGTCTTCTCCGTAGCGAGTTAATTCATTATCGTGCCAACAGATAACAAGCCGCTAGGGCTCGCGAAAGTCTGATTCTCGTTCACATTTTCTACAGTCGTGTAGTATTACATTTTTAAACGGCTCGCATTACGTGCGATTGCAAGATTATAATATTCAAATTTTTATTTAAAAATTGTATAATGCTTCCATACTTCTCGCATGCTAGGAATAAACCTAGCTTGCAATTCATGAAATTCTTAAAGTTAAGAAGAAAAAAATTTTATTGGAGTTAGAGAGAAAAATTTAGACGCAAGGCCAATACGTAGTATTCCGTTAATTTTTTAGATGACATTCGATGAAATATCCGGATAAATGTTTTTTCGTCTTAATTTGTACAAATTAGACAGTATTTGTTTGGAGACCCTCATCGTGCAGCTACTAGATATATACTCGCTTGTACAATATTATTGATAGTATTATTTTCTATAACTTATGTTAAGTTGTGTGTAGAAAAGCTGTACTTTACATTGCATTAGACGTACTTCGAACTGCTCGGCTAAGTAGATGATTACTATTGCAACGTGCAGATTCTAAAAAGTTCTATATACAATGTGTCCCTCTCCCCTCCCCTAGAGTCTTATATTTTATATAAAACAGCGAATTTTCACATCATCATGTCTGATTTACTGCATTCTTCGTATCTATAGTGCATCAATTTTCATTTGTACATAGGCAAATCTCATCTCACAAACCTCTTTAAGATTTGTAAAAACGAATAATTCTATAAGTTGTAGTTGAGCACACGGCACACTTGTACTTCACTTTTTGTTTACTCGTGCATATCTTCAATGCACGTCGTACTTTTGTTACAGAGACAAAACGCCGGAATTGTGATACTAGCCATGCTACGTAGAATTTATTGTTACGGTAGAAAATATATCACACGTTGCGCGAAAGGAAACTTAAGTAGAGAGTACGTGAAACTTGATCTCTGAGTACGCGTGGAGTTTATTTTACGTTAACGGTTCTTGAAGTTACGTCGTATGTACTTACGTAATGTAATATGTTGCATTGTATTATCTTCTAAGTGTTAGATCGATGTAAAAACGTCCAATTTTATACTTTTTGTATGAGTATTTTGTTTTAAGAAATACTTTATTTTGACCTCTTGTAACATTAATACAAATAAAAAAGATTTAATAATAATAACATGAGAAAGATTCTTATAATATAATATATCCTATAATTTCTCATATATACTGACAAAAAATTTAATAAGGTAATTTACTTTAATATCAACATATTAATGAATTAGTGGATTTATGTTTAGGATAAAAAGAACAGTTGCTCGTCACTAATATTCGTCAGATTTGGGTATTCAAGTGACTAATTCTGAAATACGGGTTTATAGTATAAAGTTTGTTTTTCGTTAATACCTTTAATGTTAACAAAAGATACATTTTAAGTACATAAATGTACTGTCCTACAATATATCATTTCCTAAATATTATATAAATGTTTATAAAGAGATACAAATTTTTAGGACAAATATTTCGTGTTAAGATGAATTTTATTCAAGTACAGTTTTATATAGTTGACATTTTCTTTGTTACGCTATCGCATTTGTAATATTAAAAAAATTTTTCTGTTATATTATATTATTCTTCTGAATAATTAATGTCTTTGCTTTCTTCGTCTTAATATATATAAAAGGCATTTTAATATTTCAGGCTACTTCCACAAAGTGCATTTCGATTCTCGATTAAGTAAGCTATTGACTGGGCAGTTGAAAACGTTAGAAAAAGCTTCCATGTTAGCCACAGTACCGAGTATTCGAAATTTGTTAGGACTATGGTCATCTGTATTAGCAATGACTGCTTCTACCTTTTCCCTTGTTATCATACACCAGTCCTTTAAAGTACAATTTAACTATGTAAGTTATAAAATAAAATATTATATTTTCTATAAATCTTCTTCATAAATAACAACATATATGATAATGACGTGAAAGTATCACTCATAAATTTTTAACAAACTTATACTTCCAAATGTTCTTGATATATTTATATATTTATGTATTATTAGGCTTACGTTTGCGAAAGATAAAAAGAATAATTCCTCATCGCTGAATTCAGTCAAACCTGGTAATTTTGGTTGTGATCCAACCGTTTGCTTGCGTTTTTGGAATGCCGCGAATGCAACTTCCAGACCAATGTTGTCAGCGACATTTTCATCCTTTGTAAGTAGTCCATTTAACTAAAAAAATGAGAGAAGAGTTTGTTCAATGTATGCTTCTTTTTCATTGAACCTATAATATCAAAATTTAATTTGGGCGAAACAAATAAACAAGTTGAATATTATTGGATATAGACATGTATTTATTCCTATCAATACTTGATTCAAAAAGAAAGAAAAAAAAGTACATTACTAAGCACATATAAAAAATTGGCATAACTACATATACATACTTGAACAGGTTTTCCATCTTTGTCTGCCGCAATCAGTGTGAAATTATTATATTGATTTATGAAACATTTCACCCTTTCATTGAAAGCTTGACTAGTTTCTGCATCACTTTGAATCTTATTACCAAATTTGTCGTACTCGATTCCTATATATTTTATTTAGATATGTAAAATAATGGCTTAAAATGTTAAAGATCGAAACTCACCAGTAGTGTCAAAACTATGTGCGAGTTCGTGTCCAACAACCATACCAACCACGCCATAATTAACCGCACTAGAAAAATCATACATAAATTAAAATTTTTCTGGCTTAAAATTACAAAAATACTAATAATATTCTGTATTCTATGAACTTACATTGGCATACCGGGAGTAAAAAACGGATCTTGGATCTCAGCAGCAGGTATAACTGGAAATAATTAAATAAAATTTGTTGACTATAACTTAATTGTTACATTGCCACTATCATCACACTGCAATTATATACTCGATTAAATGAAAGAGTAATACCCATTAAGTTCTTTGGTGCAGCATAAAATGCATTGAGAGTTATGGGAGAAAGAAGCCACCTACAACACAATAAAACACAGCAGAAGTGCAAGTGTTTTGTATAATTTAATTAATGAGGTATAAATAAATGTCACATTAACTGAATTATTCGTACTTATATCTATCCACGGGTTTCAAAAAATTTTCGAGTGCTCTCTTATTTTCATACGTTATGCTGGCGATCTTATTCTTTAAATAATTTGTTTCAATTTCCAACTAGAACATTAAAAACTTAAATGACTTTCATTTAAAGATATATTAAAATAATAAGCAACAAATTCATTTATTACATTTTATCTACATTCTTACCCCTTCGTAACGTTCGATGAGTGCTGTTTGATTATTGTACCAGTCGGGATAACCAATCTGTGATACTATATTATTTATTTTTTCTATCATAAAGTTCTTCGTATTGTCATTTGTCCATTCTGAATTCATTATACGTTCTTTCATCTCTACTTTTAAATCGTTTAACATTTCTGTTACCTTGAACAGATTAATATTTTTGAAAATGTAAATCTTGAAATATATATTAGAAAAAAAGTCTTTGTGCTCATTTGATTATATTTTCTAAATGTACTTGCAGAAAAATATTTTAAAAACCTACAGCTGGTATTGTATTTGGCGAATGATATTTCTTGATAAATAAAACAGACAGAGCATCTCGTAAAGGTATATCTGCGATGCATAATTTCCACCTATAAAATAAGAAAAAAAACGAGCATGCCTTGAAACCTTAGAAATTATGTTTTCTTAAACAAGTGTGACTCACCGTGGCTTTTGCTCAGTCATATATTCACCGTAGGATGTTTGAAACTCAATATCCCTCATTTGTTTAGTCAAGTACGGCAGAAATTGACTTACTAAGTTCCATTGAATGTAACTGACTGAAAATTAATTTAACTATTTGTGTTTTCTTTTTTATGTAAATATATATGAGACAAAATTTCTTATTCGTTTTATATATTTAGTCCTGTCACGCGTAGGTGTGAAAAGTGTGACATATAGGTTTATTATTACCGATTACGTGTGGCGGAGTAGCATCAAGTAAATGTGCCAGTTTGTGAAAAAGATGTTTATTATACACAAGCACAGGATATGAAGCGTCAATGGTTTTATTAGCAGATTTGAGGAGCTCTTGTATTACGTGCAACCAGTTTATCTGAAGAAATATTGCGGAATTGTATTATAAAATTTTGAAATTTTTAATTTTAGCATATAACTTTGTATATAATTAATGTTACATATTTTTAATATACTATTATAGTATTAAAGTATTAGACTTTATATTGCCCGTCTCGTATAAAATTATATATTAATATAAATATATTTTCAATTATATATTATCTTTGTATGTGCGCGTGCACGACTAAATAAATTGAAAATAAATTTTACTTACTTTTTATAATTATTCAACGTAAGTAATATATAAAAGTAATAACAAAATTAATGGTATATGAGTTATGCAATGTTGATTTCATAATTGAAATTACCTGGGCGGTAGAATTCTGTGCTCCAGCCTGATCGTAATATTCTTGTAATTCTGCTATCGTCATTCTATCCTGGTCTTTCCTCAATCCTTTCTGGATTTTGTTTTCGTGTTCACTAATCTATCAAAGTTGAAACAGATACGTAAGTTGCAGATTATCTATAATACTTTATGTATTAGTATCTGATGTATTAGTATCTGATTAGTATCTGATTAGTATCTTACAATTAGTGTCTATAACTATTAGAAAATAATTACGTTTTTGAGATTTTGCTGGAAGATAAACAGTTCAGTTACATCTTTTATAAATTTCTCATGTGGAGTTTCAATTCCTTTGTGCATTTTAAAAGCTCTTAGTACCAAGACCATTTTAGTTATATCCGAGTCGGTTAAGTGGCGTTTGCTTCTCTTCACAAATACATCTTCCACATAAGAACCTATACCTTGTGACACCTTTATTTATATGTGTATATAATGTAGATAAATTTCTTATATAATTATAATAATCATTAACGTACTACATATTGTAGGGCATATTAAATTTGCAAAACATAAATAGAAAATATACCAAAATTATATTTTGGGTCGCATCATCCTCTTCAGGTAAGAAACCAAATTCGAGAAAACTGTTGGTTGCAAATGTTTTCATATATGTAATGTCGATTTCTTGCCAAGTATAATTTCCAATGTTAGATTCTTGATTTCCCAACTGAATCGGCCACCCACCGGTCGCATCCACCATTGACTGTATATATTCGAGTCCTTGCTTTTCGATTGCGTCTGCAATACGATTGAAATGGAAGAAAAGCTAAATGAGTAAATGTATTTTCAAAATTTGCATAAAATTAACGGCCATTAAAGTACTATTATCGAAATTGTATTAGTATATGCGTAATAATTGAATTATATTGAGAACACATAAATATAAGATTGGCACCTTCATCCATGCATGAATTGTAATATTGTTTTAGTTTTTTTATAGGATCCAAATTATCATATTCGCTCTCCTCTTCAAGAATTTCTATAAAAAATACATGAAGTATTAGTAAAATGTATAAATGTATGAAATAATTTAAATAATTAAATAATTAAAATTCATTACGAGAAAAAGCTATTTTAATGCAATTGTGCGAAATTGCATGCATATAAAAAACATTTTCTTTGAATGAGTTCGTTTTCAAAGTATCTCTATAATTCAGGAATGCTTTATTGTATAGACCAAAAATTGCTAGAAAATTTCATACCTTTTAGACGAAGAGAGGTCCTCATATTTACTAAATGCGATGTAGACCATTCTAACTCATTGGGTGGAATAGGATTGTTTGTTAGCCACGAGTCGCATGCGTATGCATAGAAATCCGTACAAGGATCGAAAGATTTGTTGATACTTTTTTTTATCAATTCTCCTATATTCAATGAATAATATAATTTTACATCAATTAATTTCAAAGATAATTGAGATCTTTGTAAAATTATTATTGAACACACACACACACACACATGATGACAATATACATGACGAATCGAAGTGTTATTTGTATTCGTTACAATTTTCGCAACATTCCGCAATGTTTATTTTGGTGTTTTGGAAAGTTTATTTTTCTACACGTTACACAGCGGCCTTTTTTATTCATTTTATTCACGTTCACTTAAAATGATTGAGCGAAAAAATCAATGTTATGTTAGTACATTCAATATTTTATACTTTAATGACATACCAATTGTACGGCATGCATCAGTCTCACACACGGTGTAATTAGCCGATCTACGATTAGGAAGTCCAGTCGCACCTGCGACTATTATACAAACACTGTAAAAATAAAATAATTCCATGCGTGAACACAATTCACAAGTGAGCGACGAGAAAAGACTCAGGGACATCCGTTGAATATGTGTTACATTAGACAGCGTCATTAATTTATCGGTAAATTACAAGCCGACCTCGAGACGACAATTTGTTTCACGCAATAATGAATATTGAAGTCTTCACAAATAAAATTTTTGACCAGCACTTACATGTGATACAAGTATCATTTTCTTTAAAATTTTATTTATTCAATATTATTTTTTATATTTTTATTTACACTTTATGAATTTTTGCAAAAGTCAGAACTACAAAATACAAAACAAAACACAGAAAATACGACTCACAGTAGCGGCAAGAGAGCCATGTCTGCATCCAAGAGTCCGCGTCGGAATAGTACACTGTGCAATAGTTAGATACGTACTATTTTTACGATAGATCTAGACTCACTTTTAAAGCGGCTAGAGCGTGTGACCTCTTCTAGCTTGAGCGAGTTATGAACCATGACGTCGATTTACAACGTCTCTCTTGAAACGTTATTGCATTCCAAACAGCATATAAAACTAAAAGATATCTGAAAGATGTCTTTTTATAGTCATCTTTTCGGCTAGACTAAAAGATACCGAAAAGACGTTTTCCAAACATCATGATTAATTTTCGTTGACGAAAAGATATATTTTTATTGTCTTCTTTTCTATAAGATAAAAAGATATCTAAAAGTCTTTTCAGTTATACAAAAAGTCGACCTTTGAACTAAATAAAAAGTTGTTTAAAAGATATCTTACATGACTGTTTTCGATGCGCATATAAAAAAATTCTCACAATCTCTTATGACTAAAGTCTGGTTGCACGAAGGTTATTGTGACTTTAAGGGCCTTTACACACAAATTGACATAACAGTAACGTAAGACGTACTATAAGAATTGATCAATCACGTTGAGAATCGTCGAATCGTAAGGACGCTATTTTTATAAATACTTGATCGTAATTGGTCAATTCTTATGGTATTCTTTTTTCCTCTCCGAGACATATTGTTATACAATATCTGCCAGTATACTTATATTATCGGTAATTATTCAGTTTAGGCCTCTTATCTCCGATTTCGATTAAAGTAGGCTTCGCAATTCGATTTTGTCAAATAAAAAAAGTTGTTTCTCGTGCAAAAACACGTCGATTAAACCTATTTCCATCGAAATCAGAGGTAAAGGGCCTAAACTGAATAATTACAGATATTTATTTTATATTTATGTTGTATTTATGTTGTATTTATGTTGTATAACGTTATATTTATGTTGTATTTATGTTGTATAACATTTTACGACATTCATTATTATAATTATTAATATATTCAGAAAACATAATAAATAATATATATAACATTGCCTTTAAATTTTATATAATCTTTTTTGTCTGAAACAAAACAATTTATAAGAAATATATAAAATACGAAAATACATCTAAACAATAAATTTAAAAGATGACTAAAACTTGTCTGATATTAGTTATCTTATAGGTTACTAAGCTACTATAATATCACTAATATTAGTGGTCTTATAGATTTCAAATATAACATAGCTTTTTGTGAGACATTAGACATTTTAGTCATTTTTTCGTCGACTATACGTTCTACCAAAAAGACGTCCATATCGAAATTCTGCCAAGTTAACTTTTAGACATTTATGTGCTGTGTGGAATCTTATGCAATGGTACTTAAATAGTAAGTGTGTAATAACGATATAATTGGGGAAACAGTAAATTGCAACGCAGAAGTGCCAGTTAAGTGCGGTATAGATGTAAAGATTGTTGAAATGTGCTACGTTTATTACTTTTTTTAAATATGTACTTAAACAGTTCTTATTGTTGTTTCTATATATAGGTGAAATATTATATTATATTGTTGTTTCTATATATAGGTGAAATATTATGCCACTATTACGAAACATCACTGTCATCAGTGAGGAGCAAAGTTTAATCTGATAAATCTCAAGAATCCAGTTGTATTATAAAAATTGCAAAGCATGTGGAACATAAAATAATGATGTTTGCCCTATTAAATGATGACGTAAACATTTGCTGTTTGCATGTTTGCAAATTGAGCAATACGAATCGATATCTTAAGGTCAAAATGATAGTTTAAGATTGTAGACGAAGATGAATGATATTCTGTTACTCAATTCTGTTATTCAATTCAAATATATCTAGTTCTTGTATTAATTTTTGCGTTATTGTTATGATATGCATTGTATGTTTAATGGACATGTTAAAACTATCTTACACAATTTTTCAAAACATAATACCAATTCTGTAACGTTAATAAAGTTACATGATAAATACATAAAAATACATGTTACATTGTATTATCTCTTAACTGTTAGGCCAATAAATAAAAAAGCACATAATTTTGTATAGTTTGTATGATTATTTTACATTAAAAATATTTTATTCGTTTTATTTATAAGATTGCACTTATAAATAATGAGTGGTATTGATAGAGCGGCCTTATATAATATTATTTTTTAAACATTTCGATCACACATTCAGTCAAGAGTTAATATATATATATATATATATATATATATATATATATATATATATATATATATATA
>NW_022639515.1:71700-81517 GCF_010583005.1 Odontomachus brunneus | reverse complement strand
ATATTAAGATTTAATTTGTTTGAATTTTTTAACAAGTTTACTGTATTGTTGACATTAAAATATTTAATTCGAAATAATTAGTAAAATAATTAGTACGTAAAATCTCTTAAATATTTCATACTATATCCATAAGCTACATTTAGATTCACGATTCATTGGACTGTCTACTGCACAATTAAATGCACTAGAAAAAGATGCCATGTTAGCCGTAGAACCAATAATACGAAATCGTGGAGGAGTGTGAATATCAATATTAGCGTTATTTTTCTCGTACGACTCTCTTGATGTTGTGCACCATGCCTTTAAAAGATGATTTATTCGCATAATTTAATAAATTGAAGACTTATACAATGGTTGACTTAGAATTATTTCACGATAATAAATTTGAAAAATCCATTTAGCCAAGTTTTCCTTACAGACCAACATATTTATAAATAATATGACTTACGTTTGCGTAAGATAAGAAGAACAGTTGCTCGTCGGTGATATTTGTTAATCCTGGCAATCTTGGTTGTGGTCTCTCAGTTAGTAAGCGTTTTTGAAATGCCGCGAAAGCAACTTCTAGGCCAACGTTGTCAGCAATATTTTCATTCTTTGTAAGTAGACCATTTATCTAAAAATAAATAAGAAACTCTGTTCAACGCAGGTCGTTCCTTCGCTAAACTTAGAGCGCCAAAGTTTAGACCGGCAGAACAAGTCGGCAGTGTTATCCATGAACTTGTGTTACTTTGTGCCTGCTAGTCGCCGCTTCGGGAAAAGTAAAGCATGTACATATATAGGTAAATTTAATATAAATCGCTGTCGTTACGAGTACGTACTTGTATAGGTTCTTCATCTTCATCTTCATCGTTTGTCGTATCGAACGTAAAATTGTCATATTGATCTACGAAGCATTTTACTTTTTCTTCGTAAGCCTTATTAGTTTCTTTAGTATGCCATGAAAATTTATTACCAAACTCGTCGTACAACATTCCTATATGTTTCCCGTACAAGATTCATAAAATAATAATGCATTAACTTATAACAGACTAACGAGTTGTGAACGTTTATTCAAACTAACCAATGCTGTCGAAACTGTGCGCGAGCTCGTGCCCAACAATCATACCTATACCGCCATAATTAACTGCACTGAAAAATTAATTACAGATTGAAATTCTTATCTTCCAGTTTCAAGTATCGATAATTGTTCTGTATTCTGTGTACTTACAGTGGCATGCCGGGAGTAAAGAACGGATCCTGGATCTCGGCAATTGGTATAACTGAAAGTAATTAAGATAAACTTGTAAGTGGTAAAACAATGTCACATTAGAAATACTAAGCGCGTAATCAAATAGAAATACTTATTCCGTTGGTTGATGGATCATAAAAGGAATTCTTAATTAGAGGGGATTCTGCCCACCTGCAATAATATTTCGTACTTTAATAACGTCGAAAGAGAGAGAAATCATAATATATGATCTATTCAATCAAATAACATGTTGCAACAACACAAATAGGCTTACTCATATTTGTCTATGGGTTCGCGAAATCTCATGCGAAGTTTCTTCTTTTTGTATATTAAGTTGGACAAATAGTTTTCGAAATAATCATTTTGCACCGACAGCTAGAAACACATGCATTTGATTGTTTTTTTTTTTAATGTTACGTGTGTTTTTATGTTATCACCGATAACATCGAATTTCCTACCTCTTCGTAATGTTCGATGAGTGCAGTCTGATTATTGTACCATTTAGGATAACCGATTTGTAGTATCAAATTATCCATTTTAGCTATCATAAATTCCTTTGTACTATTATTTATCCATTTGGAATGTAATATGCGCACTTTCATCTCCGTTCTTATCTCCTCGATCATTTCAATTACCTACAACAGATTCATTTTTATCTATTTCAATGCTTTACTTTTGAATAATTTTGACGAAGAAAAGATTTAAGTTCCTACAGCTTTTATGTTATTTGTCAAGTTGTATTTTCTGGTGTAGAGGTAGGATAAGGCGTCTATCAATGGTATATCCTTAACGCACGTTTCCCATCTATAAAATAAATAATAGTATACTTGGATGTCTTTAAGAGTTAGAAGTTACACTAACAAGCAAACTTACCCAAAAGATACATTTTGATTTCTTTCTACTTTGGCACAAATGTAGAAGTACAAAAAATATTTAGGTCATACTTTTTTCATTTTGGCTCACTTTGAGTTTCACGGGTAGTTTATAGCTTTTTAATGTTCTCACTCCTATCATCAACAAGTACAACAAAAATGCATAAGAAATAAAATTGAATACAAGATACAGTTAAATAATTTTTACAAAATCGGCATAGCTGAGACTATGTAATCCGGTAATTTTAATTAAAATTTTAAATCGGCATAGTTGAGATACGAACCATTTTCTTTAGCCAAAATTCCAACCGAAATATTTCAAATCTGTGCTAAATTAGTAAAAAAATGGTTCGAATCTCGGCCAAACCGAGAAATTATTTGTAAAATAATTTTTTTCAACTTTTTACATGTTTTGTTTAAACATTTTATTATTTATACAAATAATTTTACACATTTGACTTTATATTCATAATCGGCAAACCAAAAACGTCTATATCTTGTATTCAATTTTATTTTCTATGCATTTTTGTTGCACTTGTTGATGATAGGAGTAAGAACACTAAAAAGCTATAAACTAACCGTAAAACTCAAATTGGGCCAAAATAAAAATATGACCTAAATATTTGTTATATTTCTATATTTGTGCCAAATTAGAAAGAAATCGGAGTAACTTTTGTAGTTTTACTGTGTAGGTTTACTTGTAAGTATTTCTGACTTACCGCGGTTTTTGCTCGGTCACATTATATTGTTGATAATTTGATTCGAAATTAATGTCTCTTAATTCTTTATTCAGATACGGCATAAATTTATTTACTATGTTCCATTGTATAAAATTCACTAAGATAAAAAGATAAAAAGATAAATCCAGCATTAGAAAGTGTTATTTTAATACATTCCCTTTCTTAAATACGTATATTACCAAGTACGCGTGGCGATGTATCGTCTAACAAATATGCCAATTCGTGCAGAAGCTCTTTATTGTATACAAGCACAGGTTCTGAGGCGTCGATACTCACATTAACATTTTGGTAAATAAATTGTATTGTTTCCAGCCAGTTTATCTGAAAAAAATATTATAGAATCGTAATGCGAAGCTATCAATAACGGATTAATTACTCTCTAGTATTCTTAATATTATTAATACAATACATAAGAATATTGATTTGTCGAGATATACATAATGTGTATAAATACAATTACGACACTCGTATGTAGAGATCCATATTTTCGTTATATATTCGACGAATGCATATTTTTTCATAAAAAAATTGCAAAAATTACAAAATATTTATTACCTTCGCAGATGCATGTTGAGTTTCTGCAGAATCGTAATATTTTTGTAATTCTGAAATCGTCATTTTAGTTTGGTTTATCTCCATTCCTTGTAAGGTCTCTTCATTTGAGCATTCAGTGATCTGTCAAAATTAAACCATTTGTTTCAGTTTATATGTTTTATCGATCAAGGCTTTATGTAGCATTAATATTTTAAAATAATTACATCTTCAAATCTTTCTTGAAATTCACGTAACCTTGTTATTTCCTTGTTTCTATTTTTTTTATTTCTCTTAATTCTTTTATATGTTGCAAAGGCTTTTATTGTTTTTCTCATTTTGATTAGGCTCGTATCGAGTGACACGTTATCCTCCTCGTCAAGTTCGTCTTCCGTAAAAGAGGTATCGTCATCTATACTTACCTATAAACATACATATTTCAATTGTTTGCAGAAGATATACTAATGCTAACACTAGTCGTTCATTTATTACTGCGCGTACATATGCGTAGAATTCAAGTTAATCCTACGAAATTAAAGTAGTATTGAGTTTGCGATTAAATTGATTATTCGTGAATATTTCATTACATATTTTATTTTGAAATTGTCTCCGATAATAGCTGCAAATATATGCGGATATTGTATATCTGCAACGCACACACGCTCTCGTAAATGAAAAGATACCGTAAGTATATTGCGCGTCGAGTCCACCTCGTCAGCTTCATGACTGATTTTAAAAAAACTGCTACCGCCAAACAGCCAATTGTAAACATTGTCGATTTTTTGCCAAGTGAAATTCAAATTTGTGCCTTCTCTCTTCATTAAAACTGGCCACCCACCATTCGATTCTAATAATGCCATTATAGGTGCAAGTCCTTGTCTCTCGATCGCATCTGCAGTATCATCGATATCGATTGTTAAGTGTTCAAAAACATACTTCCAGAATTTACGTAAAATTAACGGCTATTAAGAGCCGTTTAATTATTTAAAGCATCGCCAACAGTATTATCGACACCCATCATAGTGTCAATTACAATTCATTTGATATTAAAAGTATGAATGTAAAATTCGTACCTTCGTCCATGCATGAACGGTAATATTGCTTGAGCATCTTTATAGGCGGCAGTTCGTCATATTCGCTCTCTTCCTCAAGTAACGCTGTATAATAAATGAAAAATAAGAAATAAACGTAAAGGCGATGGCTATTTCTAGTGACATTGATTGACATTAAAGTGATATTGTTGCAGTCTGAAGAGAAAACCTTCTCCGAAACGATTGAGTTGTCACTAAATATACTTGTGGGCTTTTCTATTATACAGTTTCTGTATTAGAGTTGTATATCTGTGGTACAATATTTCATTACGCGTTTCTACACACACACACATATACACACACATATTACCAAACCGCGTACCTTTTACGCGACGATTAATCTTCAGAATATACAGATCGTCCATATCCCATTGTAATTCACTGGGCGGTATAGGATTGTTCGTTGGCCACGAACCACATCCATAATCGTAGAAATTAGCACAAGGATCAAGAGAGTTGTTGATTCCACGCTGAATAGCTTTTCCTACACTCTCGAGAAGCAATATAATATTACATCAATCGCACAATTTCAAAGATAATTTAAATCTTTGTGAAACTGTTATTACACGAATTATTAAACAAATTCAAACGCTACTTGTTATTCCGTTATTACATTTTTTATCCGTTTATATTTTTTACGACAGTTTGCAGCGCACGTGGTTTGATATTCACGAGGTTTCGTCTTTTTTCACACGTAACACGCGATCTGTCTCATTCACTTTATTTGCGCTTACGTAAGATGGCTAAGTGGGAAAATTGACGTTACGTCGCCTCATGTGACATCACATTTTATCAACATACCAATTTCGCGGCATGCATCACTCTCACACACGATGTAGTCAGTCGATGTACGATTAAAAACATTAATTGGTTCTACGACTGTTATACAGAAGCTGTAAAGACAGAGTAATTAAATATAGGATACTGCGTAAAAAAGCGGCGTAAGATAGATGCAAGAACATTTTTTCTATATGTATCACGTGAGTTCACGTAATTTGTCTTTACGACAAATTGTAATTATACTTATTTGAATGCGTAGAATAGAAAATTGGGAAGAGTGAAATCAAGGACGCGTCTCGTTGACTCAATAGCCCATATATAGTAACGGACATCCAAGATCACACGAATAAAATATATCAATATGTATATATCACTTTCATAGAGTGTAGAACAATCACTTTATTCTTGCTGCTTTCACCATATTTTCAGATTTTTATTTTAACAATGCCGAAAACACGAAATGACAAGCGAAAAACAGAAGATACGACTCACAGTAGCGGTAAGAGATACATGTTTACATTCCAGAATCCGTTAGGACAGTATACCACCGAAAAGTCGAACGCGTACTATTTCCTTGACAAATCGGGATCGCTTTTAAATCGACAAATTCGGGCGAGCCGGTCGGCTACATACAGCTATGAGTAACTGTTATTTGTCTCGTTCATTCTCGGACAGGGGAACGCAAAGCAATGCGCCTCTCGTGTAGGCTCTATCTCTGAGGATTTGTATGGCATTATGTAAAAACGACACAGCATAATTAGGGAAGCGGTAAGAGATGACTCAGAGCTGCCACTTATTTGTGATGCAACATCGTGTACTAGAGTGGGAGAGAATGTTTCCTCTAAAATTTTGCCAAAAAGATGGTTAATTTATTTTCTTTTTAACAAAATGTCTCAAAGTAATCCGTTAATACGTCTGTTATTGAAATAGAGATGAATATACGACGATATGCATAGAGATACGACGATATGAATAGAGAGGAAGTCATTCAATTTGATGCATTAAATTTAATATGATAATTTTTACATGGACGCTTTACGATATTTTGCTTTACATCGTTTCAAAATTTTTTGATCATATTATTGTTCATGTTATCATTGTATACACAATTTATCAACATACACACACACAATTCGTTTTTTCTATTAAATAATATTATCGTACAAAAATCAGCGTTCGTTTATTATATATATATTAGCCCTTTCTGTTATATTATTATATATGATAATCTTAGTAGCTTTAATTGAACTGTAAAATAGATGGAATGTATAAATAAGCGGTAATAAGCTACGCTCCATTACATGCTATAACATCCATGGTGATATAACATCCATGGTGTGTGTTTATATAAGAATGCAGCTAAAGGAATTCGAATAAAAATCAAAGAATAATAATCTGTAATTATTCATAAATAAATGACAATATCTACTGAATTTTAATTCATGTTATTGTTTCATTGTTTCGCTACGTTATTGTCCTTGGTTTTGTTCCATGAGTCCGCACCTGAAAGCTTTTAACGTCACGGTTACGTGTTTTTAAATTGCTGTTTCTAACGAATCTTATGCTTGTTAAATATCACATATTGAGATAATTTTGAAGGAAGATTGCATAATATGATTGTTACATTTGCAACGTTGAAAAATGCATAATTTTAATTTATGTTATTGTTTCATTGTTTCACTACGTTATTATCCTTGGTTTTGTTCCACGAGTCCGCACCAGAAAGCTTTTAACGTTACGGTTACGTGTTTTTAAATTGCTGTTTTTAACGAATCTTATGCTTGTTAAATTATTGAGATAATCTTACAGGAAGATTGCATAACGTGATTGCATAATTGTTACATTTGCAACGTTGAAAAATGGATGGTAACTATTTCAAGTTGGTTGACATTCTGAACGAGACTTTATTAAGATTTATGAAAAAAGAATGCAAATACATTTCGTATATGATGGAAAGTTTAGTAAACAATACTAAATAAATAAAGATATATAAATATAAAGATAAAGATAAATATAAAGATAAAGATAAATATAAAGATAAAGATAAATATAAAGATAAAGATAAATATAAAGATAAAGATATCATGATGATTGACGCGACCATTAAGCTGTAGATATTTAAATACTATTTCAAACAAAAGTTCTTATATAAAAAATTATTGATTTGATTACTAGAATATAAATAGAAAGTTTAAATATTGTATTATAAAGTAATAATTATACAGTAATAACAGCATAACAATTGTGAAAGCACTATCGGTACGGTTAAGGGATGAAAAGCACTCAGTTTGTTTGTAGCGGAGTGTATATTGCTGCTATCTTTTGTATTAATTATTTGAACAGCGGGTCTTCCTCGAGACCCGCGCGCGCTCGCCGACGGTGCGTCGAGCCTCTGCCGCTTGCCGACAGATGGCGCTGGCAGGACTATATTGACGAGCGCGGCCGCACTCGCCTACTCAGTGAGCGGAAGCCGCCCCGCGCGTCCGTCGTTTCCCGCGCGCGCCACGTCAGCTGATCGGCGCTGCGGTGGCGGCCGCGAGATGTCAACCGTCGCACGCAGGTGGTGCTCGCATTCGTAATGGCGTATGACGGCTGACGGGCCACGGGCGAAACGCGCACGGGTGCTCGAGTTTTCGCGGATCGGAACGTCGGTTTGGTGAACAAGTGCCGCGGCGTGTTGTACGCGTGTCGGGCGGTCGCGGTAAGATGACCACGTCGACCGCCGTGTTGCCGTCGTACCAGCGCTTCGCGAACGGCGTGCCGGTGCCGTTGTTCTCGAGACGGTCCTTCCGTCCGCGCGAGAAGTACCTGATTCTACTGGTGTTCCTGACGTTCGGTATCGTGTGCTTCGGCGCGTTCTTCTTCTTGCCGGACTTCCGCACCGGCGGCGCCGCCGTCAACAGTGTTTATCGCGTGTACCAGCGTATGCAGAAAGCTGGACCTGACCTGCTGCTACCGGTACCACCGCACGCTCCTGGCGACGTCAAGGACTCTCGTTCGCTCACAGGCGGTCATCCGAACGCGGTGCCGCCGGGTCACGAGGACAGTGATCACCAGGATGTGCACCTGGTCGAGGACAAGCAGAAGTTGCAGGTGCGTTCTTTTCCCGCTCGCGCTCCTCTTTAATGAGGTCGACCAGATGAGACCCTCTCTGTTTCCTTCTCTCCGTCTCCCTCGCTCTCTCGGCCGCCTCGCCTGCTCGCGTCAGCTGTGTTAGGCGTGCTTCTTCGCGCGTTTTTCGAATTTCCACTCACTCGGTGGAAAGTCGCGAGGTGTCTTCGCGTGAGAGAGATGGCTGCCTGGGCCGTTCAAACGTCACCGTGTTGTAAGTCGCGTTGCGTTTGTTTACATACGGCCATTGTGACGTGCATGGCGGACGCACGTGCGCCGCGTCCGCGCGCTGCCACTGCGCTCGCGAGCGAGATTCCGTCTCAATGGACGATAACGATCTTCCATTGATCCGTTCCTTCCGTCGTGCGAGGCGTGAATGCTATCGGATAAACGCGCGAACGTCTGTTGTTCGTATAATCGATCGTGCGTATCGATGCGACGTGTCGCGATTAACATCCGGCCGCTCGATTGTGACGAGTTTGATCGACATTCAAATCGCCCATTTAAATGCTTTCACGTGCTTTCCTCGAGCGTTTTAATTTCAATCGTTTTCATCGCGTGTTTCGAAGCGGAACTTCCAAGCTGTTTGTCTTTTTTTGTTTTGCTCGGTCACAGCTCGATGCCGTTCGACGCGCACCTCCGTTTACATTGTGTTTCTTCTAAGATTTCACGCCCTGCGATTGTGTGTGGATACACTGAGGTGCGATCGCGTGTGACGGTTTCGTTTGTCGGAATTTATTGCGGTTAAGTCCCTGCGCAGAGGTAACGCATTCAGGTGTTTCTAACATTTAATAATTCCAACAAACGCGCCATTTGTGTCCCAACACTCGGGACTCGCGTTTTATGTATTCTTCTTTTTATCTCTCTTTCTCTCTCTCTCTCTCTCTTATTCAGCGCGGAGCATGAGCCGGCGAGTTTAGCTCGCGCAAGGTTGCGCCGTGACCTTGCCCGTGTAAAGGAATTCGTTCACGGAATACCGAGGTTTTTACGTCGAGAAAACTGATAAACGCAAATGAACCGACTCACCGATGTGGTGTTTTTGACCAACTATGTATATAGTCGCCGACATATGAATTAGACTTTCGACCTGGGCCGTTAATTTAGATAAGACCACGGTTGTACAGTCGCATTCAGTTAACGCAATTTATCTCGTCCGTGAACGCGTGACTTGCTCCATCGTTATTTCCGCTTCGCCATGTTCTCCCTTCGCGGAAGAACATAATAACGAAAAGTATAGATGTAAAGAGTAAAGATACAGCATAGTCTGAGAGAGTTGCACAGTTAATTAAAATTTCCGTGACTGTCAGGAGATAAGTCAGCGTGTCGAGTCACTTTCGTGACAGTGTAGTCGTCAGTGACGCGTAATAGCTCAGCCACAAATTAGCTACAAATTTAAACACAAGAGAGAGAGAGAGAGAGAGAGAGAGAGAGAGAGAGAGAGAGAGAGAGAGAGAGAGAGAGAGA
>NW_022639515.1:43807-71521 GCF_010583005.1 Odontomachus brunneus | reverse complement strand
AGAGAGAGAGAGAGAGAGAGAGAGAGAGAGAGAGAGAGAGAGAGAGAGAGAGAGAGACAACGATAAGATAAGTATACGCGGAGAAGATGAAACGGTACAACCGCGAGATAAATTTTCATCGGATTGTAAGATCAAAGAAAATTATAGATAAATTTAATCGGAAAATATATTTATATTGGGAATATCGGATTGAATATAAATAAACTGGTTGAAAGCGTATATATTTCCCAGCGTGGATTTACGCTTTGTTTGGTACAAAACGGCGGAATATAAATTAGACTCTCGGCCCGAGGCGTTAATTAATATAGATAAGCCAGCGGTTACACGGCTGTTGCAACGTTGCAACAAATGTAATTCATCGCGCTCGTAGACGCGTGACTTGCCGCGTCGTTATTTCCGCTTTGCCGCTTTCTCCTACAACGCACAGAAAATAATCACGAAGAATATCCTGTCCATCCTCCTCCTCCTTTTCTCATCTTCCTCATCACTCCCGTCGCTGTTTCACACGCGCGCGTTGCGCTTTTTCGCCATAAATCAAACGGCGCGTCGTCGCGGTCGATTTTCGAAAGCGCTTTGAAGGACGGCCACGATTACGTATAATAAAGACGAACGATACGCGCGGCCGATTCGTTGCGCCGCTCGATCCTGGAATCCTGTAAATTGCGCCATTCCGCTTGGCAATATCCTAACTCTCCTCCGCCCAGGGCCGGTTAAACGCGCGCCGAACGGGCGGAATCCAACGGGCGTTTGTTTTTCGCGTGCATATTCCGCTCAAGTTCCCGAACGGTGAATTCGACGAAGGCTCGCGCGCCCGTAGAAACGGAACGCCAAGACGTGCTTATATGCCGACGCGGTTGTTATTCGAGTGTCCGTCCGGAGAACGTGCGGGAGAAAGTATGCCGCGTCAGCGTAATTGAGTGGCGATCCGCGGTGGGCGAGCGCTGCGCGTCTACATGCGAGGATAATTACTATAAAACGACTAGCGCGAGCTAGAGACTGTAGACGCGTGTAAACAGACACGCGGGAAATGTTTCACCCTTTGTGGACGCGACGCTTCGCGACATGAGTGTTTACCGTTTGCTATTGTGTGCAGAAGATTATTTAGAATGCACGTCTCGATCGTATCTATATTTGTGAACGAACACGGTTGGCGACGAACGTGGCTTGAAACGGGTCGGTGAAAATATTTAGTCGGAAACATCCTGACCGCACACGTCGCGATTTAAATGATCGAAAACTGATCGGTTACACTGAGAGAAAAATTCGAATTTTAACCAGCGAAGAGTTGAGAGATACTTCTCATGATGAGGTTCGCCGCGATTAACGCATAGAATAAGGAATTTCTTTCACCAAATGTCTAGTGAAATATGAACGGACTAGAATTCTACGTTCAAGACACAAGACACAAGAGTCGATAGGATTCTAGTTAATCAAGCATGATATCTGATTGAGCAGAACTCGCGCTTAACAATTGCAAGTTCTGATTAATTAGAATCTTGTTAACTTGAGCACAGAATTCTGATAACTTTAACTGGAATGCGTTGATATTTCACCAGGCATTTGATTTATCTAGACAAATTTCTTTTTTGCGTTATCTATGAAACATTTTTGTTTTCATTTATCTATTTTTCGTCGTAATATATATCTTGCTTACGAAAGTATCAATGATTCGGGATGAAATTAATAGTGAGAATAAGTGAAAACGCGGCGTATCGTTGCGTCGTTACGAAAACACTTCCCGTGTGTTTCTCCGTCCTGTGTTTCCTTTTATTTTCCTTTCCTTTGCCGGCGATATAACGGTAAGGCGTTCGAGAGAGCGTGCACCTCTCTATGGAGGTGAATAAGGCGAGGAGGAGAGGAGCGCACATTCCGGGGAATCTGGATCACGTACAGATGGCATGCGTGATATTCGCGTAAATGCACCGGTCCCTGGGAGGTTCTCGCGCTAAACCGTGTCTTCGAGTTTGAACGAGAATCGACGATGCGCATTTACATAATTGTCGCTGTTATTGTGAGCGAATAGCGACAGCAAAGGCGTCCGGCGTAATTTGAGCGAGTTTCTATCACTCTTTTGAAGAGTGATAGAAAAGTAATCGGCCGCGATTATTTAATTATCGTCTGATAAGTATCGTTGACGAGACAAGTAGTATTTGCGGAATGAGAAACAAATTCGGAAAAATTAAAATACCGAAGGATTATTTCGATACATTGCTGTTTTATTCCGTCCTTTGTTACCATTCGAATATGCTCGGTTTTTATACCTTTCATTGGTAACAATCTTCCATAATTGATATCGTCGGTTTCTATTTTCCACTCGCGAAAATAATCGCTTTTTGTACAATTTTGAACTCAAACAAATGTAAATTCGCACACGAAAGGGTATGACGATATGGACCGGTGCATTTCGATTCGATCGTACGCGTCGATGATCACTAATTGAAAAACGCCGTGTTTCGCGAGCGCGCACGCACGCGCACGCCATCTGGAACGGCGGCGTGGAACGAGTGGCGCGCAATGCATCTTGGCTGTTGTTAACGCCGTGCGTCTTAGGCGAAAATCGACGAGGAGTATCAGCAGCAAAAGACGTTGGAAAAACCGGACATTGAGGAGTCGCGAGTGCGTACGAGTAGTGCCGTGTCGTTGATAGTGCACAAGGATGACGAGGTGTTGGAGACAGTGCCACCAGCGCCCGCGGATAGGCTGCCGTTGACCGTCGGCGGGGAGGACAAGGATCCGGTCGCCAGACAACGGAGGGACAAAGTGAGAGAGGTGAGTCTCATTGAGAAAACTCAGTAAATATCTCTGCGACTCGCTTCGCAATCTCCGCTCCACAAATATTGAAATGTCGCATTTTGCACACATTGAATTTCCGTATGTTTGCACCACACACTTTGGTTAGGTTAAGCTAGGTATTCTCTCTGATATATTTCAGAGAGAGAGAGAGAGAAGCGCACTGTATTTGATAGCAATGGAAAAGCAATAGTTATAACAGTTATTTCTTAGTTACTTAGGAATGTATAATGTTTATTTGTATTGTGGAATATTTTGCCATCGAATATAAGAAGTATAAAGATGTGGATGAATTTAAGGCTAATTTCTATTCATATCATATATTAGGTCTTCTTTAAGTTGTCTTATTTAATTTATAATTATATAATATCTATATAAGATGTAATATATTATTAAGGTTATATGCATATAAATATGACAAGTTTAGTCGTCAATATACTTGCGTTTTACCCTTATCTAACAACCCTTATCTAAAATAACAACGAATAGAAATTAATCTTAAATTTATGCTGTATTTTTGCATTTCTTATATTCATTGATAAAGTATTCCAGGGGAGTTACCGAGGGAAGTAAAGTCTAAAAAATTTCTTGAAAAAAAACAATTCCACACATAGGCAGCACAAGTAGATCATCTATAGTTCTAGCGTTTTTAGCCCTGTAAAAGTTAAAGAGAGAAAGAAAGAGAGAGAGAGAGAGAAAATTTTTCCGTGGAAAATTAGAATAATGTATGTCAGTCATGAATATATTCTTAATCGCTCGTCAATATGTGTGTGTGTGTATGTTAAACGAATCTACGCATAATGGATTAAATATTTCATTAGAGGGAGGAAGAGGTTAAATCGACCGAATGCATTGAATTCCAACGCGGGGATTTAATTAAAATTTACATTAAAATTAAATCGCGATGTAATCGGAACTATCGAGGCATTATTACGTACACGGGAAATTTTTGGTCGGCTATAGCGCGCAGTAACCGAGGATTTTTATCTTTCTCCTCTCTCCCTTTTTTAATTTCGGAACTTAATTAATTTCTTTTTTAATTTCAAAACGTAAAATCATTTTTCGCGTCGGGACTGTTATTTTGTTGCTTATTTCGAGTAGGCAATTTCCGTTTACTGCGAGCTCATACAAGCTGATGTTCCACTATCTAGGCCATTTAAATCGGGTCTTTTCTATGTGGCTCGCGATTTTCCCGTGGGAAAAAGTCCCACGGCGTCTCGCGCGCCGTCGCGGAACTGCCGACATTTCCACGTAAACGGGAAAGTGAGAGAAGCCGCTTTTTCGCGGTGGTGCTTTCGCTCGTGCCGACAGCCACGTCGTGTTTCGCAAAATAATGAACCGGGATTTTTAAATTGACCCCGAGAAGTTCAATCTCCTCGCACAATGCGCCGCTCTACGCTCTGCATGCAAATTGCTTCTATAAAAACCATAGGATCATAACGAGTCGTCTGTTCAAAAAAAAAAAGGGGAAAAAAATCGCCTCCCCGCGCCGTCACACGTCGCCTGACTTGCAAGCTCCATACATATATGTATAAAACTCAATTTCAGTGCAAGTTCTGAAATTGCATAGCGCACATTGGAAGAACGACGAATCGTTTTTGCGGGGGTATCAGTTTCGCGTCAGCATATACGAATAAAAATGAGTGGCGAAATATAGGAAAGCATTTCGCGTGTTTTCTCACTCTCTCACTCTCTCTTTCTCTCTCTTTCTCTCTCTCTCTCTCTCTCTCTCTCGCCCCATCCCCTTCTATACCGTGTATGCGTCGATGTGCATAGAGAATGCGACTCGTGGATGGCGCGTTATTGATATCTGATATCACATCCGCTGTATGCGACGTCATCGCATATCTTGAGTTACCGTATCTAATCTCTCTCTCTCTCTCTCTCTCTCTCTTCTTTTTCTCTCTTTCTCTTGTTCCCACGCACGCGTTTTCCGCGCGCAATTTACGTATTGTTAAAACAATAATCTAATCAAGAATCGTCGTTGTAAACCGGCGGTGTAAACCGATAATTCGTTATATCCGCGGGTAGATACGCTGCGCGCGCGATATGCCGACATCACGCGGCCGATTTTATTTAATTTCGTTTGTCGCTTCCATTTCTCCCCGTTTCGTGTGTTTTTTTGCGCTGAATAAAAATGCATGGAATTCGCGCGGCCCCCGTATCTCGTTCGATTTGCAGTTCTGCCGCGGTATCGATTGCAGGCGCAATTTTTAGACGCATGTGTTATTTTAATTGGGAAATCGTGCGTTTACACGGAAATTTTAGTTACACATACACACGCGCGCGCGCGCGCGCCGCTCGCGATCGACGAACACGATTCTTCGCGCACTTGGAGCACGCGGACGATTTTTTTTTATTTCCTCCCTGCATACCTGTACCCTCCTGCTGCACTCCGCGGTAAAAAACGCGGGAATCGGAACCGACGGTATAATCGACGCGCGCTAATTTGCGCGCACGGCCAAAAATAATAACCGCGCGGATCGCGGCCGGCGATTAGATTTTCGCATTCGCATTCGCATGCGCGAATCGCTCGCCATTCGTCATTTGATGCGAGGCAGGATATATGGAGTCACGCGATATCCTGCGCAGAGCGCAGTGATAGCCGTGGCGTGTGGAAATATCAAATCACGCAATTTGTCGTCATTCCGTTATCCGGTATCCGCCGGAGAAAGCTGCGTCATCGCGAATCCAGAACAATCCGCAGCGTGGCGCGCGTTTTTCACGGCACATTTTAATGCCGAAATTCGTAAGCGCGCTCAATTCATCGGGCGCACGTGCGAGACGGCAAGAGAGGAGAGGCATTTGTCACTGCATTTGTTACGGCCGTATCCGCGCGCACTCTCATTCAGCCGCGTGTCCTTTGCATTAGAAAGAATCCGGTACGATGGCGCAAGTCATCTCGTTGAGAATAATGCGCGATATCGAGATTCATCGTTGTCGTTATGTCAGCGGACGCTTCCGTCGACAACAGAGCGAACGCGCAGTTACGCGCGAAACGCGCAAAACTTGCCTGTTTGGTGCGGCAACGCGCACCGCGTTTAGCCTCACGTGGATTCGCCTTTGTCTTCCTACTCACGTCTATTCATATCGAAGTCATAATTTCATAGCCGCGCTACTTGTCAGTTGCACACAAGCCGCGGGTGCCGTTCAGTAATTTTCAGCGATTCACGGCCGCGTACACTTCCGCGATTCCGGCGCTCGCGTGCAAAGGGAAATGTGCCGTGACTAGGTGAATCGCATCCGATGCTTGCGCTCGCAAAGGTGGATGGATGAGTAGCTCGTGAAAAGAAAATTCATAATTCCGCATTGAGGAAAGTCCCTCGGTTCGAACGAACGTTTGATGATTCTTAGAGAAGTAGATCAAACCGTTGCAGATCATTTATTTCTTATTTTGTCATTTTGGCGAACATATATTGATACAAGTCACATTTGGTCTCATTTATTAGGTCAGACTTTTAGTACTGTCTTCAGTGCAGAACTGCAATGTTTAGAGCAGCAAATTGAATTAACAAATCATTTCTTCTCATTACTATTATTCCATTAAGATTATCCGCTGCCCCATATCGACAAATTACTTGTCGCGCGGATGCTGGTATTTTGTTAAATTAGCAAAACCTTTTCTTTTACACGCAACGCGCATCGCATTAGCTCGACATGTACACGATACGATATTCCTACGATGTTACATTTATTTCTTCACTTTCATTTCTTCAACTCGACGGCGAGTGACTAACATAATGCACATGGACTTACGTGCAGAGTGTTGCATCAAAACATTGGTCAGTATGACGTGTTGCTCATTCGCTTCGTTGGTAAATGCGCGTGTACATGGACACAGTTTGAGCCTGGCGATATACTTGTTTGCAAACGGTGGTTCACGTTCATTTTTGTTTTTTCGTTAGGAGGAATAAAATGTTGCGAATCGTTTTGCTCATCATACTGGCTTGTATATTGATGCAGCACCCTATGTACCCGTCCGGTCTCACTGTATTCGATATCGCTCCATTATGCCGAATGCATAGCTTGAATGACAACACAACATTGATCGCGCAATCATCGCGGCCGATAGCCATTAATTGGCTGCGCATTACTTTGGAACTGGCGCGTAGATCGAGGTTGTCGATAAACAAGTGGCGGAATTAATATCATGAGCGTTTATTGTTTGAACTCTACCGATTGCGATAATGAGGGTTCAAGCCGGGCGCGTAGCGGCATCATCCCTGATGAATCGATGAATCCATCCTTCGTTCCCGTCGACACCGATGTCGATGTGACGTCGAAGTCGTCAATCGTGCGTTTAATTCTATGCGCGACAATTATCAGCCGGAGCTCCCTTTTATCATCGCGAATGGATGTTAAATTATCCGCGCGAGAATGTTGCGCGTGTTCTCTCTCTCTCTCTCTCTCTTGCTTGCTCCCTCCGCAAAAGGTCACACGTGATCGTTTCCCTGGACATTCAATACGTATCCAATTATGTCTCTGACATTCCGTTATAGGTCAATCATGAGTTCAGATAACAATCCTGTCGAGACTTCGGTCACTGACATAATCAGGATTCGAGTAGAAATTTTGCTTTCACATTGACCCTACAAATCCCGTCAGATTTGGACATCACACAGATTATTTTCTTCTATATGCATGAAAACATTATAATAAAAATTACATTAAAATTGATTTTTTTTACAATATTTTTTTATAAAGCTGGCCTATGCTAAAATTGCAATATGAATTACTACAAAAGTAATAAATTTGACCATTTACGTATACGATACAAAAGAACACTTAATTAAAATAATTGTATAATAAAAAGTCAAATATGCGTAATATTTTTTAAATAAATATGTAGTAATTATAATTCTGTATGGTTAAAGTACAAAAGTTTGGTTGTAATTTTTTCTTCGCATATCTTGATGCTACAAATGATTATTCAATGTTATTTTCCCTTTATGTTGAATTATCCTTCACAAAATATTTATTTTAGAATTATTTAGTATTCGATTATCGTGTATATATATATATATATATATATATATTCTATCTACGTTTAATGTTTATTCTTAATTTCATTAAATAATATATTAATTGTGAAACAGCTAGGATATGTATGATGAGCAAATATTAAATAATATAATAAAGATTAATGGACTGATATAATTAATGGATAAATAAAACAATACATTTTATTTCTTCATAATTTTTTTATTACTTATTTTTTTATTGGCGTTGGAAGTGCGTGTGTGTAATGAAATTTAGAATGGTTCGTGTCTCAGCTAAGCTGATTTTGTTAAAATTTTAATTAAAATTTCCATATTTCTCTCGGTTTGGCCGAACCATTTTTGACTAATTTAGCACAGATTTAAAATATTTCGGTTGGAATATCGGTTAAAGAAATTTAGAATGATTCGTATCTCTCAGCTATGCCGATTTTATTAAAATTATTTCATTATATCTTGTATTCAATTTTATTTCTTATGCATTTTTGTTATATTTGTTGATGATAGGAGAGAAAACATTAAAAAGCTATAAACTGCCCGTGAAAATCAAAGTGAGCCAAAATGAAAAAAATATGACCTTAATATTTTTTGTATTTTTACATTTGTGCCAAATTAAAAAGAAATCGGAGTGTTCCTTTCGGGTAGGTTTACTTGTCAGTTCCGGGTCGGCGGGGCATGTACCACGCGTGTTGAGGAACGTTACTTATCACATATACATTCCACGTGAATGATCAAACTATTTCGTCGGTACTTTGAGATTAGTTTCTCGTCGATATCGTGTTATTTAGCATGTCTTCGATCAAATCGTGTCTAAGCGAATGTCTGCCACGATAGAGCAGTTAGGATGTTGGGTCGAGAAGCCAGGACGAGGGGCGTAGGATGCTGGGACGCGGGCAGTGATATATTTCAAGGTGTGTCAAATCATTTATTATGTAGGTTTCCGTTATTTGCGGGTGTCTGACGAATTTATTACCGAAAGTAAAGAAATACTCAAGTCAAAATTTAGATTGACATTCATAGTTCATTGTTTGACAATTAATTGCCGCTTTATGAATCCTTAATTATTCGTTAACTCGTGTTTGTGCTTATTATATTATTTTATAAAAAAAACTTTGATTACAACAAAATCGTATAACAGTCTGTTATGTGAATCTGTAACTATTTATGTTTTCAATCGAAGATTTGATATAATTTGCAACTATAAATACCGGCTCTCGAATTCAATGTAAATTTCACAAGTGCTGATTTTTACGTCCAATAATACTCCTCGGACCGCGAGTTGGGTCTTGTTTACAGGTCTATTTTTCTTTCCCGTTCAGCTTTGTTTTTGCGCGGAATCCAAATTCAAATCTCTGTTAGTAAACGATATTATTGGATACACATCTGTTATCTTTGTCTTTTCAGCTCTCTTCCGTATCAAAACTTTAAAGAGCCTTAAATTTTCAATCGAAATTTCCAACGCTAATAAAAAAAAATATTGAAAGAATTAGGAATAAAGCGTGTTTCTTTATTTATATTTAATATTTAATATTAAATTCTTATATTTAATATTTGTTTGTCACATACTCTATCTGAACCTGAATAAATTTAGCAGATAATACATTATTGGCTAAAATTAAAAATAAAGATTAAAAATACAGGAGTAAAATGTTGAGATAAGTAATTTTACATTGAATTCTTATTGCATTAACGACAGTAAGTAACCATTCGCAGCATCAAGATAGGACAATATATCCTGCACAATAATCTCGAGATTCTTCAGTAATTTTTCAAATTTGGTCAACATTTGCGGGATTAGAGTGCAACCAAAATTTCGACTCTCGGAGACTCTTTATTCCGATCGCGAAGCTGACTTGTTATTTCACTCGAAGTCTGTTGAGGCGCAATTTATTTTTACCGACCAACAATACGCGACTGTTGTCGTCGTCGCGGCAAATGGTTTTTTGCGCGAAAACACAAAACCGCAAAGGAGCAGGAGGAGAAAACGTACAGATCCATTTGAACGCAGACGTAGAGAACAGAAAGGTTCCCGACGTAGCTGCACGCGTGAATGTTTTCATTAACGTTTTGCAATCCGCCACGTCGCACCATCACCGATCTGCAGAAACGTTGACGCGCGTAGCTTTCACCGAGGCGAATTCTGAAAACGATTTCAGCGCGCGCGTCGCCTCGCTCGGGTCATCGAACGTGTCCTTTGGTTCGGAGGTCCTCCTTGCAAACTCATTACTTGAGTGGTGCATTGGCCGCATTATATCCATTCTCGCATCGTATTGGCACGGTCACGCGCCGGTAATCGGCGAAAATTTAATTTCTCCGTCGCAAAATGAATTCTCTCGCCGACTGCCGCCCGCGACATCAACGCTGTTCCTTTGTTTTCTTTTTTGTTTTTTTTTTATGGCAATATCCTCGATAATTAATGCAGCAAATCCGACCGTTTACACATCCCAGCATCGCGTTGCGCGTTATTTTTGTTCACTCCCAGTATTAATTTCGTTAAATACATCGCACGGAAATTTCTGCGAATCATGGAGAGAGAGCGAGGGCGTTTTGGAATGAATAAATGTTCGCGCGCGGTGAAATGACTTGAAACAGCGCCAAGGATCATTGACTCGCGTACCTTGTTATCCTGTCACGGCGGAGTGTTAATGTCGATTCCACAACGGTGTATCGATGCGTGATAAAAGTGCGGATCAAATCTCCGATTGTTGAAACCGCGGAGCAGCGCGGCTATATGGCGCCGAAAATACGTCGTACGAAAAATCCGCTTGGCGGAAAAAATGATGAACGTGGGATCTTTTTCGCTCGCATGGATATACGTTTACATCGCGGGCGCAACTATTTGTTGGCTAAACTGACCACGTTCCGAACATACCTCTCTGCGTTCCGCAATCAAATCTGTATTCGGCGAAATCGCTTCTCTCCGCGCAACGTCCAACATTTTAACACGCTCCGACGACATGGCCGTGTCGCGCGATTCACCCGTTTTTATTTGAAATCCCGCACGCACGCCGGGGTTTTCGTTTCGTGTAACGAGCGCGCCGCGTAAACACACACACACACACACACACACACACACACACACACACACACACATTGATGCCGGATCGCGCGGCAAATACGGATGACGATGAGCCCGGCCGTATCTGATCACTCGTCGAATTTCCGCGGCCGCCATCACCTTTTTCGAGCTTTGTGAATGGTCAACCATGCCATTATGTATTTATCGGACCATTAAGCTTGCTGACCCGCGATGAGCGACCGGATTTTCGTCAATTTTTAATCACTCCGAATCACGATCCCCGGTCTGTAGTCGCCAGCCCGCGTCGATGCATGATGAAAGTTTCATACGTCACTCCTGCCGTCCTAGTCCACCTGCTAAAATAGGGCCCGTGTTTCCAATTTGGCCGCCGCTCTACCGGTAATGATCAACGCGGATCTCGTGTTTGGCGTCTCGCTCTCGCGTTATCAGCCGTTTCCTTTTTCGTTTTGTCTCATTTGTTCCATCTTCTCGCTTTACTGCACGCGGAAAGGATTTTATAGTAAAAATTACTATTTTTAGTCGAAAAATTGGCATTTTTAACCGAAATATAGATCCTTATTCTGCAGTAATGGACTATATTAATTTTAGGGACTGAAATGGTCCACTAAAAAATTTACACTTTGAACAATGTGGTACAAAGTCAGAACAATCTGGAACAACTTTCAAAATTATAAATTTCAAAAAGTGAGGTGCCAACTTCATACACTCGAATTCGCGCCCTAATTTCGTTAAAAGTAAAAAATCTCACACAAATGTGGCAGTGTGTGCTGATAAAAAGTCTCGTCGCAAATTTACCGACTTGGCAGTTCATAAATTCAGCCGAGTATATCGACTCTTTTTCCCAAAAATTCAGAAATATATACAGATCCACGGATCTACGTATTCTAGATTAATTCGTACACCTACCCGGATGACAGATGGGCGCAACTTGTCTCCTTTTTTTTCTATTTTCAATCCAGTGAATTATCGGGTTTTTTGGGCGGCAGTTGAACTGCAGCTGTATATAAATCCAAGTGAAATTCGTTTCCCCGTGTTCAGGGAATATTTCGTCCAGTTGAGAGCCACGTACGTTCTCGTAAAATATTTAACGAGAAGTATAAGAAATCCTGTTTCCAGTAACGAAGAGCGGCGAAATTGAATTGTCCCGTTTCGTTCGGAACGTCGGCTTGACGAGCGCGACTTCAAGCTTATAATTTAATTTAATCGCGCGCGTCGTCATCGTTGTCGTCGCTGTCGTTGTCATTGTCATGCCCGCGTCTACCTTTGTCGCTTTGTCTATTGATTGCGACCACTTGTTCTTCGCTAGACATCACGGCTGTGCGCTGTGCAAAGCACCGTTGCTGCACGCACTTGCATGTGCATTCGCGCAGTTGCGCGGGTCGCCGGACATTTTTCGGCGACGATAACCTCGCGATCGCCGTTGAAAATTTCGAAATCTCGCCGACTTATCTTCTCTCTCTCTTTTTCTCGAACACGTTGCAGACTTAACATAAATTGTCAGAATATTTTGGACATTTTTCTCCCTCGGATATATCGCGCGACTGCGGAAATTGAGGGATCGGAAGATGGATAAGCGCGCCGTGCGGCTATGCGAGTGAATTTTCAACTTCGCCTCGACGTGCGGCGAGAAAATAGATGAAAAATTGAATCACGCGAGCAGCATTTCGCCAACGAGGCAAAAGGATCACCGGCTGCTGGTGGTAGTCGCCGCCTCTCGTATCTACATCGAAGTAGGATAATAGCGCTGTGCTCGTTCCGAATCGTCCTACACGAACCTCCTCCGTTCCGTCTGTCCGTTCGCTCGTCCGACATTTTTCGCTTGCATATCGGAGGTAGGAGAACTCATTCACCGTGAATAAAGGTTCCTCGGAAATGTGGCAGGCTCCGAACCGGTTGGTACGTCACGCTGAACGGACGGTGGTTTGCGAGGGCAAACGAAGCGCAACGCGATAATTATCTCGCGGCTCCTCGGCGGAGTGTCGAAAGCGGGGGATGCGAGAGGTGAAGAGGCCGGGTTCGCGAGGGATGGACGATCTATTCATCTGCGATTCGTCCATTGTGGCGCGCGAGATCTGCGCTACTGCCATTTCTCGCCGCCACCGGCGACTTCCGCAAAGATCACTGACGCCTGAATCTCGAGTAATCGACATGTAACCGGTCAAATCGTAAGTCGCGGACTTGTGTCGTGTTTGTCGAACGAAATAATTGCACTTTCAATAACAGTCGCGCAGGACACTACTTGATGCTACTTTGACGCACTTAAGGATAATTTGCGCCTACTTAGACGGTTTATAGCCTAGATAAAACCTACTTTGAGGATATTGATACTCATTAACTTCTCTTTCGAACCTTTAACTCTACTTTGTCAACATTTTGACGTTACTTTGACGTTTTTAAAATAGTTTTAGTCTACTTAGATAATCTACAATCTAGGTGAAACCTATTTTGACGATATTGGCACTCATTTCCGAGTCGAAATTTTGCCCCTATGTTGAACCTTGAATTCTACACCGCAGTAGGAGCTAAGATAGCAAAGTAGATTTAATTCTAATGATATAATTTATTCCTACTTTGATCTTGGTGTCTGAAATATATGCGAAAAATAAAATGTATATTTTGTATGCTATTTGACGTTTCTGTTTCGTTATTTATTAAATTTTGTAAATATTTCTATAAAATACATATATTCTATGTAGGAGCTAAAGTTTCAATAGAAGAGGTTCGCAACTGAACCTACTTTGCTCCCTAAGATCCTACTTTGACGCTACAACCTACTTTGACGCTAAAGAAAGCGAAAGCGGACATTTCAGATATCATTAGGGTCAAAGTAGAAGTAAATTATATCATTAGAATTAAACCTACTTTGCTATCTTAGCCCCTACTGCGGTGTAGAATTCAAGGTTCAACATAGGGTCAAAATTTCGACTCGGGTTCGTGATGAAGCTCGCGCACGGCGCGCTGAAAATCTCGCGGTTGAATCGCGTCCCGACAGAGACAAGTTATTTCGCGCATCAGTTTAGGCTGGAATGCGCGAACGCGGTATTCCGGTTTTCTTTTTGCCTTTTATCGCGGTTTCCGGTTGCCTTTTATCGCGAGAATAAGTATTCTCTCTCGGTGTTTAATGTTTAATTTTATTTAAGGCCCCATCTCGCCGCGCTCCGCCGTGATGGGCGAGTAATCGCTCGCAGATGCACCGTCGATTTCCTCTTTTTTCCCTCTTGCGCGTTTGGTCAAACCCGTTCCCCCTTCGCGTTGCTCTCGTTGTTAGTGATCTTCTCTGCGCGCACGATGCGCTGCGTAAACACACAAAACGCCCTCGGGAATTAACATACGCGCCGGAGATTTGTCTGTGAGCCGTGGAACTCGCGCGGGCCGGGTCGCCTATCCTTCCGAAGGGGTTAAGGGATCGCGACGTTAAGCATCAGGGGAAAAGGGATCGGGAAGCAGCTGTTATGCTCCCACGTTCTTTTTCCAGCAGCCGTTTTAACCTGCGTCAACGTTTTTATCGTTCACAAAGAGTATTCTTGGCCGGCGTAGGTGGTTTCTTGAGCGAGATAGTTCGCTCCGTCAATTCGTGAAAGATGTCTCGCCGACGAAGGAACGCCACTGCGAAATAATTCGTCGCGAAATATCGATTCTTCCTATAAAGTAAATCAAGCAAGACTCTGCTGATAGTCAATAAATAAATTTGCAGAGCCCTTAAGAGCCAATCACGGCTGATTTAGTGTTGTTGGAGAAATAAAATGTTGTGTAAGCAATACTTGTTCTACTTTTATTTATTTAATAACACTACATTACCTGTGCTTGGCTCTTAAAGACCCTATTAATTTACTTACTGATTAATTTCTCCAACATCTTCTACATTTCTTTGAGTGAGATTTTACGCGTAAAGTGACCAAGTCATTCGAGTGACTTCTTTCACTTATACAGAGTAAATTCTCTAAATCTAGTGAATATTTTCATCTAATAATTGCAACATTCGTTCATTTCAGAATCAGCTTTAGAATCCACTCTAAGCTTGAGTGAAATATTCACTCTTGCAATTTCGAGTGGCATTATTTTCACAATCGTTTCATTTCATGTCCCAAATGTTCCATTCCATGAAATTTGAAGGGAATAAACCGACCCAATCCTTTCTCTTCGTGCAATTTTCGGTTGTAATGCTGTGATCACAAAACGCGCAGGAAAAAATTTTCAGTTGATGTACCTGAATGGGGACTGAACGAAAAACTCGATGACGAGAAATAATATCTCTGTTACTGCGACCGAAAACATTCGTCCGAACGTTCAGCTGCATTAAAAACCGGTTGAGGTAACTGGAAGCAACTGTGACTGGACCTCTCTCTTATGGCGGAATTTTTCCGCTCCTACGACCGAGTTTTTCATCCGGTCTCCGAGTGATAGAAAATTCAATCGCACTAACGGAGTTGTTTTTTCCGCGCGACCACTGATGCAAAAATCACTGATTGCCGCGCACGATGATTCCACTCGCCGCGAATCGAGGCATTCGCAAAAAGGACACGCGACTTCTGGAGCATGTCCCGTGTACAGGGAATTCTTCGCGCACGCCTCTCGCCTCGGCCGAGGAATGCTCAGCCGTGCATGCCTCCGTAGGATCCTACACGGCTCTCCGCGTGTGAAATTAGATTGCACACTTGCGGAGTGTTTTTTGCGGACGCGGCAAAAGTTCACGGCATCGCACAGCTAACGGTTCCACGACGTTCCAGGCCGGTTGATGCATACGTGCACGTTCGGCTCACTCGGCGACGTGGATTCGCATTTGCGTGCGTCGCGCGTCGCGATTAACCATTCGCTACAGTGAAACGACCGAGAACACACGATGCCAGGGCGTTTTTCACACTGCAACTCGCACTCGAAAGTGCACTTTTCCTCCTCCTCCCGACAGCGGAATTATCAATCCGATAAGCCTCATGCGTCGATAATAGTAGGACGTCTCGTAGAGCGCGAGAGTCTCGAAGAAGCGGAAAAAGAAAGAGTCTCGAAAAGAGAAAGAGAGAGAGACGAATCGGGGGAGAGCGTCGAGGGGCAGATATCCTCTCTTCCGCGATCGCGCGCTTAATCGTCTACCATCCGGCATTATTATATTCATTACGACATCGGACACGAGAGGAAGCGGGGAAGCCGATGAACGTATATCCGAAATTATTACGGGCCGTAAGCGAGAGCCGTTGGAGGGTATTACAGTACTTTAAGAATCCTCATTATTCCGGCTCTTTCTAATTTCACGTTTATCCCTTATCCCCCGTCGTTTACCGTTACCCCTTCTCCACGCCGCCCGGCGATCAAGTAACGGCGCCGTGTTCGCCGGATTACCCGTGCTACACAGATGAAAATTGCAACAGCGTGCAATTGATTTCCTCCTCCGCTCCCGCCGACGAGCGAGCAAGCCAGCCAGCCAGCCAGCCGACTGTGCGCGTTCTCGCGCTGTGTGCGCCCTCGTACTTTGTGCCTCTCGAGAGAGGGAAAGATTTCACGGACATTCCCTCGTTAAGGATACCCTCGCGCGCCGCCTTGGACGCACGCACGCGGTCATCATCGTTGATCACGCGACGCGCCGCGCAACTGGCAATTCTTGCGAGATTCTCGTAAATTTTGACCGGCCTAATGACGTACTTTAGGGCCCGTAATGCCGGCCCCGAGAACGCGCGCGCAGTCTCGTTGATTTAAAAAAGTTACAGGATCGCGCGCGTCCGCGTGCTTTCGCGAGCGAGCGCGCGAGCCCCACGAAGCGCACTTCCGCCGATTATACAATCCCTAATTCGGCGACCAGCGGCGGTGGCGACGGCAGCAGCAGCAGCAGCAGCAACTCCCGGCACCTCCGAGTCTCCGGAGGCTCTTTTTGCGCCTTTTTCTTGCGGTTACACGTCTCCTCCATTTCCTGCCGCGATGCTCCGTAATGGCCATCCATAACGAACGGCATCGGCTGAATGTTCGCGCTTTAGCGGGCTTCGGCGGCGGCGGCTCGGGCCGATCCCGCGCTTGAAACAAATTAAAATCAGTTTTTATGAACTCACCAACCCGTCCGCGAGGCGCGCTCGCATCCGTGCGCCGGCCTGCGCGAATCAGAATGCAAGAATTAAACGAAGCCGAGCGGCAATGACCGGGAATGCTCCGATAAGCGCCCTTAATGAAACAGCCGTCAGCCGATTGATAAGCCGCTCGTGAAAATTTCATTCGGTATAATGGGAGTTGTAAATCACGCGTTCGACGCGAATTGTCGAGTCGCTGAATATGGATGCGCGTTTTCAAATGATAATGTGACATTTGTCGCGCGCGGGACATGGAAATTTGTACGGCGGGAAGTTTTCCCACGTCTTGGGAAAGACAGGGGGGGGATCCGGGCGGTTGCTCCGATGTCGCTCTCTTTCGAGCGTGGGTGTGTGAGAAGCTGACGGGATTTTTCCATGAGAGCGAGTCGGTATCGATAGAGACGTATCGTCGTTGATATCGCACGGCGATGCACGTCGCGGCCGCGCACCGAGAGCGGACATAGATAAACACACGTGTTCCCCGATATCGACTCGGCGGTTGTGCGCGGCTACGTGTATGGAACGTGGAATGGAGACGTTTTATTGGACGTTATCCCTCCGGTCGTTTGTAATCATTTCGCGGGATCGGCGGCGCGCCGTGTGGACTTGAAAAATGGAAAGAGTCTGCGGATACGGAAGCAGCGGGAGTACGAGGAGCGTGAGGAAGAGGAGGAGGTGGTGGTTAGGATCGCAGAATCTATGGAGAATAGATGGCGGAAGATAGTAGACACAGCGCTTATTAAATTCATTATAGCATTATGTAATACCGGTTAATAACCATCCCGAGATGTAAAATCAATCATCGCTGAGCTGCGCGAGAAGAGAAAATGTTACTGCGGAGTAGGCCGCGAATCAAGATCGTTCTGGTCATGTCGGTAATGTTCATTGCTAGCGTGACGCGAAATTTTTCACGACACGACTTTTCGCGCGCGAGATTCGATCGCTCAATCCGAAAACAGTGATTTCGATGCTAGCACAGGAACTCATTACGGCAGGCGCTCCGATAATCCTTCATAAAACGCCACCACGTAGAGATCGTCGCATCCGGCTGTTCTATAGCCATCGAAAAAAGTAATTTGCTCCGCTCATCCAGGCGCATTTTTTTGTTCCACCAAATATTTGTCCGTCGGCCGAGGCGGAAATATGCGAAAGTCATTTACGGCCGTTGTCAGAGTTCGGTACATTTTTTTTTTTCCTTTATATTGTGTCCGCTCATGTGTGTGTGTGTGCGTGTGTGCATGCGCGTATGTGTGTGCGAGTGGGCAGGCGGGGAAGGATATGAGGGGGAGAGGATACAGCATCGAGAGTCCCAAAAGCCTCCACCTTTTGTTACGCCGTCGCTCGTTCATGGCGCCGGGACCCGATAAAGCGACGCCGGACGAGGCATCACGGAAGACCGATAAATCCGCAAACAAAAGTGGATTATGACTTTTCCCGTGGCCATCGTTCACGCCTTTTATTACGCCCGGTGCATACACACGGGCGTGTGCATAGATTTTTTCGCGCGACGTGCACACTCGACGAATTTGAATATCGAACGCTCGACGCCGCGAGTTATTACGTTCTGCGCCTCCTGTCCGCCGAGATTCCTTTTTGTTTTATTCTTCGTCTCTTTCTCTCACACACTCTCTCCCTTTCTCCATCTCTCCACTCTGCTCTCTTTTTCATTTTAACGCGAAATATCAGCGCGAGCCTTTCACCGGCGACCAAATATCCGCGCGAGTGTCTCACGATTATTACTTTCGCTTCTCTTTGCTCGCGGAAATGCGTTTGTGCCGTCGTGTGTCGTCGCGGGGAGAACAGGAGGAGAGACGCGTGTATGCGAAATAATTGGGCGCCGCGCGGCGCGCACACAGAGCCGAGCATTATCGAGATTTTCCTGCGCCCTCGGCACCATCCGTAATTGCAATACAACACGTACTTTTCCAGAGGCTCTGTACTCTGTCCGCTCGCCTTTGTTGTCCATTAACGTCGACCACGCAGCATGGCGAGTCGCTAACAGACGTTTCTCACGCGTGAAAATTTGGCCGAGCGTACGTGTCGCTGCGCGTCGTATTTCCCGACGAGATTTACACAACTTTCATCCCGTATATCGATATCTTGGAGCATCGTTCTCTGGCGAGAGTTAATTGCCACTCTCCCCCGCTGTGTTGTTCTCTTTATTACGGGCTCGGTGTCTCTAATTTACGTGGAAACCTCTATTTATCTCTAAACACTCGCTCGCACGTGCACAAACACACACACATATCGCCGACAGCGTGCGTTTGCATAAAGTGGCACCGATGATCAATACTAAATAGCCACGAGGGAGCGAGCGAGGACGGCCGGCTCGCGGCACGTAACAATTGTTAAATGCAAATATCGCGTATCGGTGGGCTCGCGCCGCTTCGCATATTAGCGGTCCCTCGTCGTCGTCCATGTGTCGTCGAGATTTTCATATTTATTCTCGCCGCCGGCTCGCCGCGCGCGCGCGCGACCCGTTGCGCGATCACAGTAATTAAATGGCGGCGGTAGTGGTGCGCGCGCGTGGACGAAACGCGAAATGAAAATTCGCACTCGCGTTATCTCGCTCGTATCCGCGCACGTGTATGGGCTGCGTTCGTCCGTGAAACGCGCGCTTAAGTGCTCACGATATTTATGGACTCGCGCCACCTTTTACCTTTCCTCCAAAACGCGGGCTATCGATCGCCAATGGAGTTAATTAACTTTCGAGCGCGTGGAGGAGACACGCGAGAATAACAATTATTATCGCGCTCCGCTATTACGTCAAATAACAAGGCACTCGTTAACGAGTGCTAATGACGTAAACGTTTGCATTACTCGCAGCTGGTCCCTCCTTCTCTCTCTCTCTGTCTCTCTTTCCTTCTCTGCCCCCCCCCTCTCTCTCTCTCTCTCTCTCTCTCGCGAGAAAAATACCAGGAACGTCGCTGGCAGTTTGACACTTGGGAGTATCGCGCGGAGCGGGGCGCCTCGAGTAGGTAATTTCGGACCGTGTAATTTTCCTCGGAAGTAACAGTCTTTCGGCGGAGCCGGCGTGTCGCTCGTAGACGCACCTTCTCTTTAGGGGCTGACATTTGATTATGTAGAACTCGGCAATCACTGCGCTTTAACGCTTCAGCGTTGAAACGAGATTTTATCACACACACTCGCGTGAGCGCGCGCACGCACGTGCACACATGCATCCACGATGGCTTATTTAACCACAGTTGTTGGCCGCGCACTGTACATAAACTTTCAATGTGATTCATTACACGCGACCTTTTCGTACACGGATGAACCCTCCTCGGAGGCGCGATTGCTGATAGGTAAACGGCACGTAAGTTCAGCCGGGACGCTGCTCGCGCACGCTTATTTTCCACGGCGCCACGTGAAGGTATTCCGCATTTTTTCCTTCCTCCGCTCTCAGGAGAGACCGGAGAGAGACCGGCTGACGGAGAAGCTATCCTCCTCGGTCGCGCGGCTCGCCAGCTATTCGCTCGGTAAGCGACGATTATTGCGATACAACCCACCTACCTGCCTACCTGACCCACCACTACTAACATCATCGTGGGTGGTTCGGCGGGAAGGCGGTTATATTTGTATTCCGCAGATCGCGCGTGGACACGCTCGCAGGAAAGTCCTCGACCCGATCAAAAATGAACAAACGGATATAAAGTTTCGGGCGGAAACGATCCCGTGGCTAAAAACGACCGGATGTGTCGTGGGTTTTTCTTTCGGTGCGCGAGTCGATGAGCGGCGCCGACGCTGAAATCAAAGACGCGTCGGTGCGGCAACGGTCTGCGCGGTTACACCAGTGGAAACCAGCGGCTCTCGCACCTTTCCACCACTTCGGTTTCGGAATTTACACCCTGATTAACTCGCGCCAAATAACATTATGAGCGATAATTAGAGCGACGTAATATCTGAATCCGCGATCACCGCGGAACTAACCGGCTGAATCCGCAGAGTAGTCTATTCGTATGATTATCGTACTATCACCGACGTGGAATATTCCATCGGGGGAGCGTGAAATACCTAACTGTCGTGTGCTTATACCAACGTCGCTCATTTATTCTCCGGTCAGCACACGGGAGAAGCGACTTTGTTGAGGATAGTAAGAATTTTCTATTATAGATAGTTGAAATTTTCTATTGCTTGGGGAATAAACGAAAACTCGGTTGTAGGAACAGAAAGATTGCTGCACAAAAAGTATATTATATACTTTTTTTTTTATATAAATTCTTTTTGATTTTACTATATGTTTTTAGTAGTCCAAGAAAATAGACTGTCAGTAAGGTCTATCTTACTAAGGAACATGCACGGAGAAAATGTTATGATAAAAACTACTATAGGATTTCGTAATCGTGAAATAAATCGACATTCTACAGTAAAATTCACTATCCTTTAATTTCATATGTGCTAGATATATATTATGATTTATTAAAATACTTGCTATGTTTCTAGTGAAAACTGATATATTTCTGGCAAAATTTATGTTATGTTCCTTAGCAAAATAGACTTTACTGAAAGTCTATTTTCCTGAAAAGAAAGAGAGAGAGAGAGAGAGGGAGGGAGAGAGGCTACTAAAAAAACATAGTAAAATTGAAAACAATTCGAAAAGAATACGAAAAGAAAACTATAATATTCTCTCCGTGTAGTAAATTTCGTTAGAAATATGGTAGTTTTAATAGTTTACATTTCAGTTCCTAAAATATAACACGCATGAAGTGAAGGGACAGTAAACGTGCTGCAGAACGTCAATATTTATATTTTTATAATAATCTAGTATAAAATTCTCTCCTACATATGTAGGAGATTTTCACACAGTCAATTGTTCCCAGTTATCTCAACCGAGTTTTAACGCAGCCGAATGTTTTCGGTCGCGGTAGACAGAGATATTGTTTTTCGTCAGGGATTTATCGTCTGGTCCTCATTCAGTTACACGAATCGAAATTTCTTTTTTCCGTGCATGCGTTCTATGCCTCTGCCGAAAAGAAATTCGCGACGATTTGCTTGCGAATGGGGCCCGATAAAATGTTCGGAACAGCAACGCATTGAATCGTTCTGCTGGCTTTTCCGGATTCATTTCCCTTCTCTGTTCACCCCCTGCTCCCCCTTCCCCCTCCCTCGGTGTGATCCCGAAGTCGGGCGAGGCGATTACGCGTTAATTGCATTATATCGAATAGCTCGTAATCGTAAACGCCGTTCTACTCGTTCGGCCGATTTATTCGCCCGGTGTTATTAATGTTGATTGATGCGCGATGCAATACACGTCTCATATTTTATCCAGACGCCATTGAGGGAAGGAATTGCGCGATGTAAATGGCTAATGAAACCCCGATGACAAATGGATAAACTGATGGCCGTATCTCTCTCTCTCTCTCTCTCTCTCTCTCTCTCTCTCTCTCTTTATTTCTCGCGCTTATTGTGCAAGTTTCGAAATAACCGTGCGAGAAAGAACGACCTGATGTATGTTCGCGATCTCTTTCGTTTCTACGACGTTCTAAGCGAAGTTTAACGAGTCCTGGCGCATAGAGTATCGTGCGAGAATCCCGTCGATTCTCTTTGAACGTAGACTTTGACAAGTTCGTCATATCTCGACGAGAAAAAATATGCAGGAGTCAGCAGAGGCCATATAAAAACCACGTAAATCCGTGTTCCGTCGTTTCGACTTGCTTCTTTGAGAATCAACCGGAAGTTTCACCAGGCACTTTCGCCGTTTAATTGAACTTTCTCTTTCTCTCTCTCTCTCTCTCTTTCTTTCTCTCTCTTTCGTCTGTGGAGGTCGGTCGGCGTTTGAGCCAGGGAAATCGATTCTCGACGATGGTGCTGCTTCACGTGCGAGCACGTGCGATTGCCGTTCCTCCGGTAGGTCGGGTCTCGGCCGGAACGTATCGGAGGAGCTTCTTGCTGTTATATGTTGTGCTCCTTGCTAGGAGACCTTACCGACTGTTGGTCTAGGTCGACTTTTTTCCAAAGAGCTGGTACGCCCGCTTGCTAGAGGAAGCGATCCATCCATCATTGCAGCCAGTTCCAAAAGGATGTTGGCTAGCACAGAGATGGCACCGGCTCGTTGGAAAGGTGGACTAACTAGTCAGGAATACTAATATCTTGCTTGCGAACCAGACCTCTCTCTCTCTCTCTCTCTCTCTCTCTCTCTCTCTCTCTCTCTCTGTCTCTCGTTTCTTTTTTCCCGCTCGTAGCATGATTAAAACGGGGCTCTTCAAGAGTTGTCGTTCCCAGGTCTGACAAAAATAGCGGGGGGGATTCGTTTCTGAAAATATTATTCCGCTACATATTCTGCGCGCATTTCCAGTCGTGTTTGTTCACTTTAAAGTATTTTAATGCTCGCAGGATTCTCTGAGAAATACTCGTTGTAAATTGCAGTATCAAGGTTTACCATTACGTAGAAATGATATCTATAGCAGTATTTATTAAACGCTTCGTTCTGTATCTGATGGCAGTTGTAACAGATATGGCGACGGTTTGTTAGCGACGAATAACGAGAGAAAACAACTCGCACGCTCCTTCTACTGTGCGCGCAACCGTGATTTTAAATTGCGCCGTCACAATTAGCTCTGTCTCGTCTCATAACATATAGCATTCGAAGCGAATTTTAATCCCTGATACTCCGTCCTCCTTTTACTTGCAGTTTTAGTACACAATATTGTGTTAAGTCTTCACGAATTACATATACACGCGCGCGCGCGCGCGCTACAATCCATGCATAATCGCGGCAACGATAATTATACTTGCAAATTAGATTATTATTTCTAGTTTAAAATGGACATGGAACGTGCGCAAATAGTTTGTCCAGATGTGCGTGGGCTCGCGTTTCCAGCTGCATTATAGGACCGGTGGAAAATTTATAATTAATTCACAAAACCACCTTTCGTTTATTTGTCGTCGCGATACCGGTGGCATGACTTAGGTGGTCTATAATCGTCTCGTAGAGACGTTATAAGAAATTCCGCGAGAGAGATTATTGTGCCATGGAATCCGCGCATATTAGGGTGAGCACGTCCGTTATTCCGCGACATAGCGTTCCGGAGGGACACCGGATATTCCGAAGATGGCACCGGGACTCGGAACTGCATCAGCGTCCGTAGTAGCTCGATGGCACGCGTCCTTGACTGGAATATTAATATGCTCTAGCTACGAGAATCCCGCGGGGACATATAAAGACGAAGAGAACGCACAACTCGCTGGAAATATTTTACATTCTCTTTCTTTTTCTCCTCTTCTCTCCCTTCTTCGATAGAGTTCTTCTTCCCTCTTTCTATTTCCGTTTTGCGATATCCATATAAATATTAGAGCTACATTATGAATTCAGCGGGAAAAGAACTCGAATAGGGTCGTGGGTGTCTAATCAGCTTCTGACTCGCTGAAAAACGGCGATTTCGCGCAAAATAATAGCAATGTTAAGTCTCGTGTGTGCGCGTGCGTATATATGGGAGATTTGCTGAAATTATATCGATCTCTCATATATCGTACCTCATTTTTTCAATTTTGTGCAGCACGCATAAAATAAGATATAGTCTAAAGATTTTTGTTTATACTTCTCATAGCTCATTTATTCTTAATTTTTATTGTGTTAAATGTGTCGTTTATATTCAATAATAATAAAGAAATTGATAAGGTACGATTTAGGAGACCGATACGATTTCGGCAACTCTTCCCTATGTGAGTGTATGCCGTATTGTCGTACACATTACTTTAAAGCCACGCTCGCAATATCGGCTCGCGGTTACTCTTACAGCGGTTTCCGCTGACTGTTCTGTCGCGCGATATAGTTAATAAATCGCGGGTTAGTTCGGAATGATGCCGTGCCGAACAATTTCCGCGGCGGCCGCGAAAGTTTGCTCGACCGAGAAACGGCGGTCTCCATTACACCTACCTTCAGCTGCCGGAATTGCATAAACGCGTTTAAATTTGCATTCCATTCCGGTGTCGAATCACCGGCGCGCTCCGGGTCGCTCCAAGCCGGGGAGAAAAACAGCGATGAAAGAGGAGCAGGTTCCAGCCAGGATTGCGGCACGTCGAGCCGCATTTAATCCGGAAAGTCAATTTTTCTTGCTTTTAGTCGGCCAGCTCGGCCCATCATCGCTGTTATCCGCGTAAAACGTTCTTGCTCTTATATGCACGCATACGATCTAAAGTTCTAGGCGAGAGAGAGATATATGACGCAAATATATGATTTAATAATATCAGTTGAATCTCTCGGATTCGAACTTAACTAAAAAGCTCATCGTTTTGCTGTTATTGCTAAAAGTATCACAGATAAAACGCATTTGCTGTGAGATATAAATTTATAGTAGCTGTAATTAAAACGCGCACATTTGTTCGAGTAGCTAAGACAGTAGCTATTTGTAAATATCTTATGCGTGTGAATGTCGAGGGATTAACTTCACAGAACTCGTTCCACCGCATCGCGTGCATGGATTAACTAATTTTCTTTCATTAATATCTTGATAATTATCCTGGTAGAATTATGCGAAGTAATACATGATCTTTTTCTGTCCAATTTAACAAGTTCTATCTGCACACGAGCACTTATCTGGACATCTTGTATAATTAATACATATGTAAGACACACAAGTTTTGTCTCTTTATAATTTTTTTATTATATATTCTTTTTTCATTGGCATTGAGAAAATGTTCATCGTGTGCGAGCAGAGTTCGGGAGAATTGAGCAAAATAGTTCTTTGTCATTTTTAAAATAAGTACAGTAATTCTTCTTTTGTATCAACAATATTTTCCTATATCAACAATATTATTAATAATAGACGAAATGAGGAAAGGAATCTGAACAATACGTAAATGAAAGAGATTGCGTGTTGCTCATGTAATAGTCTGCTATGCTTTTTATTTCAAAGAGATTCTTATTTTATATCGCTTCGTGTCGACTTGATTAGCACGAATTATTATTGAAATTAATTATTCTTTAAAGCCGCGGCATTAATATTAGATTTAAAACGAAATTTGCATTCGTCTCAACTATTTGTTGACACTTTTGCTCTCGCGTCAGTTATTGCCATACTTTGCTCTATCAAGTAAACCTACCTAAAAGTTACATAGATTTCTTTCTAATTTGACAAATGTAGAAGTAGAAAAAATATATAGGTCAAATTTTTTCACTGTGGCTCACTTTGAGTTTCACGGACAGTTTATAGCTTTTTCTCACTCCTATCATTAACAAGTGCAACAAAGATGCACAAGAAATAAAATTGAATACAAGATATAGGCGTTTTTGGTTTATTGATTATGAGTATGAAGTTAAATATGTAAAACTATTTGTATAAAAAATAAAATGTTTAAACAAAACATGTAAAAAATCGAAAAAAATTATTTATACAAACAATTTCTCGGTTTAGCCGAGATTCGAACAATTTTTGACTAATTTAACACAGATTTGAAATATTTCGGTTGAAATCTCGGCTAAAGAAATTTAGAGTGGTTCATGTCTCAGCTATACTGATTTTATTAAAATTATTTAACTGTATCTTGTATTCAATTTTATTTCTTATACATTTTTGTTACACTTGCTGATGATAGGAGTGAGAATATTAAAAAGCTATAAACTGTGAAACTCAAAGTGGGTCAAAATGAAAAAAATATGACTTAAATATTTTTTTACTTCTACATTTGTGCCAAATTAGAAAGAAATCAGAGTATACCTTTTGGATAGTATTATTTGTAAGTAGCCGTCTACAATATACAGAGTAAGCTTGTCGTAAGTTTTAGAATAAGAAATAAAAATATTGTATAATTTATTTCGCTTATTTTTTTTTTACTTGAAAGAAATACTTCCTGTGTGAAGAAGAATGAATAGAATATAGATATACACGAAATAGCGTATGTAAGCGCGAAATAAATTATTTTTATATTTTTCTTATACTGTAACTTACGCCAAGCTTAGTCCGCACAATACGGACGGCGAGAGGTGAATGATCGCGTGGCGCAGCGAGCAGGTGGTGGGGGGGACTGTCTTATCTGAGTCGCGTGGTGGGAGGGGGGAGTAGGGGGGGGTACCGTCGCGCGCACAGCGTAATGTGACTTCCTGGGAGCAATTACTGCGGAATGCGGTTGTTTTCATTCACGCGTCGCGTCGGCACATACTTCTTTGCCGCTCGTTGCGGCGATCACGCCGAGTGATTTAGAACGTGGATCGATGCAATCGTCGATAATTCCACTTGTGGACATCGTAGTGACTTGAAACAAACGCCATTGGAAAAGGAAAATTACGGCGCTTCCGATGAACATGAGATCAACTTTCTGTGAAGTGGGGATCAGCGTGATTATCTATATGTGAGTACGAAAGATATCAGTTCGCGTTAAAGCGGACATTAATCTGGATTAAATATTTACGGAAATTTTTGTAATGCGAAGCGCTAGTTTTGTTTTTTTTGGATATAAATTCAAAAGAAGGCATACATTGAGAAAAAGAAATATTTCGAATTTGGAACTATAATTATATAGAGAGATATTTATTGTAAATTGTAAGCGAGAAAATCATTTTGTAATTATATATATATATATATACGAGGGTGGTCTGAAAAGTTTCCGACCTCAACGTGAAGATAGCAGCACTTGTAAATAAAAGCTAGTGAATTTCGTTGTTCATCTGTTGACAGTTACTCACCGAAGTTTCAGCCATTTTGGACTCGCAGTTGTTATGTAACAGTCGTTTGAGTAAGTTGATGTGAGTGTTTTTGTGAAAATGGACAAAATCGAGTATCGAGCTGTCATTAAATATTTGTTTTTGAAAGGCAATACGCCTACGCAAATCAAAGATGAGTTGGATTCTGTGTATGGGGACTCTGCACCATCATTTACGACAGTGAAATTTTGGGCCGCT
>NW_022639515.1:29420-37416 GCF_010583005.1 Odontomachus brunneus | reverse complement strand
TATATATATATATATATATATATATATATATATATATATATATATATATATTACTATTACCACTTTGTTACAAAAAATATGATTGGAATCAAGGATAATAATAAGATAATTTTTGTTAGATTAATCTTTTTTTTCTCAGTGTAATGTTTATAATGGAAACTTTTGATATAGCAGCGAATATTTTTTCCTGCAGCATGAAAGTCCAAATAACTGACTTTAACTTTAATAGCCACGTTAGTTGTCGTGGAATATTAAATGTTCCTATTTTAATGACATGTCTTAGAACTTTCACAGCTATATTTTATCTCCTGCGATTAATCCTTTTTCTGCGTGAGCGCATCGTTAGGTCAGATATACGTAGAAAAAGAGAAAGAGAAGACTATACTAATTTATTCAGAGGTATACAAATGTCCGATGGTGTCGCGATATACTCGATGACATATATTAATAACGTTATTAGTCGAAGATGAAGATTAACATTTGCATAACGATTTTATAGAGATATTCAAACACGATAACGTCGTCCCAATTAATTTGACGATTTATATCCCGGCCGCGGAGAATAAGTGTTTATCATCGACAATCTTTTCTCTCTGGGGAGTTTAATGTCGGCGTTATTTAACACGAAGTGGTTTGGCATATGTATACAAATATATATACACACACACACATACGAGACTGCCAGCGCGACACATTTCACCGGAAAATTATTATCGCGAAATCACGATACGCGAATTGTCGGCCGCAGGAAATTATTTGCCGTGAGACGTAGTTGGAGCGATTCGATCGCGGGTTATCGAGTCTGGAACAGCTAGTATTGAATCTAATGGCCGAACGTCGAAGGCCGTCGACTAGTCTGTAGCGCGAGCGCCGGATTTTCCCCAGGTCTTTGGAGCTCGATAACCCGCGATCGAGTACCTATTCGTAATGACACTTTATGAACTATCGCCCCGAATCGATTCTATTTTCCGCGTCAGTTAACGAAGCGACGATCGAGTCCATTTGTCGCGCGTGATCTCCGCCTTTTCGTGAGCCTTCGCGATTACGTCGACCTTTGCAACGGCATTTGTCGCGACCAATGATGGATTCGGCTCATTGCCCTTAGCGCAATTACTCTAATGATACTCTGACATTATGTGGAGGATTCTTAATGATTTTATACAATTACTCACACAACACACGTACTTGTATATTGAGAAGAAAATATCTAAGAAATAAAAAATATATCTATTCGCGGTGGATACTTAGGGATGTGCGATAAACGAAATTTTATATCGCGATAATTTAGGGATGTGCAATAAACGAAATTTTGTATACGATTTTTTTTACAAATCGCAACCAGTGCGATATATCGCACTGATAATGAATCGCAATAATAATTTGGTATAGAAATAATAGTAAACATATACAATATCCAATTTAATATTTTATATTTACATATAACATATATGTATTGGAACATCGAAACATAAATGATGAATAGTTTAACATTAATTTGCCATAGGAACAAAAGATTTGTTCATAGCCAGAAAAATGAGTTCACTTGCATGCTGTCCTGTTAGACGTGTACGTTCCTCTGTAATTATATTTCCGCCCTTGCTAAAAACTTTTTCCGATGCTACACTCGTTTCTTGAACAGCGAGATATTTTTTTACTGTTTTGCTTAATATTGGAAAATGTATTTTGTGATCTTTCCACTATAACAAAGTTACTTACTGGACTCATATCTGGTAGCGACATATTTAAATAATGCTTAATTTCCATTTCGATCATCTCGCTATTTGTTCACTTGAAGATGCCATAGAAACTGTTTTCTTTTTTCGAAATATAGCAGCGAAACCGCTTGTAGATTCGACTTGATTTTCGTTACTAAAAATATTCTTTGGTACGTCAATCTGGTTTATAGCTTTCGCAAGACGTGTCGTTATTTCATTTAATTTCTTCGCGAAATACTGCTCTTGGAAGCGTGGATCTAAAAGTGTGCAGAAACATTATACGATGTTTTCACGTAGAAATATAGCATTTTGCAACTTTTTCTAATTATAAATCACAAGCACGATTTAGCTGCAATTTTAAATTGCAGGCGTGATTTTAAATCGCAAACGCGGTTGTGTAATAAAGTATCACTGGCGCATCGCACTGCGATTTAAAAATAAAATATCACTGTAATTGCGATATATCGCAAAATCGCGTGGATACATCCCTATGGATACTAATAATAAATTATACAAATATGAAATATTTTGAGTAGCGATGTGCGATCGTCGGGACATGTTGTAGGTACGTTATCAGGAAATAATCTTCATATTTTTCAGCACATATGAGTGGTGCTTGTTGCAATTTGTCGAGTCGGTTTCTCTTAGACGGTTTCTCGTATCAATAGTTGTCATCTAAAACTTGTTTGATGCGAGATACACAGACTTTTATTCAGAGTTACATCCACGTTTTTCACTTAAATTATAGTGTGACATTTGTGTCTGTAAACGTGATTCAACTGGAAAACTCGTCTAACTCTGGACTCGAATTTGAGTATCTTACTTGAGACGAGTTTCACAAATAATAATTATTAATACGGGTTTTATATGTACTTCCGTTAGCTCATATTTAGGTAGTAATAAAATCAGACAAATATCGGATTTATTAATCGCGCAATGTCACATATTCGCGCGCGTCTACGATAATCGGATTCGAGATCAAAATTTTGTCATTCTTTCGACGTTAAGAGAAATATCGTCTTCGACTTGGCGATGTAGAAAGCCACTGTTTCCTGTACCCAGTTTTGTCTCTTGATTATTTAAAAATATCTGCGATTCCAACTGCGAATTTTATATACTTTGACGCAAGCGAGCACTCAGTTGTCAAATTTGATTCGTAGAGCGCAATGAAATAAGAAACGTAGCAAAAACAGATATATTTAGCGCTGAAATGTGTCGCGAGAATGCAGGTCGACGTCTGTCGCGAGGTTTCCCGGAGCGTTGACTTCGGGAGCGGTCGCCGTTAAAATTGGCTTTACAATGTGGCGACGTAAGGGCGAACGGTGTGCCGAAGGGGATTCGAGAAACGGTCAACGTCGGTTCGGCGCGTAGGTTGGGTTCGTGACCGAGTTTATCGAGCACAGCGCCCGTGTGCGACCGAGGTGCACAAATATAGCACCGAGGTTGACGTATTCCGGAAAGCGAGCGACTGACGCTGCGGGCGTTAAGAGACATGACGTAGGAACGCGTAACTATTGAGCGGAGGTGCAACGGGGAGTTGTGGAACAGCAACATAAGAGAAAGAGAAAGAGAGAGAGAGAGAGAGAGAAATCGGCAGGGCTGAAGAACGAGGTCGAGAGCGTAACGGTGTGCCATGATCTATCAGCAAACGAAATTGCTGACCGGAAGTTCCGCGATGGAGTTGCGAATATAGGGGAGAGTTGTACCTCATCGATCGTACTTGATTTTTACAAACGTTTGTAGCACGCATCAAGAGTAACATACAAGAGTAAGATACAATCTGAATGGTTTTTGTTGATACTTTTCATTTATTTATTTCTCATTTTTATTGTTAGATATCGTTCATATCCAATAATAGTCAGAGTTCTTCAAGAGTCTGAGTTAGGACATCGTCCGGCATTTGCAGGAAAAAAGTGAGTGAGCAAGTAAGAGAGAAGCTGCAACTTGCTTCGTCATTCTAGTTTTAGAGCTTCCCTCTCACTCTCACTCACGTTACCCTCCAAATGGCGGACAAGTGCAGGGATCATCATACTTTGTCCTGACTAGGAGAACTCTAATAATGAAATTGGTGAGGTACGATTTAGGAACAGTATGATTTCAACAGCTTTTGCCTGAATGTTCTTCCAACGAATGTTCGAATATTCCACGCTTCATTAGCGCGTCCGTGTATAATTGATGGCGTGAATAGAATACGACGATCAACAGTTAAATAATCATTGCTCAATCTATATATGAATATTGATAGATCTATATATGCTCAATCTATATATGAGTATTGATAGATCCATAGATAACGTGGAAGAGAACTGACTTTCATATTATTTTTATAATATTACCTGTTAAAATTGCAAACCATACACAGTGACGTGGCATTTGCAACGGTCCGGGAATAATAACATGCGCGAAATCGAGTTATTTATTAAAGCGGGAATATATAAAAGTGTATAAAAGCGAAATGACGAAGAGGGAGAATAAAACGGTGACGCCCCGCCAATGATGAGCAACGTTACGGGGAGGTCGAAGATCTCGAGCACTCGAGTCAGCAAGGATCTGTTTATTCGCGAGCGAGAAGGACGCGAGGTTGGTTGTTATTGGATTATAGAGGTTTCGGCACGTTCCACTAGGTAATCCTAGATCCTCGCGAGGGTTACAGCGCGTTACAAGGGCCGCTCACTCTCGGCCGCGTTCCGCAATGGCCGTGAAACCCGTCTCCTCTGAGAGACCTTACGGCTGCACAAGACCACAATCTGTGGCTTAGAACACATTTATGGATGCCATACAGCCCGCGTTTCATCCCCCATGCATTGCACGCCTCCTCCTAGATCCTATTAGCTTTATTCGTGTGGCGCATTGACACTGGAATAATTAGGTTCATTAGATTCGCTCACGTACGAATTATCGCGACGTACCGCGGCGGCAGCAATTGCGCGCACGAGACCCGGCAGAACCGCGGATCTCCGTTGATAGCCGTCGAGAGGAATTGCGCGCGAGATTCGACGATGCTCGATCGCGTTCGGCGCGCGGGAGAATCCTTGAAAATAAATCTCCCACTTGCCGAGACTGCGGGGTACTTTGAGAAAAGCGAGACAGTAGCTCGCGTGATAATCTCAGAAACTATGGCGTATTTTGAGAATATCGATAGTTGGAAAGTTACGTGATCATTTTAGTTACTTATTAATATCAACTTAGAGATCAACGTGACGAAGTGTCATCCATCCATCAAACACTATTTGTGCGCGATTTATAACTTTTTCAATTTCAATTCTCCGCAAATACGTAGAATTCACAGAGTAGTTATAAAGAGAGCGACCAAGCTTCTATAAAGCTTTTGGCCCCATTTTGTAGTATTAGACATTCATTTCATAAATTAGTTTTTTTATGAAATTAGCATCATTTATGGGTAGATTAAATATATATATAAGTATAAAAAATGCACCTCACCAAAATGGCTAATTTTGCTAGTTACAGCGAAATTAATCGACGAATAAGATAATCGGAGCTCTGTAAAAGTCATCTTAAATTAATAAATATTATTAGCATTTACAATTCGTATTATTTTATTGATATAGACTTTTATCTTCTATTTCTTGCAACATTTTCTATACGTTTTCTATAATCCCATTTGACAACTATTTATTTCGACAAGATACATATCAGGCCATTTTCTCTCAAATGCTGAGATGCATCTTTGATATATCTTTAATCTATCCATGAATAGCTACAATTTTATCAATACATAATTTAAGATCTCCAATGCCGCAATATGAGGATAAACTTGACCGCACTTTTAAAATCGCAAAACACGCTCGCAGTTAGGCGGAATTATAGTTAGCTGGTGTTTCATTTTCCTGACACGCGCAAAAAGTGGAGCAATCAAGGACTCTAGATCGAGAATGGCGGTCGGAACTTCGTCCTGGGTAGTTGAGATCCGCGCCGAGGATAGATACGTGGGGCGTGCATTCTCGAGTTAGGTAACTCGTTCTCGCGACGCTTTTTCGCACATTGTCGCGCGTTGCGGCGCGTTGTTCGGTTTGCCGTAAACACGATGTCATCGTGCGCTCGCGGGTGGAAGAACATCAGGGAACGCTTCGGGGATATCTCGTTCGGGTCACGCGTTCCTCAATGTCCGGCGCGGGCGGACGGCGAGAAAGCCGTTCGCGATCGGCTTCGGGAATACAAGAAATTACAAGATGCCTATCCGCCGGTAAGAGAGGGTTAATGGCCTCTCGCCGATTCGGGGCCTATAAAGAGCGGGCTAAGTGTCGTCCTGAATCACGAACCGACTGACGTACGGGGAGATCGGTCGGTCGGTGCCTCCGCTGAAAGTACGTGGAACATTCCCGCACGTACACCGGCTGTCTTCTCTGTCGAAATACGTCCCTCGCGGGCGGATCGGGTTTTCGACGTCGCTCCAGCCAGAGAGAGAGAGAGAGAGAGAGGCCGAGACGCGCTTCTCGAACCCAACGCGCGCGCGATCCGAAAACTAGAGTGTTTGACACATCTGTGCCTGGTCAGCGTCTTTCCTGATTACTCAATTTTGAGCGGCGATGGTCCGCGCTCTCTCGCCCTCGTGAAATGAAGAGGCGGCCTCTCCTCCCGGAGAAGCTTCTCGCTGCGCGCGTATTATCTCCCTTCGCGTCGTAAAATAGGAGTGTTTCACCGCGCGCGATCCATTTGCTGCCGACGGTAGAAAGCCAATCGTGGCTCGATACGTCGATGGACTGCGACAAATTTCAGTGACAAATTTCGTACCTTGCGTATTAGAGAATTTCACACCGCTACGACCGCTGCGCTGGTATCGATCGACCTTTGGCTTCATGGTCTCGCTGTGTGTATATGTAAAGCTGAGTACTTGGCTTTTTAAAGCTGCAAACTGGGTCGAAAAGTTCCCGACCTCGTCGGGAGATTATTATAAAGATATCTGCAATAAGTACTTTGGGTCAGTTCGCGAAGAGCTTTACTAAGTACTTAGTGGCTTCGGTGATAGATGTGGTATCGGCTTCGCGTCCATTAGAGAGCACATCTATACTCTTGCGAGAGCGCATGTTACACTACACCGATGCATTCGCGCCAGCTCGTTTCTCACAAATCACTGGGAAATTGGCCTTACGAATGTCTGGCGGAGCACCTAGATCTGATCGTCTTACGCGAGATTTTTATATCTTCTATCGAATTATTCTCTCTCTCCCTCCATCTCTCTCTGTCTGCAGTCTTTTCTATAACTTTTTTCTGGAAACTTATCATTTTGTAAGTGCAATATTAATGAACAGATTTTAAGACGGAAGGGACAACTGCGCCTCTAAGAAACGCGTAATCCACCCTCTCGGTGTATCGTTATATTACAAATCAGAATTAAGGCCGCTGGAGAATGAAAAGATTTAATTATCGGCCATCATCCGAGTCGAAATCTTAGCTCTACTTTCTACCTAAACTTTCTAGCTTCTATATTTGACGCAGGATCAATGTATGTTTTTTTTCTAACTTTAACGCTTTCTGGTGGACAAATTAACTCATACAGAAAAAAAATGAATATCACCGTGTTTTTTTTCTAACAAAGGACTAAAGAGAATAGGGTAGATACGAATCAAAATCGCCCTAGTTATATTGATAGTGTTCATTGTTAACGCTTTCTGGTGGACAAATTAAGACTCATACAAAAAAAAATGAATATCACCGTTTTTTTTTTTTTTAACAAAGGACTAAAGAGAATAGGGTAGATACGAATCAAGATCGCTCTAGTTATATTGATAGTGTTCATTGTTAGCGCCTTCATACAACTAGCACAGAAAACGTACAGAATACCAATTGTTCTGAAGAGGACTTCTTGGCAAAATTATAGTAGATGAGATAGTATCAAGAGAGATTGACATAGATTTCAGTGTATCAAAGTAGGCGTTATATGGAATATTGGGTCGAAATTAGGATAAAAATTTCAATTAAATAATAGGAAAAAGGGCTAATTCGAGTTCAAGCACAGGATTAATAGTGCTATGTACCATATGGGTAAAACCTTCCTTGTGTTAGGAAATAGAGCAATATTTATTGAACATGAATACTCAATATAAATAATCAAACGTTTCGGCTCAATCATGAACCCTCTTCAGTGATCTAAAAAAACTCAAGGTTTACAAAACAAACGCATTACAATTTTACATAATCATACATTTTTTTTTTATATCACTGAAGAGGGTTCATGATTGAGCCGAAACGTTTGATTATTTATATAGTTTGATATTCATGTTCAATAAATATTGCTCTATTTCCTAACACAAGGAAGGTTT
>NW_022639515.1:29040-29410 GCF_010583005.1 Odontomachus brunneus | reverse complement strand
CTAAAAAAACTCAAGGTTTACAAAACAAACGCATTACAATTTTACATAATCATACATTTTTTTTTTATATCACTGAAGAGGGTTCATGATTGAGCCGAAACGTTTGATTATTTATATAGTTTGATATTCATGTTCAATAAATATTGCTCTATTTCCTAACACAAGGAAGGTTTTACCCATATGGTACATAGCACTATTAATCCTGTGCTTGAACTCGAATTAGCCCTTTTTCCTATTATTTAATTGATATCATTGTTATTGAGTTCTTATTTTTTTTCTCTTGATAAAAATTTCGTAGCAAGAGCAAAAGAGCGAGAAAGAGAGAGAGAGAGAGAGAGAGGGAGAGAGAGAGAGAGAGAGAGAGAGAGAG
>NW_022639515.1:18280-28620 GCF_010583005.1 Odontomachus brunneus | reverse complement strand
GAGAGAGAGAGAGAGAGAGAGAGAGATTAGTTGTTTTACGAATCTATTTATCACCTGTAGGATCGAGAGCTACCACGTGGGACACTTGGAACCGCACGCGGCGAGCGGATAACGGTCCGGACAGGGTGTCGCGCCGCGCCGTCTAGTCGGGGATTTCGCGCGGAAGTCCTTCGAGCTTGACGAATGCGTTTTACGTCTTCTCGCGTGATTACTTCGCACGTAGCGCGACGCCAGACGCCAGCCGCGAGCGAGGCGCGCTTGCAAACGTCACCGTGACAAATGGTGACCGAAAGCGGACGAGTAAGACCGCGACGTGACCCCGGGCGGTAACCCCGTCGAGAGAGGAGTATACCGGAGTTCTCCTCCTGGAACGTCGCGTCGCGTCGCGTCGCGCTCCGGCCGTTCTCCACGGTCGTAACTCTCGCCTCGTTTCCTCGTCTGCGACAGTCGTCTCTCTTCTTCTCTCCTCTCTCCCTCTCTCTCTCTCTCTCTCTCTCTCTCTCTCTCTCTCTCGCAAAAATTACTCCGACCTCGTAGAAAATCGGCGCGCTCGTTCGCAGAGATACGTGTATATCGGGGCGGTATCGCGGGCGCGCGTATCATCGGAGAGAAAGAAATCGCTTTCGGCGGGGAATTAAGAGCTTCTCACGACGGAGAAAGGCAACAAAGTCTCGGTTCAATTCAAGTTGGCTTTATTCACACGAGCGTGTAACTTGTCTAAGCACCGAGACACTTATAACGCATGGCAATGTGAAGAAGCTGCGAAAGGACCCATTAAAATTTCCGCTGAGCTTATCCGCGCGCGCGCATTATCGCGGCGAGTATCGTTAGCATCGCCGTTCCGCGGTATTGGAATAAGCTCGAGCGGAAGGCACGAGCAAGCAGACATTGGACCGTCAGGGGCGATTCGCCTCGAGGTAAGAACAGGTTATCTGCTTTATCGAGCAATCCGGAAATTGAGTCTCGGCCGTCAAGGGCTAATATCTCGTCGGGGCGGGTGGCTCGCTCGCATCGACTCGACTCTGCCGGCTTTCTTTCGAGGATTGCCTTGATTTAGACGGGGCCCCGAGACCAAGCGGAGTACGGGACGTTGTTCTCGTTTCGATTACGGGGCCGGCGTGGAAATCCTCGGCGATAATAACGCGAGCCCCGTGGCGCCGCTGATTTCGTGGAAATGCAATTACGAGTCGGGACGGGTGAAGCTCGTCTGCGACGCTGGAAAGAAATCCGGCCGCGGAGCATCTCTCGAGGCGAGACAGAGAGGAGAGGAAAGGGTGGCGGGGAGAGTGAGGGAGAGGGGGGGGGGAGAGAGAGATTGCTTCTCTTTGCTGAATTGCAGTGATATAACTAAGAACGTCTTTAGGTAGGCGACGAGCGCGGCTGAGTTTTATGCAAGTTTGTCTCTCGCGGAACTCGCGAGGGGAGACGTTCCATCGAGTCCTCCTCTCCTGGCCAAATGATTAATATCTTGCTCCCCGTGCGTTCAACGTTATGGAATTGTGTTCTTCGATACGCCAATCTGTTCGCTTTATTGCTATTCTCCGGAGACCATCGCGCTCGGCTGCAACGTTTAGAGCTAAATATCATTATCTGATCTTATCTCTTTCTCTCTTTGTCATCTGTTTGACATACGCGTTAATTAACGTTGCGAGAGCGCAGTCAAACCGACAAGCGGCGAAGAGATAGGCGGAAACTGGCTATTAACATAATTGTAGAATTACTTTCTGTCGCCCAATGCGTTAGACAAGAAATGAAGTCTACGTGACGCACCGTCAGGTGCCACATTTCCGCAATCGCGACCTATTAACGGGCAGACGCAATTTCTATCGCGAGACAATAGACTCCGGAGTCCCGCGATCAGGTTCGACAGCGGAGAATCTTGAGTGGATTGGAGGAAGAGCCGAGTGCTCTTTGCAAGTCCCTTCCTCTCTTCGAACGCGTGCTTTATCGCAGGAGTGCAGGCAAAGGGAGAGAGGCTCGAGCAAACAAAGGAAGAATACAAGAGGCGTGAAAATTTCATTCGTATTTCTCATTCCGCGGTAGTTTGCGATAATTTCTAATTTCGCGCGATTTCAAAATTCACGTACGATTCTTTGTTTACGCCTGCTTCTCGCTCCTTCTCTCTCTTTCTCTCTTTTATTTTTTCTTTATAGTTTTTTTCTTTTATTTTTTCCTAGTAATGTGGATTCAGGCATCCCAGTTACTTATTACGAAGTACTGTAACTCTAGAGGATGCAAACCCCAGGGTATTTAATAAATTCTATTCTATTCTCTCTCTCTTTCTTTGTGAATTTACCTCCAACGCGCAGAGGCGGCGTGTACGTCAAATAAATTACGCGGTTGCGAGATGTAACATTTATCGTCGGATTGCGCGTAAACCGGCAAGTTACGTGATAATCAGAAGGATTATTCTCTAGAACGTACGGAAAGATGGAAGAGAAATCTCTTTCTTCGTAACTTGTGGAGATCCTGGTAAGAAAGATCTAGATAATTGGAGTATTTGCCCCGAATTCGCGAGACGGGATAGTAATTCGCTCTGTGTTGTCTTCCCCCGGTTATAACGAGTATTGTATCTTCTGAGCTGGCGAGTCAATTTGCTTTCTGTTTACCGCCTCCGCGGTGGCTACATTTCCGTATGAATTTTCGCAGTTACTGATTCAAAACGAGCCCGAGAAATGCTATGTCCGGCCGCGCTTGCCGAATTCTACAATTCAGATGTAAAAAATTCAACAAACCAATTTATTGATTTATGCGTGTCACGGGAAGAAGGGGAGGATAGAGTTTGCATATGTATCTTTTTCGAGTGAAATTTTCAACACGCGTGTTGTGGATATTTCCTGCGGGTGTTTTAGTGCGATATTGATATTTCGTCATTCACTATACCGACCGTAATTTCTTCTTTCCCGAACAAATTTTATTCTCAAATACCACAGACTTCACTTGTAGGATGCGTCAAAAGAAAAGTCCTTCTGGAATGCATTAAATTGCGAAGAAAAAGAGACAAAAAGAGATAGAACGAGGGGGAGGACGGTGAAAGAGGGCCGAAGTGGATCTTTCGTTCTCCTTAATTTCGATTTCTTTTTTGTAGTTGCGTCGGAGAGAGAGAGAAGGGAGGGGGAGAAACAGAGATGATTCCGACAGAACGCTGTCGGTTAACCGTTCGATGGTTTTCTTGTACTCTCCCGTGGTCGTATCGTCAAAGTGATATAGACTGCGGGTGGAAAAAGGGGACGCGGATCGACCATTAACTTAGCGACGGTGCGGAGGAGCATCGCATTATCTCCTCTTGCGGAGATCGTGTAATCTGGTGGAAACGTGAGAAACTTTGACGGCGGCCCGGTGGTTCGGAGGGATTCCGTTTATTAGATCCGCGGGTCATAGATACTTAGGAGAATTCTTTTTATTAGCCGTCGACGCGACGTGATGGGAATTCGGGTCCGGAGCTTCGCTCAGAGTCAAAGAGTTGGCGATCGTATCAGGACCGTTAACGCAATTTCACATGTCTCAATGGGCCGATCGCGAGACGATCCTATGCGTCGATAAGAGCAGCGACTCCCGGACTCGACGGCCAATTTGCATAGATTCTTTCGCGCCGATGAGTCTTTCTTCTTCCCTTCTTCTTTCCTACCTTCCTTCCTTCTGTTTCTTCCTTTTTATTTTATTCCCGCGCGGAAGTGCGCGCGCGTCTGGTCGTAAAGATAAAAGCAATTCCCGCTTTAAAATATACCGTATCACGGTAATAACGCGACGACATTCCGGAAGAAATATGTCGGGCGTCTCGCGCGAAAACGAGCTTCCCCGGTAGCGTCTTTCTCGATCCATCCGCGAGGTCACGTACCGGAAAAATAGCTTAATCCCAGAAGTCCTCTCACTTAGTTTCCTACGCCTGACGGCCCGTGTTCAACGTTTCGCCAGTCCTTTGCGTTCGCCAGCCTATCCCGAATATTGGTCGGACGAACGTCGCCGAGTAACACGAGAGTTTTCGCGACGCCTCAAAGCGTCGTCACAACGCCCTGCTCGAGTCGGCGAAGCGTTCCCGCCCGCCGCTAGCGATTGCGCCGGCGATTTGCCGGTAAATTATGCAGGCCGGGAAATAGTATCGAACGGAATTTCCTCCTCGGATTTTCCGCCGGTTGCCGGCCCCATATCTGGACTACGATACGACTGCGATATGACATACTTGCTCGGAAGTAGCGGGCGAGACGAAGGCGAAAGAGGAAGGGAGAGAATGGGGGATGTGCGCGCCGCCTTCGTATTACGTACAACGTACGCTGCAAGATTGATGGCATTACCGATTTCACGCGAGCCCACTCGTAATTTCGTTCTCGCATTCTCGGCTCGCGGAAGCTCCGTCGCGAAAGCTCCGAGCGGGCCGACGCGCGTTCCCGTGCAGCCGTTTGCACCCGCTATCGCGTCGATGGAACACGTCGGGAAGCGCTACCAAATTTTCACTCATCGTGCTGCGCGCCGCGCGCTCTTGAAGAGGCTCGGAGGCGGGAAATAAGCGCGATAATGAGGCCGGTGCAGTAAGGACTTTGCGATTTTCATTAGAGAACGCTGCGCAGTGATGTTTGTTATGCTCGGGAACGTTCGAGGGAGTAACGTAATTTGCTAATTTACGTGTCTTCCTCCTTCCTCGTTTTGCGTGAGCGTCATTAAGAGAGAAGCTCCGCTTGCAGCAGGCGATGGGCGTCACGTCTCCTTCGAGATACGCAAAACGCGGGGAGAAGCGCGGTTGCTGAATTTTCGCATGCGCCCGAGGAAAATCTTTCGCGTCATTTTTTTGCACGAAAACCTCAGCGGATCGCACGGAAACTCCTGCGCGCGCGTCAGTAATTACCGTTGCGCCGCGGTTACATACGTACATACGTGTGTATGTGTGTGTGTGTGTGTGCAGGTGCACTAGTCACACTTGCTGCGCTTGCTGCGCGACGTCCGTGCGAAATTTGATAAGAGGAATATTAAATGAGAACCGTCGTGTAGGGCGCCTTCGGTCGGCCGCCGAGCTCGGTCAAAAACGAGCGCTTTCTCCGGGATTTGTACGGCGCACAGAGAGATTCGAGAGGGTTAAAATGGTACACGGTTGGAAGTTGTTAACGCGACGAGTGCCCTGGGACACGAGTGCGTTCGCTTGAATCGCTGGAGTGTGTGCGCGCGTGTGTGTACGGCGAGTGCACCGACGCATTCTCAGGGGAGCTACGACGATTCTAAAGGGCGTTCATTAGTGTCTAAGGACATACACACTCGGCGCGACTCGATCTCTGTCGTTCCCTTTGAGGGGAAAAAGGTAGATAGGGAGAAAGAGAATGAGGTAGGCCGGGGATTTGCCGAGTCTCTGAAAGCAGCTTTTCTCTCTCTCTCTCTCTCTCTCTCTTTCTCTCTATGTGTTTATCTTTCTCTCTGTCTCGCGTGCGTGCGCGTACCCCTTCTTTTTAACCGCGCATCCTCCGTTTTTCAGCCGTCAGAACGACACCTGTTCGATTCGAGGCTCAAGCCGATGTTCGGTCACGAGAGGGGAAACCTGTTCGATCGACGTTGTTAACGCGCCTAGCCTGCCGCGACCCCGACCGACGACGCGGTAGGTTGCGTTAATGAAGGAGCTCTTGGAGCTCGCGTATCCCGGGATTTACCGTGAGCGAAAGTTAAATTTCACCTGGATGGCAAATGGGTTTCCGATTCGTCGCGTTGGTCGTGGCACGAGCGGACGTGACGATAATAATAGAATTTATTTCCCGCGGCATCACGAAATTGTTCTCGATTACCACCCCACCGATTCGCCTCTCGTCTCAACGACCGATGGTCACCGTCGACGATCGATTGAACCAACTTCCACTTTTATAACGAGACGGGAGAAATTGATAGTAATTATTGATTCAATATACACACACATAACACACGTGATGGATTAATGAGGACTACTTTTACAACGAGGCGCGGCTAAGATTAATAACAATTATCAATTTACCGCACACAAACACATGTTTTATAAACGAGGCATGTGCATTGTGAACGATAATGAAGAAAAAGAGATTCAGGCTTGCGTCTCGACTTTGGACCATCGTCGCGAATCGTGCAGTCTCGTGCGAATCGCTGAACTCGCGCGAAATCGGCTCGAGCTTTCGAGCAAGCTATGCCGGAGTCACGGCAGAAGACGTAGTAGTGAGGTGATCGCAAAGCGACTTCGTGGCACGTCCCGGAGAAGGATGGATGACAGCACTGGGAGTCGAGAAGCGCGCGAATCCTCAGAGACAATGAGGGATGCCGCATTAATATTCCCGGCATGCCGCACCTTTCTCTCTTTCTCTCTCTCTCCCTCTCTCTTTCTCTCTACCCCTCCTTCCGCTGTTCACTCTGTGCGCTCCACGACGACGGAGCTTACGCCTGCGGCGGCTCGTGCACCAGATTGCGATCGGAGCAGCTTCGTTAATTACCGGATCCTGCGTCAAACGGAGGATTTGCACGTGAGTGTACCTTCAGGACAGTCGTGACGGTCGTCCACCGGTACTGCCCACTCGTGGCTGGGCGATCTCCCGGGCCGCGGTGTCGTGCCGGACTTGTTCCTTAACCCTTGACACCGTTCCTTCCATTCAAGCGCATTTTTCCGAGGCCTCCCTCGCCGCCGCGCCGTGAATACGATGCATCGTGCTTAGAAGTCTCGCCCGGAGGCGCGCCGGGGCCTCCTCTCGCCGGGACTGACGGGAATCGCCCGCGTCATGACGCGTATTTTTGTGTTCGCGGTTATCCCGAGGGTGAAGGCCTGATAATATTGTCCGCGGCTGTGCAACAATGTTGTAATACGTTAACGACGACTTAAGGGCGCGGCGCGCGTCACGTCGTCGATGTATGACAGAGCGTCGTAATTGTCGCGTATTCGAGGAAACGGTGGCGAAATTTACGTTTGCGACGTGTGCTTGCGCACATAATTTTATACATAATAAATTCTTTTATTTGTATAGAATAAACAATGGCTTTTATAAAAAACTATTCTCTAAAGTACAGTCGGTGTATTCTTGATCAAAGCACGCTCTATAACTGGTAGTTTAGCTAACTATGGTACTAAAATTTCGCTGAAAGGATCGGTTGATAGTAAAGACTATTCCCATTATTGTTGCAATTTACAAATACAGATAGTGTCTCTGCACACAAGGCACACAGAACCGTTAATTAATTAATTACGTTAATTAATTACATCGTCAGAAATGCAGAAAGTTGCATTTGGTTTGGCGCGTAACGAATTTGTATATTACAGATTTTGTGCAGTACGACCTTATTTCCATTGACTGAAATCAATGAAAAATAATCAGTAAAATAGAAGTGTTTTCACTGAAAATCTGTGAATATTCACTGGTGATCGGTGAAAAAGTCATTTTACTGACTAAATCAGAAACATTTTTACTGACTCACTTTAAGGAGCGAAAATTTTAATAAAACAAATATTTTCTTATATGAAAAATATTTGATATCGGCATAAGTAAATCTTTCATTAGTATCCATTGAATAAATATTTCTTATTTTTTAGATATACTTTTTCTCAGTAACGCGAAAAAGAATAAAGACAACAACAATAATTATAACTTTGTTATCGTGAAATTGCAAAGAAGCAAAAGTAATAGTACAGTAAAAGGAAAGAGAATTATCGTGGAATACTCCCTCCCGTATGATTTCTGTGATCGTTGCGCTGTATTCATGAACATTCAGGCGCGGCGAGCAATTAAGCGCGGGAGTCGTTGTAAATTGCGAGCGCATCCGGTATCATGGCGCAATTAAAAAGTTTCGGGCTTCTCGCGCGCGCGCGCGCGACTCGGCACTTCCAGAATTCGAGATGAGTAGCTAAATAAGGTCCACTTGCGATCTCCTTCCGGAATAACGCCCGGTGCACACTCAGACTCTCAGGGCTGAGCCGCACGGCCGTGGAATTTCAAACGTCTGCTTTGCATTCCACGGCGATCCTTCTCCGCGGGCCCCGGCGCGCAACCATTACGTCGGATCGCTGACTGGGAAATTTATACTTAACCATTCAGCCCGCGGTGACGGCAATATCGTTTCGAATGGGCCATTGCTCTCGGTTTTCCTACCTCCTGCCGCCGAGCTATCCGCGAGACTGCCTCCGCGTCTTTCCCGGTGCCGACGTTAAGCACGGCTCGTTCCTCTTATCGCCCTTTTGCCGACAGGGTCGGATTAAGCGTGACAATCAGGTGGTATTCAGTTGTATAGCGCGAGCGCGTCAAAGCGAAAACGACAGCTTCATCTCATCTAACACTCTAACTAACTATTCTAACAGAGTAGTGTCGTGAGTCTGCGACAGGTGCGAACGTTTGTCTGTATTTCGAGGAGGAGGAGGAGGAGGAGAGGATTCTGATTTCTTTCTCTTTTCTCTCGGGGGCTTCCTTTTTCTCTCTTTTCGTTGGGTACGTTTATCATATTCAGCGCGGGGCTGCGGAATTAGCATCTCGAAATTAGCAGCCGAAGGCGCTGAGGCACAACTAGGTTCGCTCCTGATCGTCCAATATTCATCGCAATTGTTGAGCGAGTATCGCGCGAAGGAGTTTCGGTGCGAGTTACGGCTGCCTTCCATTTTCACGGCGACTTCCGTGCGTCGTTTTCAGCGCGCGCGCCTCGGCACGATTGCGCGAGCTCTTCGGAACTTTAAACAGGATTTAATTTTCGCGATAAGCGCGCCGGCGTTTCTGCCAGGATGCTTTAGAAATTAAGCATTAAGAATGGGGTTAGTTCAGCCGTTCCCCCGATTTGTATGTAGCAGCATTCGAGCAGTTGTTCGTGTCGTCTCGCATGTGAACGGCTTCCCAAAAAGTCGTCATGTGCTCGGACGTTCATCGATCATTTGCGAGGACGCTGTTAAAATTCCGATAACGCGCTATCCCCTTCCTTCGCCCAGTCTCTCTCTTTCTCTCTCTCTCTCTTTCTCGCTCCTGGTCTCTCGTTCATTCCTCGGCGCGCGTTTTCTTACATCGCGGACGAGAGGACCACGCTCGGCCCTTTGTTGCTCAGCAACGCTTTTTCCGCGGTCGCTGCACCTACGAATCGCATGCCATGCACCGAGCAGATCGGCTACCGGCAGCCGGAGGACGCATATTATCGCGGGCCGGATTATCCTTTTTGAGATTCCACCCGCAACGACAGACCGCCTCTCGCGCGGCTACGATAATAAATGTCTCTCTCTTCCCACCCGATCGGAGGCTCGACGGCCCTATATACGGTCCCTAAACTCGCCGCGCACGAGGACTGGGGCATGGGAGGAGGGACCACGTGGACGGATAATTGAACATACATCAAGGCGAAAGAAGTCCTCGCGATGCCAAGAACGACAGGATGAAGAAAGATAGCCGTCGACTTATCCGAAAAGAGAAGCAGAGACGATTCGGCAGCCTCTTCTCGGCGAGACAGAAAGAGAGGCGGAGATAATTTCGTGCGAGATAATGCGGAGAAAAGTAGCGGGACGGGGGAGAGAGTAGAGAAAGGGAGAAAGGATACGGAGGGAGAGAAGAAGAGAGAGAGAGAGAGAGAGAGAGAGAGAGAGAGAGAGAGCAAACGAGGACACTCGACAAGTATAAACGGGCTACGTTTATTAGAGCAGTGCCTCTATATTTGTCACGAATAGCTACGAGAGAATGAAGCTTCAGCAGGTGCTACCTTCGGGAATAAGAATAATGAAAATGGAGAGAAAAGACGGTAGTCGGGCGCGAGAAGTCGGCTTTTAGGAATGTAGAACGGCATCTCTTCCGACGTTGCATCATGATTATCGTCACCCTGTTTCTCGGTGAAAATAGAGACGAGAAATTTGAATTAATTGCTAGAACAGTGAGGAGAAATAATTGATGCATTTGAGAGACCGTGTTGTGCATATATTCGTTTAATGCACTAACGAAAAAATTTCTCTTTCTCTCTCTCTCTCACTCTCTCGCTCTTTTGGGCCTATATCAATAGTCATTATTTGTAACTTGTCTCAAGTGAAGATACTCAGATCTAAATTAGAGTTAGATGAGAATTTTCCAGTTGCATCGCGATTACAAATATAAATGTCACATTTATCATAATTTAACTGAAAAACTGAAAAACTCTGACTCTGAATAAAAATCTTAGTATTTCGCCTGAGATTAGTTTTAAGTAACGACTATCGATACGGGCTTTGCTCTTTTTCGTCTTTGTCATTGTATATTATATCTAGCGCGTGTGAAATATAGAGGAAGCCGGATCGGACCACTTCTCAAAATTTCTAAGTTACAACTTTGCACAACTAATTACCGCAATTGACTGTATATATGATAGAGATAACCTTTCTTTATGCTTTCATATTATTAGTGATCCTACGTAAATCGTAT
>NW_022639515.1:15769-18270 GCF_010583005.1 Odontomachus brunneus | reverse complement strand
GCGGCAGGAGGACATAAATTCAGTAAACGCCGTCATTAGGACCAATCCGAAATACCGGGCGTCTATTAAACATGGAAGTAAGATAATTATCTGTACTGGCTGATTCCCAGCCCGCACCCGCGAATTGCCCCAGGGACAGTCGGGCAGGTGAGAGGAAGAGGCACAGGGAGGAAGCGAGAGAGCGCGCTTCTCGGCCTCGCATTGTTCAGTTTCTTGCGGCGACTCGCGGCTCCTCTTTCCCGATTCTCTCTTTCCTTCTTCTCGTTTGCGAGAAACTCGTCTCTCTGTTCACCCTTTACCTCGCCCTCGACCTTCCTTCGGCCTCTCCGCCGAGCCGATCCCCGGCGACGATGGCGAGCGACCGCGGGAGCGGCACAATGGTGGAATCTCGACACAGCTGTATGGGTCGCCAGGGGGAAAGGGGTCGGGCAAAAAGCGCTAAACTATGTTTTTAACCGGGCGTTACATTTGTCGGATACCAGCGCAGTCGAATCTCCGAGACTCGTCCGATGCCGCCCGGGTCCCGTGGTGTAGTTGCTGTCGAGTCCGCCGCTCCCAGAGAGCTGCCGGAAATAGAGTGAAACGTGCAGTAGCCGGCACTCGACTTGTTTCCGCTACTTTTACGCAGACCCTGTCAGATATCAAGATGGAAGTTAGAAAAGGAAAGATGAATAATTAGTTAATCTTCATACATACCTATTGATAAGACCCACGCAAGAGTGCCGGTCGAGTGTCGACCACTGGATATTTCGTCCTATCATGTGTCTCCAGAATGACTGAGCACCGCAGCATTCGGCACTTTTGCGCAGACTTTGTCAAATATTAAGGCACAAAGAGAATTTTATAGAGTAAAAGTTATATTATAGGATTTCGCAGCGCCGAAGATATTTGGTAGGTCGATATTTTATGTGTTTTGGTAGGTGGGAGATATTTTATAGATCGATATTTTGCAGTAATTCGCTATTCTTTCGTTTCGCGTGCGCTACTTACATTTTAGAAACTGAAACGTGCCATTGAAATAATTGCTATGTTTCTAGCGAAGTAGACCTTACCGACAGTCTGTTCCTAAACTACTGAAAACATAGTAAAGTTGAGAAGAATTTGCATGAAAAGAAAAAAAACTATAATATTTTTCCCGCGCGCGTGTACGAAAATTAGAGAAAATGAATAGATAAATAATAAATAAATAATAAATCCCCTTACACACCATACTATCTGATGAAATCCGCGTGAGAGTGGTAAAAACAGCTCCCGGACGTTTTGTCCTATCACGTGTCTCCAGAGCGACTGGCCACCGTTTCATAGTCGCCAAACAATCGCGTTATCATGCATCGGGAATGCGGCGAAAACGTTGCCGCATTGCAGCGTCGAATTATTGCGCGAGAGTAATGAACGTACCTGCACTCGCGTTGATAACGGGTAGTAACGAAAATTTTTAGGGCGAGCGTGGAGCATTATTTTTATCTGGAGACACGATTCGGAGTTCTCCGAAAGCCGGAGTTTGTCTTTCCCGCGAAAATCGTTCGTAATTACCTCCCGTGCTTTCATTGCGCTCCGAATATCTCGAGAAACGAGATCAGCGACAATTTTGAATAGTACTCTCGTCGCGATTAATGCGATTCGCTCGTATCGCAATACGGCAAATTGGTCGAGTACAGGAAGTCGATGTTATATTCTTCGATAATGACTACGTTACATCAGTTGGTAGATTTGTTAAGTGGCGTCTCATCGATGTATATATGCATACACACACACACATATACATGCGCGAGCGCGCATAACGCTCACCGTCCGAGTTTTGATGCATTAATCATGAATTCGTTACATTATGCTGTTGCATGCCGTTTGAATTATCGCATTGTTCCGCGTGTTGCATAATTGAAATTATGGCCTCTGTCTAGTGCGCTATGTAATTACTGATGCGTGATGCTCAATATCGAGCAATTTAGTTTGGATGTGGGAAGATTTAATCGTGCATTCACATTTAACTCGGGGGCATCGTGTTGCTGCGTTCTCTTTTTCCGTTTTTTTTCCCCTTCCACTTCAAAATTGCATACTCCCCGGCGGTACCCCGTTCGCGCGAAATATTTGTTTTTGTTAAATAATTACGTGTTTTAGCGATATCAAATTATACGGACGATAACGTTCGCTTTTATCGCATCCTCTGCTCGCGCGCGCGCGCTGTAATTTCGGATATGTGAAAAAATTCGCGCGTATCATGTGAGTATCGCGTTGACCTCTCGTGTTTTTTCGACTCGCTCACGGCGAATTCTCACACCCGCCAACTTATCACGGTTATATATGATGCACTTGATATTATATTTGCAGTCACGATTCCACGGAAGAATTCACTCTAAACTCTAACTCTAAACTCTCAAATATATCTCACTTGAGGCAAGTTCAAGCAAAATCGGAATTTAAAGTTTGATCTGAGATTTTAGTTGAATCATATATATATATATATATATATATATATATATATATATATATATATATATATA
>NW_022639515.1:11560-15710 GCF_010583005.1 Odontomachus brunneus | reverse complement strand
ACAATCGTCAAAATGTTATATTTGATAAGCAACATATTCGCGCTATCGTTGCGCCGCATTATTTTTTCATTTATCGTCCCTTCACAAATGCTATGCAAATGTGTGCTACGTTGTTATTTCAATTTATATATATTATATAGTGTATATATATATATATATATATATATATATATATATATATATATATATATATATATATAATTGTGACATAACTAAGAAAAACTCACACCCAACTTGAAATTAAAATGTGTGCTTATCTTGAGACAAGTTTTAAATAACGACTTTTAACGCAGGAGCCTTAAACATTCAGTCTCGTACGATAATTAATTGCATCTCTTCGTAATTTCGCATCAGTGATGTCGGCGTGGAGAGTCGCAACGAGCTTGCGCGTCGATTCGCGCTGAGAAAGTTCAGACAGCGTCTGCCGCCGAGGAGGCAGCACGTACATGAGCGATCTATTTTAGCGGGTCCGATGTAAAAGTTAATTAAAGCGATATTTCGAAACGAAGTTGAGGCCGGACTGGGAGGACGGCCGTCCGGGGTCCGGAATCGTGCTCGCGCGTTAATCCGCTCCCGCACTGCTATGTAATAAAGATAGAACGCAGTCGTGAATCTGCTTCACTTATCTTAGCGGGATTATCCGCGCGATCGTGAGAAATAATTAAGAAACATCTCTGCGGCGCGCCTTTAATTTTCGGAGATTCTGTCGCGCAACCAGCCGCGAAAGTTCCGGCTATTTATTTCCGGAGTTTTTCAAGTGGACGTCACGCATCCACACGGGCTTGCGCGTGTGTACGCACACGTATGTGGCGCACACAGCCGCGCGGGAAAGTTGGTGGATTTGATGCTCGTGCGCGAAATGAAAAAGTTCAGGCTGGGTTAACTATATCGTATATATCGCGTTAATGTCACCTGGGAAATCTTAGAATCGGTATCAGCCGCCGTCTCTCTGGCGAGAAGCGTGAACTCTAATTTTACGCATCGGCGAATACCTTTGGTACACAACGACCGCGCGAATACAGAGAAAAAATAAACAAGCAGAGCGAAACAGAACCCCTTCGCATTGTGTGCGCGCTGCGATGCGCCGCGATGTCCATTGTAACGCTCCCCTCCCCTCCCCTCGCTTCGTCCGTGTCAAATGTCGCCACGCGCGCGCAGAGCCCTTTATTCTCTTTCAATTTGTTAATCCAGGTCCAAAACTTACAAAGCACAAACAGTATTTTTTTGCGCGCGATTTTAAATGCCCCACGATAATAATTGTTATTGTTTGTATTTGAATTTGTGCCCGGCGACGCATGGGAATTTCACGAGATGAAATAAACATCGGGAAAGTTATCATTGGTCCCGCGGGGATACTCGCTCGCGGTATCGATATCGATATCGCTGCGTCCAGCCCGCGCTGCCGCTTCATACCGACGAAAACCGTTCGTCCGTAGTAAAGGCGTGGCCCCGCCATTCGCGTAGTCCGGGGTTGAGCTCCTGGATCGTTGGCGTGATTGTTGCAAGGAGTTCAGGTGGCTCGTTTCACTCCGTAGGACAGGTCTTCGGGGGCCTCTTTCGGTAAACGACAAAATGGAGGGCAGCGGCAGTAAAGTCGTACGTGTTTTTTCGCTTATTGGACGAAAACAAATAAGGGAAAACTCATCATCCGGTCCCATTCAACGCCGGCAATAAAAGAAGCCGAGCGAAATAAGGAAGCGTGATTGTGCCTCTTTCTCCTGTTTCATTCTCGACCGCAGTGGCTGGACCTTTATCCGCCAATCCTTACCCCGTTTCATCCTTCGAATTTCAACGAATTCGCTCTTTTTCTTTTCTTTCAAACTCGACGCTGCGCTGCTTAGAAATTCGTCAAAGCACATTGGTGTGGCGTATCTCTCTTTCATCTTTGACTCGCACGTGTTAAAGAGACAAGAAAGAAAGACAATACCGAATTATTCCTTCGAATTATTTAATCGTTTAGAGTTAATATATATGTAATCTTGTGCCACGTTTCATTCAAATTACTTAACAAATTAGTACAAAATGGGTAGTACTAAATAATGTAGCAAGTCTGGTTTGATTCTGCTGATTTGGTTCTGCTAGCTTTAGAAAGATATTTTCGCTTAGAATATAGAATTACAGGAAATAATTCCTTGCAATTGGAGTTTTTTTTTTAAGTGTATAAACTAAAAGTACCAATACCTGAACATTAATTAATACCTGGACCAATAACTAATAACATTGGGTACCTAACTCTAGGCACTTAGTATATGAAATTATATTATTTTTTATACGTGCTTTATATGCGTGTATTGAACACATATATATTCTACGTTTAAATATTTTGTATTTAAAAACCAAATTCTCCCCAATAAGAGTGTCCATAATTAGGCGCCAGTGTTTTTAGTGTCCAAGCACTTTCACCTTAATCGAGATATATAGACACGACCTATATAGCCCAAATGGCCAGAATATATCTTCCAAAGATATTATACATCTAAAAGGATATATAAAATATATCCTCCAAAGATATGGTCCAAAGATATTATACATCTCTGAGACGTCTCTGGGATGTATTTTGGACATTTGTGCTGTGTGGGGAGTCATTTTACGCCCCAGTTATGATATCGTGATTGGCCCGTCTTCGTATATTCTTACGTCATATGTCACACACATTCACGCGTAAACGCCGATCCCGTTGAGCATCGAGCACAACTTCGCGGAAAATATTTTACGGAGATCTCGGGAGGTACCTGGCGCACAGAGGAGCGTTGATCCACGCAATGTGACGATAAGGCGTAAGTGTGTTTTCACGAGGGTTTCAAAGTTCTCGCGCGGAAAGCGACGGAAGGGTGAATCCTAAGCGAGTTTCAAGAGGCAGGATCGTCGGATGTGGCAAACCACTTGAGTTTCAGCTGACGCTAATCACAGAATCGCCTTTTATGCACGCATCAAGACCAACGTGCCGCGCGCACCAGCATTTGCATCTTTATTGCATTATTATTCGCAACCTCCGAATATCAGGATAATTTCGCGAATCATCGAACGCCGACGACGAAAAATCGACGAGTTAGTCACGTTAGAGTGTAAGGCGGAACGAATGAAGACACTTTTCGCGTCGTGTTGATCTTCTGTTCTATTTATCTTGTCGGCAGTTTATTTGCGTGCGCGCGAAATACGTCCTCCAATTTCTAACGATACATTCTTCATGGCGGCTTTCTGCGCGAATCACTTCTTGAAATGCTATTAAATGCACGTCGTGCATAAAGGGATTTCGACGGCGGTTGCATGTGCGGTTTAAAGGGACGCAGAATGCGGCATTTTATCAGTCGACGTCCGTAGAAGACTACGAAAGGAGCAACAGTGCTAAGCCTGCGCTTGAGTGCATACAAGGGTCGACTTTATACTCTCGAGTGCCTCTTGAGACGAGCTGTAACCCGAATACTGCCCTTTGCGTTATGCGACCGCTTTTAAGGACGGCTGAGGCCGCCCAAGACTCTCCTGGCCCGATGCGCTCGTCGCAGGAAAGTCCCTGGACGCGACGCTCCACGAGAATCCGTCGTTTGTCCGCGAGACAAACGTCGATGGCTATTCAAAGTGCATTCAAGGGATTTCTTCCCGAGGAATGAAAGATCAAAACACCAGCTTATTATTAATAAACGCAAATTTCCGTGACAGCAAAGCGGATGCTCTTCCAGCAGACGTCGTTAAATTCTTTAGCGATTTTATTTCTAGAATAAAATACTAACTGACAGTTTTTGATTTGTAACGTCGGACTACACAAATTTTTGTTGACCTTATTTGTGGATCTTATCTTGGATCTTTGGTGCTGTTATTATTACAGATAATACGAGGGTGGTCTGAAAAGTTTCCGACCTAACAAAGATACAAGTCATTTTTTCTGAAAATTGTTTTTTATTTTTCAACATAGTCTCCTTGTAAATCTACACACTTCTCCCAGCGATGCTCCCATCTCTGTAACCCGTCGAAATAGTACTCGGCGTTTTTCTCTGCAAAATAATTGTTCACGAAGGTGATTGCCTCTTCATTTGACGAAAATCTCTGTCCTCCGAGCGCAATTTTTAGATGAGGGAACAAAAAGAAGTCGCTTGGGGCTAGATCTGGTGAGTAAGGTGGATGGTCAAGCAGTTCAAACCGTAATTCGTGGATT
>NW_022639515.1:0-11468 GCF_010583005.1 Odontomachus brunneus | reverse complement strand
GTAAATGATGGTGCAGAGTCCCCATACACAGAATCCAACTCATCTTTGATTTGCGTAGGCGTATTGCCTTTCAAAAACAAATATTTAATGACAGCTCGATACTCGATTTTGTCCATTTTCACAAAAACACTCACATCAACTTACTCAAACGACTGTTACATAACAACTGCGAGTCCAAAATGGCTGAAACTTCGGTGAGTAACTGTCAACAGATGAACAACGAAATTCACTAGCTTTTATTTACAAGTGCTGCTATCTTCACGTTGAGGTCGGAAACTTTTCAGACCACCCTCGTATATAACAGATGGACCGATATTAAAAGCTCTATTCTTTCTCCTTGAAAATTCATCGTTCTCTAATCCGCGCGGACAATGACGCGTCATTGTCGTCGATGTCGCGGAATCGAAATGTTCGCGCGGATAAAGATGAGAGCCAGATTTCAGCTGCGCTTCTCCAATTCGTCGCAGCAGCTTGTCTGCTTTTATAACCGGCAGAAGTCGATGAGAAAGGAGTATTTGGAAAATGCCGGATTTCCTATTTGTACCAGGTTATTCGACGATGGGAAAGCACGAATTCTCACTCCTGCCCCCGGTCGCTCATTGATTTATCACCCGTCTAATACACGCGCGCGCGTGCGGGCTTGCTTTTATTATAGGATGTTCGGTAAGTCGTGAATTACTTTCTCCTCCTCTTTTTGTTTTTTCTCCGTGCCGCGTCTCGCTTGAATTCCAAGCGAATTTCACGCGCGAAAACTTTTTCTCTCGCCGTGCGCGCGTTTGCGATGCGGATAATTAATTAGCTGCTGAGGGATCGCGATCGAGATTTCTCCGTGTGACGAAGCGTCCATTTGAGAGAACAGACAATGTAGAATGAATAGATAATATATATCACGTCGTGCCTTAAGACCTCCGTTATATGAAATCCCGCGCGACGTTATCCATTAGCCGGCGCGACACCGACTCGACATTACGCTCGTAAAATTATGATAAATTCGCGGACTAACCAGATTGGAGCCTTAAGGTCGCGCGAAATTAATCTGCTCGAATCCGGATGAAGAAGGAGCCAGAGAAGCAGTGGTCGGCGGATTTTGTCGACTGGCACGAACACACCCGAGCCGACGACGCGTAATTGAATCGAACGTGGCTGCGCGAGTTGCGCTAAAAGGATTAGAGTCAAAAACGGCACCTATGTTCGTCCGTGTTGCTCGGATCCGAGGGATTTTTTTCTGATCTTCTCGAGTCAATGAAATGGCGTTAGCGATACGCGAGAGCGCCCTACAATCAGCCAAACGTAATCCGAAACATCGAAAAAACACGCGAATGTCGGTAGCATATCTGATCTCATCCCTCAGTAATGTATTTTTCTTCTAGTTTCATTTAACGGTTCTAATTATGGATCGTTTGAGTCCAGAATAACTTTCAATTGCTTACATAAATTTGTCGATCAAACGTTAAATCGATCTGTTGATATATATAAGCAGTTAACATTACAGAACAAAATTATTAGAGATCTAAAATTAGTTTATTCTAAATTATAAGAAAATAATTAGAAATGTTTATGCGTAAATTCCGATTAAGAGTCGACAAACATTACGCGCCCACATGACGAGTCATACGATGCTTAATTTTACATAAACAATGTATTTACATTTTTTAATCTATATAAAATGATGGTACGTGTAGCATAACTTGCTTTAGCAGCTTTAAATCTAAAAGGTTGGTGAAGCCTCCCCTGACTGATATCCTTTTCTTTTCTGCTTAAATATTTTTTCTTAAATATTAAGAATTTTTGTGAGTGTAACTTAGAATATAATAGTAGAGGAACTAACCAAAAAATTGTTTTTTGTTTTTTTTTTTCATTATATACATAAGATGTGCTTTTTTGATATATTAGTAAGCCCGAGATTGGGGCTCAATCCATAATTGGGACTCTGTTACCTCAATTCCCCTAGTAGAGGGAAACTTCTCGATTTTATCTCAGCTTCTTTCCTCCGCGTAATCGGCGAATATAACTGATACTATTCGAAGATAGTGAAGCGAAGTTACGCTAAATCCGACTTAATCTCCCGTGTTTGACTGAGAATCTGAAATTTTAAGTTAGATTAAACGCCATTGCGGAAGAAAAGTTAATGCCAGTGCTACGTAATTGCTCGTCACACGGTAACAAGTGTGTCGGATAAATGTAGTGCGCGCCTCGCGTTACCGTGCTCACGCGAAGCTTTGCCTTCATTCGGTTAGTCGAGCGGGTGACGGGTCGGCGGCTACTCTCGATCTCATCGCGGTTTGGCGGGGGCGGGTCCGCAGCAATCGCGAGCGTGTTTTTACATCGTAACCCGGTGGTAGCCCGCGAGAAGCAATTTACGATAAACCGTATTAGCGTTCGGCGGCTCACAAAGCCGATCGACGTTTACCATCCACCGCAGAATCTTGTTAAGCGCTTTAAAGTTACGCAACGCTTTTATGCGCCCCTCACTGTCCCCCTTCGACGATTAATCGAATGCGTAAAGCTACGCGGCGGCCGTGGAGTTTACGTTGTCGCGGTCGACTATGGTTACATGGTGCTTGATCGCGCGCGAAAACAGCGATCTGGCTCAGGCTCGTCGGCGACCGTTCGAGCCGATTGCGAAGAGCAAATGAGTCTACGCATACACACACGCCGATAGTTACTTTTTTACTGCAATTAGGAACATTACTCGGGGGGATATGGTGCACACAACCAGAAATGTTGAGTTGTGAACAGCATAGTTGCATCAGTCTAGTTATCTTCGTGTAATGGTGATGTGTATGGTTGATATTACTCAGTCACTTTGACACATCAATGTAGTTGACAACGGTTGTTGCAACCAGAAATCGGTTGGAGTGATATTTACTATTGATACATTCTAGTTGGAGCAACCAAACACATCACAGTAACTCAGCAATTGCTCCGTGGTTGCAGCAACCATATAATTAGTTGTTCCGTTTTACTCTTTATCTGGTTGGCACAATTAGATTTATACTTTTTCGTGTATTAAGTAAGAAAACGAATCCAAATCTCTCCAAATTTCTTGGCGTGGTATCTCATTCAAAATGAATGAAAAATGGCTGTATTTCATTCGAAGCGGTAGAATACTGCTACTCCAAATTGTAAGAGTGAATGTTTCACTTAAGATTAGTGAATGCTGACTATATATGAGTAAATGTTTCAGTCCAGTACAGTGAGTATGTTCATGTGACAGAGTATATTAGATTCAGTATCAAATAAAAATATTTACTCGATGATTCAGAATGGAGGATTCACTCTACTCTCTTAAAGTGAATCAGTGGAACATCATTGAAAGCAGTAAATATACATTTGCAGCTATAAGTATAGCACTGAAACTGCTCAGTATTATACTTATAACTATCAGTATAGTATCAGTGACTGTTCACTGATTTACTTTAAGAGAGTATATGAATGAAAGATTACTTGAACTCAAGTGACTCGATGATCACTACTTTTCGAATAAAATTCTTCCCTGAAATTTAGAGAATATGTCAAAGAAAGAAAAGTGCCGAATTTCTTCTTTTAGAATATAGGGTAAACTAATTGACTAACTCCTTAGTCATTGGCAATCTAGGAAAAGTTGATTTTTCTTGCGACTATCATTGTAATTGAACTACTTGTTTACACTCCATGAAAAGAGAATTCTTTAATTAACTTCAGCTAAACTGAAAAGAATTAAAGAAGCGAATTAACTTTGGAATTAAAACCATGAACAAATGTTCGCAAAAAGAATCTTTTCTTAGAATATCAATAATTGAGTATTTTATCCTATCAAAGTTAGCTTAGATCTCTTGGAAATAGGCAAACGATGAATTTTCGCGAGAGCCCCGAAGATAAAGCGCTAATTGCACGTGAATTAATTTGACTCGCGATATGATCATCTTCAACATGTTTTGCATGCGGCAATATCGCGAAAATGTACAGACAGAGATACAATAGAGGCGTGACTGACGTTCGTCACGATCATCAGATAGATGAATAATCACGTTCCGTGGAATGCGCGCAACGGAGAAAACAATTTCAGGTCGAGGAGATGATTAACGAGGCGATCCACCGCGCGGAATTAATTTTCGGTCGGACGTAATCGGTTTAATCTTGATTCATACCGACGTTTCCGGATCCGTACGTGTATCTCTGGGGGTTGTCTCTGGGGGTAAACGCGCGAGGTGAGGAAGAATCGCCGCGGCATAACAAAGAACGTAGCAGGCGTCGGCGAGAAGGCGATGCGTGATCGGGGCGCATACCAGCGTGAAGCACGCGATGTAGGTATCCCGCCGTAATTGGCCGATAGGTACTCGCGGATTATGCACTTACATGGGATTTCCCAGGGTCTGTGCGGAGATGCACGATCGATCGACGTACTCCCGGTATCGATAAGTCTGTTTACGCTCAGACACTATCTCACGTCGTTACCTCCTCGTTCCCGGCTCGTTAACGTGCGCGAACCGCTTTGGCGTTTAGTTAGGTAATTAAAGCGTCGGCGAGCTCGCGGATATCGGACCTGAATATCAGACCTCAATTTTATACTTGTACTCTACTTTCCCTGAGTTCGCTTCTCAATCAATTCTCTCTGTGTCAAATTTTCATGGCGAAAGAGAGAAGCAGGAGGGAGAGGGAGAGAGAGAGAGAGAGAGAGCCGAGAGTGAAGGATAGCTATTAACAACGAGCGCTTCGTGTTTTCCATCATTATATCATAATTTCAGGGGTGTTCATTAATGCCACGGGGATTATTATCTGCCGTTACTCCGACACGCGAATCGCTCGGGACAATTTGGCGGCTTCCAGACGCGCATCGTTTCCCATCGTCCGTCCGACGCGAATCCGACAAAGATCTTGCTGAAAGTGTGTATATTTGTCAGCGGGGTACAATGTACTTCGCGTGCAACGAATGGAGTGCCCATGGCCGATTAGAGCGTGACAAATCGTGTCACGCTAAAACGCTGCCTTACGGCCACGACGTCTCGCGCCTCTAATTTCAACGGCCGAGTACGTGCACGTGTTGCTTTCACACGTGGCGGAGCTGTGTGCGAGAGAGCAATCGTGGACAGCGCTCGGCGCTAATCCCTCTCATTGCTCGTGTGCCACGCGCAGGACATGCACGGCAGTATACCTAAGAGGTTCGGTCCTGTAAGTCTGTATGCATTGGCACATGTGTGCACCTCGCGATGCATTCGAGCGTTCCGCGGGTCGTGAAATGTGTGTGTGTGTCTGTGTGTGTGTGTGTGTGTGTGTGTATGATCACGTGCGCGGCAGAGAACGTTGTCTCTCGCATTTTCGATATTAATACCTTCGCAGCCCCGTTTCAACACAGCGATTACACGTTCTTTGACGCGTTTGCATTGTGTGAAGAACGACGGCATTGCAGAACTATTGCGACGAGCGGAGCTTTGAACGGATATCCTCCTCTCGAGTCGAAAGTTTGATCCTTCTTTCGACCTCAGTATTCTATTTAACGCGCCTACTTTGGCACAAGCCTATATCTCTTTTGATTCTGTTTAACCTACAGTCTTTATCGAAGAGTCCTCTTTAGAACTTACAAAGTGACATTTCTGTGCATTTACTACTATTTATAGAAGCGCCAAGTAGGACTTCTGCTTCCATGTGAATCAAACATACACTGATTCTTTAGAATATGTCGGAACATTCAGGTCGAAAAGAGGACTAAAATTCTGATTCAATCTCTCTTTCTCTCTATCTATCTCTCTATTATATATATAATGACGGAGATGCAACGGAGATGGATTTCGTATAACGTTAATTGCAAAAATATATCTTGCGGATTAGAATCGCAGATGCGGGCGCAGTCTTAACGTGCGCTAAGGCACCTGTGCTAATTTCCCTCGCAGCCACCGCGTTACGCCCGTTTTCCGCTCTTATAGATATACCGTAGGCACGCACACGACACACGTAGAATTATGAATCATGCTGGTCGTGTAGGAGGGAACGTGATTACGAGTTATGCTTATCTTGCCTGGTTTCTCCTCCGGTCGCGTGCGTGTGTGCGTGCTTTCACAGTTATGTGCAAGTATGCTTTCCAGACCGTATCCCCATATCCGTATACACATACGTGTGCATATGTACATTGGCGCCGCGCAAATCTGGTTACTCATGTCATGACGTCGAAGTTGCGACGTGACCTACGCGCGCACGTTTTGTCCCGGACGGCCGTATTTTATCGTGAGAAGAAGCGCGACGGAAGCGTGACGAAGTACGTAACACTCGATCACGTTGTCGGTCGATAGTAATTTAAAAAAAATCGTGAAGAGAATTGAGCAGGGAATCAAACTCGAGGCACGCGCGTAGCAGACAATCATTCTACTATCGATGCTCGCGGTGGTTTCCTTGCGAAACTGTCGGCAATTTTGTGACGATTTTCTCAAATTTAACGCTGATCGTTTGTTAAGAAAGAAAAGGAATTAATCTTTAGTCTTCAATAACGTCAATAGAGATAGATTCTACATTGACTGCGTTCAGCAGAGGAATCTGCTTTGCAACTTTTGTAAAATTCGCGAATTTGTGATTGATGTGAGATTGGTGAATTTTGAGCTTGGATGAAATGAAAGCAAAATCAGATTCACGAATTTTACAACAGTTGCAAAGTAGTTTTCTCTGCTGTACACAGACATTGAATATGAAAAAGGAAAACATTTGCCCAACAGTCAGAAATGACGAGCGAAAAGGGCGAACCCGTAACTGCTCTTTAAAAATAATGAAATCGTGTTTCATTGATTGCGTCTGAATTTCAAGTACTAACTTGAAGTAGTAACGGCAAAGGGAATTCTCTCTGACGAATAGGGGTTCGTGACGAATGGGGGTGCCAACCATTGTACTATCGAGGAGCACGCACAATGTTCCTCGAGGAACGCGGCACACGTGCTTCGAGTATTTACAGAATTACACTCGCACTCGTGCAGCACTCGCGCAACGTAATAGGAATAGCAGGCAGCGATCCGAAGATCTCATCTCGGTTTCACGTCGCCCAGAATTCCGCCTAGCGCGGATTCGAGCGCGATCCCGAGTCTCACGACGCGCGATCATTCAAATTCCCATCGTTGTCCAATTAGAACGATTCGTTTTAATTTCGCGGGGTATCTCCCGTATCGGCCGCGGCGCGAAATCCGAGCTAATCGCGGGATAACGTTCATCGCCGTGATCAAGCGACGCGCGGATTTCGCAATTTCGCGAACTCGCGGATTCTTACAGCCTTGGGTTACACGGCTGGATATCGCGCGCTGGTTATCTTTGTCGTGGAAACGAGCTTGTACAGAGGCATGTTGGCATGGAGCGCAGCCCGATAACTTTCAGGCTCCCATCCCTCGGCATCGCGAGAATCGCTCGCTCGCTCGTTCGCCCGCTCGCTCGCGCGCGCACGCTCTGATACAAGATCAGAGATAACGAGCGTTTACACGGAAGAGGATTTGAACTTCGAGCCAAAGCGAGTGGCTCTCGTTTCAACCCTTCTAGACTCCTCCCCCTCTCGTCCACCCTTATGCTCATCCATTCCGCCACCCAACAGCAACAACGAGAGCAGCAACAGCGGCCGCGGTGGCGGCGGCGGCGGCGGTGGTAGCGCGGAACCTTCATTCCGCATTGCTCTAGCACAACTTGCGGCTAGTAATTAAAGTAACAATGCAGGGCGCTCCTTGTAACCGCAAACTCCGCCGTCGGCGTGTTATGCAATTATTATAACTCAGGAGAGCGAAGGGCTTTATAACAATTGAAACTGCGCATCCGCGCAGCCGGGCCGCGCCGAACCGAGTGTACGCTTCGTTCGTGAAATGGCTCGGCTGCTTTGGCGATATTGCGACCAAGTTTTCAAGCATACCCCCCCGTCACGCCGTCGTTTTCCCCATGCGCCGTTGGCGGGGCGATTTTGCAGCGACGAAAACTCGCGACGAAAAGACGCGCTTTACTCGTTTATGTCTCTTTTTCTTTTCTTTTTTTTTCTAAACTAGGTTATTCTCGAAAAATGGGAAATCGATGGGTGGGGCTTCTCTCTCTTTCTCTCTTTCTCTCTCTCTCTCTCTCTCTCTCTCTCTCTCTCTCTCTCTTTCTCTCTCTCGGCTGCACCGCGGGCTACGTTTGACGCGATATCAAGGTGGTACTTAACCTGCTGGAATATCTTCCCGGTGAAGCTACACCGCTATAATTAACAGCTTGTAAAATACAACGGTTATAAAATAAAAGCAGCGAACGAGAGGGAGGGAGAGAGAGAAAAAGAAAAAGAGAGAGAGTGAGTGAGAGAGTGAGTGAGAGAGTGAGTGAGTGAGAACGTTCGGTTAGGACGCGCGCTGTACGTGGTTAAAACAGCGATTCAACACTCCGGAGAGAAACTGTCACATAAATCCCTCGGAGGACTTCGCGCGAAATTCGAGTTCCACATGCGTCCATAAAGCTTAAGATCGTCGCACCCAGTTTCCCTCTCTCTCTTTTCCTCCTTGCTACCTCTTCCCGTTCTCTCTGAAATCTTCGATGAAATTTCGACGGATTTATAGCGGCTCGGTCTTGAAAGCGCAACGGATCTAATCCATGTTCCCGGTGTATTTTCGTCGGACGCATGTCGATATCGAGAAAGGTGGGTGAAATATCTCCTCCTAGATCGCGCTCAAGGCGCGTAGGCTTATATATGCAATGGAGGAGGCTGTTCTCTCTCTCTCTCTCTCTCTCTCTCTCTCTCTCTCTCTTTCTCTTTCTCTTTCTCTCGAACATAACGCCGATTTCGATTGCCGATATCGAGAAAGGGCGGACGGCAACACGACGGGCGGTGGGGAAGAATGACACAGGAAAAAAGTTAAGTCAACTAATGCGCGAGAACGGCGCTGTAAACCGTCAATCCGACAGCCCCGGCAACAAGCGTCTCCACTTCCCCGTCAATCAGACTAAGCCTCTTTTCGTGGACTTAAGATCCGTGGCCGTGGTGGATCCCGCCGCCGGTCGAGCGAGGAGAATACGTCGGAATATCGTCTAAACACTCCGAGAGAACGTCTCGATCTCGAAAGCACGAATTCGTTCGCACCTTCGCCAGCGGCTGGGAATTAATCCCGTCTCACTTCTCCGTCAATTAATGAATTTCCACGGTCATTATGTGGGCGTCGAGATCGATCTCCTTCAGCTCTTTCACGCGGGCCGACGTAATTTCATTTTTATTACATCGGCGATTGAATGAACGTAATGATCAATTATGTAGCGCGGAAGGGAGGGACAAAGGGGGGGATTTTGAAGGACTTTCGCAGCTCGGACTGGTTCGTCGAGGGTAGCTGTCGTTGTAAGATCCGTAGATAGCGACGTATTGCAGTGGGACGAATAGACGTTGGTAGAATTGAACGGCGCGACGAAGGAGAGAAAGAAAGAGAGAAAATGATAAAGGCATGACGCGGGTAGAAGTGCTGTTAGGCGTTTCCAGACGTCGACAAACAACCGTGAAAATCAGTCGTTTCCCGTAATGAGACGCGAGAGCATTTAAAAATGATTGGCGGCTGAACGGCAATCACGGAGGTAAGAGGAGGAAGACGAGAGGGAGAGACGCTCTCGTTTTAATGGGGAAACTCTTTAAAATCGAACAGCGTCTCGCTCGTTGAACTCACGTCGGCGTCCTTTGAGTAATTATCGACTCGTCGGGACAAGGTGTCGATGATGGGCGTAATTAATGTCCCGTCTTCCTCGCTTCTCTTTAGCCCGGTCATTATTAACTGGAATATAATGAACCTCGCAACGTTGACGTTGACGACAACGACGACGACGACGACGACAACGACAATAAACAGCGGATACATCGCGAGTCGCAAGACGTCCCGTTATCGTGTAACGATTGACTCGACAAGTCTCGGCGGATCCCCTCGATCGTAACGACGCTCCTTCTCCCTACGCCGGGCGAAACGTTAAGTTTCTCGGCGGCCATAATTTACCGCAGGTGGTTCCTCCCAGCGCTCGGTCTCCGGGAAATCTCGCTCTTTCGTCGGATTCCATTTCTTCCCGCGATCCCCGTCATTTTGTATTTTTGCTCGCGCGAAACCCCGCCGTGCTGGCTGCGTCGCCTTTACGTCGGCGGCAAAACGTACGTGGCTTGTAGAGAAACGATAACGAGCGTATTACATCATGGTTACGGCTCTCCTACCTGCGCTGACTCCGCAGCTGTTTTCTTCTGTGTCGTATCGGACTCGAGGGTTTCGTTGATGAACCCAATTCGTTCTGCGTTCAGTCGCTCGCGCGATTCGCGCGGCTCATTTCGCTGATGCGTCACTTTGGAAATACAGAGTGACTAAACAGGATCGTGTCGCCGCTGCGAGGCGTCGCTTTGCAGGCCGGCATTTCCGCGAGAGATGCTCGCCACGTCGAGATCGGAGCGTGAACGCCCGCTTTTCGACTTGTGTGAACTTGGCACACCATATTTAAAAATGTGACATTTTTTTTAGAGTTTTGATACTCTCTTGAAAAGTTCTAGAGCTCTATGCAACAATTTTAAATAGTTCCGATCATTAAATACAAAAAAATAGACTTTTAAAAAAAGGTGCGCTAAGTTCACGCAGCGCACCTAATCAGTAAAATCAACTATTTCTTTAGAGTTTCGGTTTGTTTTACAATAGTTCTAGAGTTCTATATCATATATAACAATAGTTCTACTAATTAAAAGCGAAAAGTCGATTTGCGAAGACCTAATTCACAAAATGTGAAATACCGACAACAAAATAAGAGAGATTAACACTATTTCGCGAGTTCTGCATATTTGAAAATATTTTCAACATTCACTTGTAATCAGGGAATGAAAATATAAAGAGTTTTATGCGATAGCAGAAATAATTTCTTCATAAAAAATTATAAGGTGTTCGAGGTCGCGTAACTTTAGCAGCAGGAGGGGTGCGCCAGCCGCACTTTGAGAGTTCCATTGGTTTAAAAATATTTTTGATATTCAATTATGATCAAGGAATGAACATCCGAAAAGTTCTGTGCCATAGCTGCAATAATTTATTAATAAAAATTATACAGTGACCCAAGCCGCGTAACTGTAACAACAGGTGGGGTGTGCCAGCGGCACTTTGACAGTTCTATCGGTTTAAAAATATTTTCAACGTTCACTTGTGATGAAGGAATGAATAGTCAAAGAGCTCTTTGCGATTGCGGTAAAAACAATTTATTTAAAAAAAATTATTATACTGTTTACGAAGTCGTAACAGTGGTTGTAAGGTACGCTACCTACACTTTGAGAGTTCTGTTTGTTTAAAAATATTTTTAACATTTTTAACATTTTTAACATTTTTTTTTGTTTTTTTTGTTTCTTGTTTTTTTTGTTTTTGTGTTTTTTTTTTTCAATTATTATTTTCAGTGTTTTAATTCTATTGTTTTATATAAATGAGGATATGGGGAATTATTTTAAAATTGGAATGTAAAGGAATTCGTTTTGTGTGAACTTGGCACACCATATTCAAAAATGTGACATTTTTTTTAGA
>NW_022639514.1:1870071-1870221 GCF_010583005.1 Odontomachus brunneus | reverse complement strand
ATATAACAATAGTTTTAAAGAAATAGTTGATTTTACTGATTAAGTGCGTCGCGAGAACTTAGCGCACCTTTTATTAAAATTCTATTTTTTTGTATTTAATGACCGGAACTATTGAAAATTGTTGCAAAGAGCTCTAGAACTTTTCAAGAG
>NW_022639514.1:1866711-1866820 GCF_010583005.1 Odontomachus brunneus | reverse complement strand
GACTTTTAAAAAAAGGTGCGCTAAGTTCTCGAAGCGCACTTAATCAGTAAAATCAACTATTTCTTTAAAACTATTGTTATATATGATCTAGAACTCTGGAACTCTAGGA
>NW_022639514.1:1864549-1866701 GCF_010583005.1 Odontomachus brunneus | reverse complement strand
AAAAACCATCGTGACCTTGAAGTAACCTTCAAAATTGACCTCAAGGTCAAAACCAATGGTACAATTGAATGACCCCCTCTGTCCTGGTCAACTTTTATCTAAACCATTTTTTTGTAGATACCGTAATTTGGAAGATATTCGGATCCATAGACTAAAATGACTCACCCTGTATAATATATGTCAAGATGAAGGTCATCGAAAGTGACTCCCCTAAAGTGTACATTCACCCACTATATTCAACCATAGATTTAATTTAATGCAATGTTTAATACCTTTGCAGGTTGAAGGTTGCCTAATACCTTAGGTATTGTAGATTGAAGGAAATAGTCATACACAGAGTACGCAATATATTTTTATTTCCCGATATTATATTCAATCTTACATCTCTAAGCCGTGAACAGCAGAAGCATATAAATTTTTTAAATTCTGTTATGGAAGAGGTAGATATTACAAATATATTTTCTAATGATGTTATATGATATAACATCATATCTATCTCTTCCATAACAGAATTTAGAAAATTTATATGCTTTTGCTGTTAACTTAGAGATATAAGATTGAATATAATATCGGGAAATAAAAATATATTGCGTACTCCCTTATAGAAATATCATACTAAGAATCATTGATAATTACTTATTATCCAGTATTTTTAATACTGAAAATAAGTAATTATCAATGATTCTTAGTATGATATTTCTATAAGGGCTGTGTATGACTATTTCCTTCAATCTACAATACCTAAGGTATTAGGCAACCTTCAACCTACAAAGGTATTAAACATTGCATTAAATTAGATCTATCGTTGAGTATAGTGCACAATAATTAAAATAATTTATGACCTGAAGAGAATCATACGTTGTTATTTCGTTAACAAGCGACTCATTATTCTTTAATTGCGATCCTCGGTTAATATGCAACGTGTCTGCGAGATTACGAATAAGTAAAAATTATGTCATTTTTAATATGATAAATGTTTTAATTTTAATATAATTTAAATATATTAAAACAATACATCATTTATTATTTTGATTAAAAGCTTATATATATTTGTAATTAAGAGATTATAACACAAACATATAATTTATAAACGACTCAAAATCGAATATAGTATTCCATCTTACCGCAAATCATGTCCAGAAAACAATTTGTTATATGATGAAAGAAATCTACGTTGACGTTTACCATGCATTCTATCTTCTTTATTAATACTGATATATGCTTCACAAATATATCGAGCAGAATGCTTGTAATATAATGCTTGTCGCTAGCATTTTTCGATGGTGGACCTATATATGTTGATATTAAAGTGAAATGAAAAAGGAGAGTATAAGCGCCCTTCTTTACTAAATACGATATTATAAATTTGTTAACAAATTTTCTCAATAGTGCCTATCTGAATTACATATTATGTAAATAACTTTGTTACATTTATATTGCAGGCACAATGCAACAAATCTGATAGAAATCTTGTTAGATTTATATTACATGCGATAATTACGCGCTCATAGTAACTTTAACTTTAAAAATGTTGGCTGTATTGTAGATGCACAAATAGATTATTAGCTCATTTAATTTCTTATAGAATTAATTTGAGTGTGTGTGTGCTTGCGTGTGTGCGTGACTATATTGGCCGCTAGAGGAACCAAAAGCGACATAGACCTCCTAAAGCGACACACCTCTATATCTCATATATGAAATGTTGTATTTTATCGAAACTGTTATAAACGTAATTCGTTTTACCAGTAAAGTCATGAAAAAGTCATATTTGGTATATTTCTTGTTCTTTTATATGCTAAATTAGTAAATATTGAGTTTTAGAAATTCGCAAGTTTTATTTCTATGATTTTTATTGGCGAATTACGTAAACTAAACATCGATAATTATCTTTTTGTTCAACATTAAGTTCTTGTAGATGCATTTAACTTTTGTACAAATATTTTTTCAATATTTTAATCTTTATCACTTTTTTACTGTGTAACTTGAAAAATTTTATGAGAATGTGTTTTATGTGAAAGTGACATACCTATAGTATGCGATAGCTACGATAGTCTGTGAATAACATAACCTGATTTTAACCTCACATTAGGCGTATTTTCGTTATCCAACCACGATCAACCAGAAGCGACCGCAGTCATTTTTGTTAGTGATT
>NW_022639514.1:1863196-1864539 GCF_010583005.1 Odontomachus brunneus | reverse complement strand
ACCGCAGTCATTTTTGTTAGTGGTTGTGACGTCACCGATGCTAACACGTTAGTTTGGTAGGACTCAAACATTCAACCAAACCCAAGAGGTTGTTTGCGTGTTTGCGTGAGGAAGGAAAATCTCACTTTAAAGTTTGGCTGGTTTGGCAAATGCAGTGATGGAAAACATAACCCTGAACCTTGATCAGCATATCCTGTGTCTGGACGATGCTGGCAATATCAAGATTTCAGAAGATCCAGAAAACCCAGGGCTTTTGATAAACTAAGTAATTATTAAAACACCATTTAATTAATAGTTTAATATTTTAAGGTTATAATCTAATGAACTATATATATTTCAGGCAATTCTGTTTTTGTCGTCCCAGACAATAGAAAAATACCCCAATTTCTGCCGCATATGCGCTTTATAGAGGAATCTTCTGATCAACTTATCAAACCACAAGTGTGCTCTGCTGATCAAGTCGACAATGTCACTGCACATGAAGAAATATGGGTGAAAAACTCAGGTAAATCTTCGGCCTGTGATACAGAGGCAGCTAATGATCTTATTACATTGGTGGGAAATGATCGTTTTAAGTCCTTATTGAAAGATAAAACCAGCATAAAGAAGAATGTTTGGGGACAAATTGCAAAAGAAATGATGACTCTGGGCTCTGATGATAATTTTGGTAATCGAGATCCTGGTACAGTTTGCTCTCAAAAGTGGAGGAACATGCAAGGAAAAACTATAACATTCATTCAGAATGGAGGGCCCAAGAGCACTGGATCAGGGAAGCTGAAGAAGCCTGCATTTTACGATGAAGTGAGAGATGTCATTAAGGATTCTGCTAAGGCGATCCCAGTTAATTGTATGGACACAATGTCAAATTTGTCTGATCAGGCCTCACCATCATCAAGAGCAAGTAGTTCTTCAGGAAATAATGACAGTGCATATCCTCAAAAATCCTGCCAAAGCAGCGTTAGGAATTCTGAAGAGCCTCTGTCTGATAACGAAGCAAAATTAGCCTTCAACAAGGAAAATGTGAACCCTTTTCTGAAAGTGCAAAGAACAACTAAGGCCAAGAAACAAAAAGTTGAGAGCAGTGCCATATTAAATTTTTTAAAACAGGATGCAGGAAAAAGAAAAGTGCAGAATGAAAATCTTATGAAGCTTCTTGCTCAAAAAATGGAACAAGGAAAAGAATCAAAAAGACAAATGTTGGAAATCCTTTCTAAACTGCTTGATAAGTAATGGAAATGACTTCTAAATCCATTGTCTTAAAGTATTTAATATATTAATATATTGAACACTTGAAGACAATGGATCTAGAAGTCATTACCATTATAGAATTCTATATTTATATT
>NW_022639514.1:1862877-1863186 GCF_010583005.1 Odontomachus brunneus | reverse complement strand
ATTGTCTTAAAGTGTTTAATATATTAATATATTGAACACTTGAAGACAATGGATCTAGAAGTCATTACCATTATAGAATTCTATATTTATATTTTATACAAGATACACATCCAATTTCCCATATTCGATATCCAATAAGAAAGATTGTTTTATATAAAACATACATTTTTATTGAATATCGGACATCGTACATTAGAAATAGGACACAATGTAAATCTTGTATCATATATACTCCCCCTAATGTGTGATTCATTTTTAACCATCCAAAGGTCAATTATTAAAAAAATGTATTAATGATAAAGCAATGAT
>NW_022639514.1:1861423-1862186 GCF_010583005.1 Odontomachus brunneus | reverse complement strand
TAGAAAGTATGCCTCGGAGATGCCAGTCAATTATTGATAATGGAGGCGACTGGACAACTTATTAATAATAAAGCATCGCAGTCTATATCATGCATAATGTGTACAAATTTTTTCAATTTATGTATTATCCTAAGTTTTTGAGTTTTGCCGTACACGCTCTTATCAAACATACTGTATATATATTTACATTTATATTTTGAGCTTTACATTAAGACATAACTTTCAAAAACAAAGTGATATGTCGCTTTTGATGCCTTTACTCTATTATTTGCTGCGTATGCCTATTTGCCACATGCAGTACGTGCTTCGTACTCGCAAATAAATGGTTATTACATCTTCCAAAATTTCATTTTAATATGTTCACATAGATTCTATTATGCGTGCTTTGGTGAGCTCATATGTGCATGGATTAGAATTTGGGAGAATAAATGAAGAATCAAAAGTGAGTTCTCTGATAAACATTGATAAACATATATTCGTACATAACTATACAGAAACTATAGGGTATTACTATGACGGATATTAAGACAGGCGAGTATTATTAATTAATAAAGATGGTGCTGTTACTTAAGTGAGTGTAACATAAATATTCTCCTGTGTTATTACTCAGATAGCACAGAGATGAACAGAAATTCCTAGAGAATTAATTTTAAAGAATAGATGTAGAACTAGAAAAATGAATATCCAAAGAATTCTTGAAGAATTAACCACAATAAGTTCGTCTTGAAATATCCCTTAGGACTTCATTATAGCGAATATTTCA
>NW_022639514.1:1861306-1861413 GCF_010583005.1 Odontomachus brunneus | reverse complement strand
ACACAACATGCTAAAACAAAGTTTGTAGCCCTGCCAATATGTTTGAGCCTTAACCCCAGCAGGCATCGCCACCGTCCCTTCAGAAGTCCAAATGCGTGTTCTATGAT
>NW_022639514.1:1860620-1861296 GCF_010583005.1 Odontomachus brunneus | reverse complement strand
TCCAAAATTTCATTTTAATATGTTCACATAGATTCTATTATGCGTGCTTTGGTGAGCTCATATGTGCATGGATTAGAATTTGGGAGAATAAATGAAGAATCAAAAGTGAGTTCTCTGATAAACATTGATAAACATATATTCGTACATAACTATACAGAAACTATAGGGTATTACTATGACGGATATTAAGACAGGCGAGTATTATTAATTAATAAAGATGGTGCTGTTACTTAAGTGAGTGTAACATAAATATTCTCCTGTGTTATTACTCAGATAGCACAGAGATGAACAGAAATTCCTAGAGAATTAATTTTAAAGAATAGATGTAGAACTAGAAAAATGAATATCCAAAGAATTCTTGAAGAATTAACCACAATAAGTTCGTCTTGAAATATCCCTTAGGACTTCATTATAGCGAATATTTCACGACTTAATTCCTAGAACACTTTGAGAATTTGTGAGGAATTAGAGCTAAGGCAGAGAACGAGACATAAGCATCGTAATCGTAGACTAAAATGAGACAGAGAAAAACGTAAACGTAAGGCTGATATGACTTACGTTTACGTTGTTCTCTGCTTTATTTTACGACTACGACTACGTCTCGTTCTTTGTCTTAGCTCTTACAAATCTTTTGTTTATAGCAACTACTTTTTGCGCCTATATTCAGTACATGCCT
>NW_022639514.1:1860531-1860610 GCF_010583005.1 Odontomachus brunneus | reverse complement strand
ACATTAGAAAAAATCACAATACCTTGCAAGATTATAGAATGATTCATCTTTCTGTCCGCATACGAATCCTGATCATTAC
>NW_022639514.1:1860204-1860521 GCF_010583005.1 Odontomachus brunneus | reverse complement strand
TTTGTGAGGAATTAGAGCTAAGGCAGAGAACGAGACATAAGCATCGTAATCGTAGACTAAAATGAGACAGAGAAAAACGTAAACGTAAGGCTGATATGACTTACGTTTACGTTGTTCTCTGCTTTATTTTACGACTACGACTACGTCTCGTTCTTTGTCTTAGCTCTTACAAATCTTTTGTTTATAGCAACTACTTTTTGCGCCTATATTCAGTACATGCCTGTGAGTGTATAATAATTGATTTACATATTTATATATAAATTGTTTAATTTATTGTTATTCACAGTTATTTATGTTTTGTGGAATTATATAGTTTT
>NW_022639514.1:1860021-1860194 GCF_010583005.1 Odontomachus brunneus | reverse complement strand
CGATGGCACCAATCACTCCTGAAAAGTGTGGGCACTCCGTATAATTAATAACAGTGAAAAGGCAAATAAACAGAGGATTGGTATATAAAACGCACAATACAAAGTAACATGCATACCTGGATATCCTGCTCTGTCATAGAATTATTGTCTTATTGCTGCACATTCATTCTCTT
>NW_022639514.1:1859745-1860011 GCF_010583005.1 Odontomachus brunneus | reverse complement strand
GCAATTGGACACAGTCCAATCACAAGTCGCTGTTCCAAGGGACCCTACAAATGTCTCTAATCATACGGTGCTGTGATTGGCTGTGTCCAAATGCACCGTGTCCAAGTGCACCGCTCCCTTATATAATAGGGCAAAGAAAGGGAATTGGTGTTAAAATAGTTTTTCATATATAAAATGTTCACTAGTATCAATAATAAATAATAATAATATTTATGCGAAGTATTTTATCCTTAAGTTTGTATTTATGTTTCTAAAATTCATATACA
>NW_022639514.1:1859635-1859735 GCF_010583005.1 Odontomachus brunneus | reverse complement strand
CTGCACATTCATTCTCTTCAGGCCATACTATAAATTTATGACTTAATGCACAAAGAATATCAACGATACGATGAATTTCATGATATATTGTAGAAGGGGT
>NW_022639514.1:1859337-1859625 GCF_010583005.1 Odontomachus brunneus | reverse complement strand
AAAGGGAATTGGTGTTAAAATAGTTTTTCATATATAAAATGTTCACTAGTATCAATAATAAATAATAATAATATTTATGCGAAGTATTTTATCCTTAAGTTTGTATTTATGTTTCTAAAATTCATATACAGTTCTAACAAATTTAATCGCATTATTTAAAAGTCATTTAAGGTAAATCCTAGTAATTGAATATTATCGTGTACCGATAATTGAATTATTAATAATATAATTGTGTTAAGATGCTTATCAATGAAACAAAATCACAAAGTAACTAAATATTTTTTTTCG
>NW_022639514.1:1858654-1859327 GCF_010583005.1 Odontomachus brunneus | reverse complement strand
TGAAATGCCGCTGCCTATCCTCTTTTCGAAACAGCAAAGAAACATTACACACTGCTCCTAACTTACTACATGCAATGATGAGTAAGTCATCATCAAAGATCTCCTCCTCAAATAGTTGTATTGCCAAGGCTAAGGCTACATTTGTCTTCTGATTCATATTCGTCCAAATAACGCTAGCATGTTTGGTGTTTTCGTAAACTAAATTAGGTTAGGTTTCCATAGTGGCAGTAAAATGTCATTTTCATTAGTGGTCGCTATTTGTGACGTCAAAGCCTGAAACACTCCTGACCAAACGCTACCGTGGTCGCAAAACGAAAAAACGCCTATTGTGAAGTGACATGTGTTGTATATGAACTTACTCTGCTACAATAATGTAAATGTAAATTATTTTCAATCATTATTTGTAATTATATACATAAGTGAACACTAACATAAATATTGCTTTTAAATAAAATGAATATTATTCAACCATTAAACGCATTAACGAACTATTTATTATCAAATATTATCATATATGCAACATATTATATAACTTCCACAAGATATGTCGCTTTTGGCACCAATTTTCTTTAAACTCTATTTTCGTGCGTTTTACAAAAACATTTTTTGTTTTAAGTATAGAAACAATTTCAGTAAAAATGTGATATTATCTGATAAAGGGTACTTCCAACTA
>NW_022639514.1:1851753-1858644 GCF_010583005.1 Odontomachus brunneus | reverse complement strand
AAATTTTTTCAATTTATGTATTATCCTAAGTTTTTGAGTTTTGCCGTACACGCTCTTATCAAACATACTGTATATATATTTACATTTATATTTTGAGCTTTACATTAAGACATAACTTTCAAAAACAAAGTGATATGTCGCTTTTGATGCCTTTACTCTATTATTTGCTGCGTATGCCTATTTGCCACATGCAGTACGTGCTTCGTACTCGCAAATAAATGGTTATTACATCTTCCAAAATTTCATTTTAATATGTTCACATAGATTCTATTATGCGTGCTTTGGTGAGCTCATATGTGCATGGATTAGAATTTGGGAGAATAAATGAAGAATCAAAAGTGAGTTCTCTGATAAACATTGATAAACATATATTCGTACATAACTATACAGAAACTATAGGGTATTACTATGACGGATATTAAGACAGGCGAGTATTATTAATTAATAAAGATGGTGCTGTTACTTAAGTGAGTGTAACATAAATATTCTCCTGTGTTATTACTCAGATAGCACAGAGATGAACAGAAATTCCTAGAGAATTAATTTTAAAGAATAGATGTAGAACTAGAAAAATGAATATCCAAAGAATTCTTGAAGAATTAACCACAATAAGTTCGTCTTGAAATATCCCTTAGGACTTCATTATAGCGAATATTTCACGACTTAATTCCTAGAACACTTTGAGAATTTGTGAGGAATTAGAGCTAAGGCAGAGAACGAGACATAAGCATCGTAATCGTAGACTAAAATGAGACAGAGAAAAACGTAAACGTAAGGCTGATATGACTTACGTTTACGTTGTTCTCTGCTTTATTTTACGACTACGACTACGTCTCGTTCTTTGTCTTAGCTCTTACAAATCTTTTGTTTATAGCAACTACTTTTTGCGCCTATATTCAGTACATGCCTGTGAGTGTATAATAATTGATTTACATATTTATATATAAATTGTTTAATTTATTGTTATTCACAGTTATTTATGTTTTGTGGAATTATATAGTTTTATATAATGGGTGTATATCAGTTGGACACGGGGCAATTGGACACAGTCCAATCACAAGTCGCTGTTCCAAGGGACCCTACAAATGTCTCTAATCATACGGTGCTGTGATTGGCTGTGTCCAAATGCACCGTGTCCAAGTGCACCGCTCCCTTATATAATAGGGCAAAGAAAGGGAATTGGTGTTAAAATAGTTTTTCATATATAAAATGTTCACTAGTATCAATAATAAATAATAATAATATTTATGCGAAGTATTTTATCCTTAAGTTTGTATTTATGTTTCTAAAATTCATATACAGTTCTAACAAATTTAATCGCATTATTTAAAAGTCATTTAAGGTAAATCCTAGTAATTGAATATTATCGTGTACCGATAATTGAATTATTAATAATATAATTGTGTTAAGATGCTTATCAATGAAACAAAATCACAAAGTAACTAAATATTTTTTTTCGTTTATTATATTATTTTGTATATTGAAAAGCATTTTAATAAAGAAAATACAAAACTAATATGTTAATCATTGGAACATATATGTTCGATGACAGGGTTTGTTTACCTTATTCTTAAATTTTGAATTACATATTTGAAAGTGCGCTTTACTTACATTTCAAGCAGTTAGCACAGTATATATGACATCAAATAGACGTTGAAATCGTCAAACCGTTAACCGACGTCAATTTCATCATTTTGACGTGATATCATTTTGACATCAATCAACGAATCATTTTTCACTAGGTATATAGATGTCACAAACATAAAATCTTAAATAGCTTAGTGGAAACAGCGGCTGTTTGGCAAGCGGAAGATCCGAATTTGATTCCAGCCGAGTCTGATGTTTTTCATCTCATATTAAAAGTGACATTAAAAATGGGTATTTACAGATACACACAAGTACTCCCGGCCAAAGTTTCTGATCTTTCTTTCGTGCAGATGCAATAAAATTTATTAAATCCGAAGAAATTTTTTTGAGTTGAAGTAATTCTATATGAATACCTTAAGAAGTTCTGAGGAACTCCAAGCATATAACTTCCTAAATCATTCTTATAGTATTCCTCCACGAATTTCTAAGGAAGTACAATTCAGGAAAGGAGAAAACTTTAGGAACACTTAAAGAATTTATCGTGCTATCTGGGTACTGATATAATAAATTATGTCATGAAATGCACTCGGCCAATATCACGTAAAATATCTATGCATTTTTTTCGTATCATAATTACATACGTTACAAACAAATTTGTTTTTTGATCTCACCAGGAGCAGTAAAGATCTCCATTCCTAATCACTGAAAGGTTCGTATATTGCGCTTTTATTCAAACAGCTAAAGTTTTGAAGCATAATCTACAATATATAAAACCAATTAAATAATATGTTTCGTTATTATATCTATGATATTCATCATTAATTAATATATAATTTAAAAAAGGTTGAAAGTTTGTTGCCAAAAATGATAATAATTTGTTATAAAAATAATTTGTCGTCAGCATACACAACAACACTGACTTATAATTGTTTGAAATTTATTGATACACTAAGAAAAAGAAATGGTTGAATTAATGAGTCTCTGCTTGAATGAACAAAATTCATTCATGAAAACGTTTAAACGAATTATATCGTTGTTGCAACAAGTTATCAATTAGTTCAATAGTTACGATTAGATTAGTACCCAGATAACACAGAGATGAACAGAAATTCTTAGAGAATTCATTTTAAAGAATATATACACAATTAGAAAAATAAATATCTGAACAATTCGTAAAGAAGCAACCACAATAAATTCGTCTTGAGGTATTCCTCAGAAGTTTATTGTAGCGAATAATTTACGACTTAATTCTTAGAACACTCTGAGAATTCATGAGCAATTACAAGTGTTTTATTTGTTACAATTATTTCTTGTGGCTGCATGCAGCAGATACACATATCATTTTCAGTGCTTTGTACGTGTATTGTTATAATTGGAACTTTCTTTGCAAATGATATGATAAAAAGAAAAGTGATACTATTGAATTGAATCGTGAGAATATGGTTGAATTGGGTTTATATTTTACAAAGTGCTACTTTATAACTTAAAGATGTGACTATTTTAATATAATTTTTTTTTTATTCTATATGATTCTTGTACAATTTTAAATTCCTTTCTTCTTTTATGTAGTGAAAAGTTGGATGTATTTTAATTATTTCAGTTGAAAGAGAACTGTTACTCATCAAACATCAACAAACATTAACGTTACATCAATATTATGATTTTCCAGTTAACTGTAAGTGTTACATATATGTTACACTATTATTAGTATACAATTTTCATTCTTATAGTATTCTTCCACGAATTCCTAAAGAAGTACAATTCAGGAAAGGGGAAAACTTTAGGAACACTTAAAGAATTCATCGTGCTATCTGGGTAACTATATCAACGCAACTTATCGTTACAGTATCACGTAATGTTTTCAATAGCTATAATTATTTATTATTATTCGTATTCCCCTCCCCTCTTTTGAAGATGTATTTAAACAGCCGATTTGACTCAAATGCTGTTTTTTGTCGGTATATAAATACATTAACAAACAAGTAATAAAAATGTTGCACCCTTACCTTTTGGTGTGGTTCGCTTATAAATAAATAAAATAAATAATTTGTTGCCCAACCAAAATTGAAATGGAGACGGGTAAGAATCCACAAGCAAATATATTTTGTTCAAAAGTTCTGAAATTTTTTTATATTTCAGAAATATGTTATTGTTAAACGATTATATTTGATAATTTTTTGAAGATTTTTAACAAATCAATTTCGAATAGTTATTTGGAAATAATAACGTTTTTATCATACTTCAATGGCAACATTTGAATTTATTACAATGAATGTAATTTAAATGACAATTTTAAGCCATTTATAATTTTATTAATATATACTATTATTTTTGCAAAATAAATTTATTATTAATTTATAATATTGAAAAATATATATACGATAATATTACCGTCAAAATTTTTCTGGAGAATGTAGTAGGCATTCCCAATAATTGGTAGCGTTTTAGGACCTGGTAATGCATTCTCCGCGTGAAAGAATCGCAACCTCTTATGATAATTCAAGATTAGGCAGATTATACCAATACATATTAAAGATTATCAATGCTACACACTCGTAAATATTTTAATGCTCGTAAACTGTTCAATGATGGTGTAATCAGTACGATATAATTCTACAATATGATGGTGTAACCAGTGCGATATATTTCCAGAACCATAGAAGGAGGAGGGCATACTAGGTGGCGGCGGGACGCCATGCGTTCGAGATCTGCGTATCTTTTCGTTCCAGAGAGAGAAAAATATCGAGAGCGCGGTTCTGCTAGGCCGGGACTCGAACCCGGGTCTTTCGCTTGCCGGGCGACTGCTTTAAACCACTGAGCTACCTGACGCCCCACGCTCACGACACTCTCCTCTCCCCAGATAACTTGTATTATAGAGAACAACATGGCATAAGGCACAGCGAGCTGTAATATAGAGAACTTCAAGCTTGTTCTATCATTACACAGGCCTGCAAAAAATAGTTTATAATATAAAACCATTTCATCGTAAATAAAATAAAACAATTTCATCGGTACATTGAATAAAATTTAATAATTATGACTGCGTCCAATATTCACTGCTAGTATTGCATGCATTTAATTGGATCTTATTGAATCTATCGATGAAATTATTTTATTTTATTTACGAGTTTATGCTAGACGAAAAAATGCATGATCGATTTAATGTAATTAATTTATTGCATACATAATATACGTCCATTCTGATTGGTGCAGTCTATATATTTAGAAATCTTTATAATATTTTACCTACGAAAATCTTTTCTTTCTCGCCAATTAATTTCAGCTTCAGATTACACGTTTGCAATGCGGATCGCGAGCGTCACAAGCGCAGATTGATGAAAACTATAAGAAAATGTACGTGAAATTGCAAATATAGCTTGATATATATGTGACGATCCAGAGAAAATAATCGTCACGAACAACAATCGAAATATTAGGTACGTTAGACACGTTATTTATGTTAACAAATGGACACCGAACAACCGTACGCGGAACAACCGTACGCGGAACAACCGCGAGGTCGACAAACAGCTTCACTGTTTGTTAAAACGGATATAAAAGCCGACAGGAAAACGCTATCGAGAGAGATTGATCGGAAAGCTCCTCTGAGGCGCACGACCGACCAGAGCTCGAAACCTCCCAGAGATCCTAGACCGTTCCGTCGACCGAAGTGGATACGCGACGTCGACATCTTTTCTCCGATACCGCTCCGCCGACCGAAGTGGATACGCGACGTCGGCATCCTATCCATACACCGCTCCGTCGACCGAAGTGGATACGCGACGTCGACATCCTTTCTCCGATACCGCTCCGCCGACCGAAGTGGATACACGACGTCGGCATCCTATCCATACACCGCTCCGTCGACCGAAGTGGATACGCGACGTCGACATCCTTTCTCCGATACTGCTCCGCCGACCGAAGTGGATACGCGACGTCGGCATCCTTTCTCCGATACTGCTCCGTCGACCGAAGTGGATACGCGACGTCGGCATCCTGTTCCCACACCGTCCGTCGGCCGAAGTGGATACGCGACATCGACCTCCTGTCCCTCACACCACGCCGCTAACGTATAAGATCGCGAACGCGTACAGGTCGCAAGATACCCGGTGACGACGATCGCCTTTAAACCAGCCAGGTTAAAAGCCGGTGTCAACAATCAGTTTAAAGCCGGCGAGTCAACGAACTCAAACGACGGGCAATAGAATATCGGGAAACATTCCCGACCGCGTCCCGCCGGACACTCGCGCGCCTCGACGCTCGCAGCTGATCTCGCGACGACAACATCGGCTCCCGACGAGAGCAAAAACGCGACCACGCGCCAACAGCGTAACCTCATATGTATATAATTGTAAATAGATCTGAGATTAGAATATAGTTCCACGTTTATTCTAACCTACACCACTGTTTTTCATTTAACGAACGAAACCTTGGACCGCACCGACTAAGACTATCCCGCACGTAACGCAAGGCCGTTACATATACATTTAATGTTCGATCATGAATCGACATCTCTAGCGCAAATTCGTGAATCGATGACAATCGTTATAGATATATGTTACTTATTACAATCTATATGTGTTGAGTAACTAGCTGCAACTATCTGATAAATGAATCTCAATTCTGCATTTAAATATATTCGTGTTACTTTCTCACACATTTACACAATTTTATATTTATATCTATTTTGTTACTTTATATTTGTGTGTGTACAATTAGAAATTTAATTTGAAGAATAATAATTGAGTATATACGTAGCTTAAGGACATATCATTCATATGGTCCCTGTAAAAAGTCATTAAAGATTAGAAATATGTTAATATTTTCATTTCTTATGACTTCTATTGTTGATGATAACCTTCTGTTGAGGAAAGACAAACGTCATAGCACGGTAGAACCATAGTTTACATTTGAATTGCGCGGGCTTTCATGCTCGCGCACTCTAACACGCTCTCCTTCGCGCTTTCGAACGCGATTAGAGAGTGAAGCGTATTGGAGAGCTGTTGGAGCGATGTTGTACACGCACCGGCGTTAATGCCGTCCGAATATCCGTGTGACTCGCACACGATAACGCGTCACTCATACACTGCTGCGTGTAGGTGAGCCATGAGCAGCACGGAGTGGCGGAGAGAGCTAGCGGTATACGATCGTCGAACGCTTGGAGAGGGAATAGTGGTGGGAGTCGCGGCGATCTTCCATCCTCTATCGCAAACGTAAGAACGAGAGAAATAGCATTATAAGACGTCTGGACAGAAATGCCGTCCTAAAATACGTGTGACACACACTAAGAAAACGCTTGACTCA
>NW_022639514.1:1820647-1851486 GCF_010583005.1 Odontomachus brunneus | reverse complement strand
TTTCATGTTCGCGCACTCTAACACGCTCTCCTTCGCGCTCTCGAACGCGATTAGAGAGTGAAGCGTATTGGAGAGCTGTTGGAGCGATGTTGTACGTGCGAGGGATGTGTGGTGCGCATGGATGCGTAGCGCGCATCTCGTCAGGAGAGTGGTGGCGCAGGGTGACTGCGCAGGAGAAGAAGGGGAAAACAAGGGCGAGCTGCGCACGGAAACAAGAGGACAAGGAACTCCTTGTTTCGCTCTGTACAACGCAACAGCCTTTTTTCAAGCTGAAGGGATTGATATCGCCAGAGGTTGGAGAGGTGACAAAAAAGGAGGCTCTGGGATAAAGGTTGCTAAAGGGGAGGCTCAGGGACAATAGTTGTAAGAAGGAAGTGTCTCTGTGAGACGTAAGGGTGAGTGATCTCTTAATACGAAAGTGAAATGTGTCCGCCATTAATCTATTGTAAGAGACGTCAATTGCAACTCCTTCTATATTGCTGCAACGCAATAATTGAATGTGAGATTGTACATGTGGCAATTGCGCGGCATATTGATAGTGGCACGCAGTAATTAGGCTGAGTGTGGTTCTCTAGTGGCATTTAGGCTGCTAGACTGTGAGTCGCAAAATACACTTAGGTATTTTGCAGTTTGCAACTGAGCGCAAACAGCTAATTTCTAGCCAACTGCACTTTGGCAGAAGGCATAGGTGAAACCCGCTAAAGGAGCTGCTGGGATTTCACTATTAAGATACACTCGACTTTGTTGTGAGACGCTTGCACAAAGCTTTAAGCTGCAAGTAGTTTTCTAAGGTTAACTGATCGAAAGTGGCTAATAATTTATTTTCAGTTTGAGTATATTCATTTCATTCCACAAGAGCCATGATTTTAACATATATTGTTTCTGATTATTTAATATCCTTTGAGTTCTAAAATATAACATCATATTAATTAAAAACGATTTGTTCTGATGTCAATTATTTGAAAGCACCTTGTCCCAACGAATCCTAGTAGAAATATTCTTAACTGAACAATATGTAACAAACGCAATCTGATGGACAAATGCGCATCGTGTCTATTATAATCAATAGTGTATTGATAGTAATAATAGAAGAAACTTAAAGTTCTTTGTTTACATTGCGCTCTCATATTGTTCTCTATGCTGCAGGTATTTATCTTCGAACACGGAATGCGTATAATACGATTGAACGTCGCTCGTCTAGGTGGATTCGTTTAATCGATAAAAACTTAAGAATTTAAATTGTATCGCAATTTACATAAATGGGAATGATAAAAACGTCAAAGCGTTCGTGAAACCAATTATTATTTTAAAAATATATTCTGCTGACTACATGTTTTTCTGCACATTACACATACATTACACATACATCATGGACATACACTTTACATAACAAGCCTAACTGCAACGTAGCTTCTTATTAAACTATCATTAGATGTATGACTAAACTTTCGGTAAACAGGATAAAAATAAAATAAGACAGAAATAAATACGACGATGAGTCGCCATATTGGGCTTCACGGTTGATGATATCCCATTTAGCATAAATTTCTAAAAGACTTCTTAAAAAATTCTAAAAGTGTTCTGGAGGACTTGGGAATTCTTTTCGAACTCTTTAAGAAGTCTTTTAGAGATTTGTACTATATGAGATGTGTATATCGTATATAACATATTTGCAGTTAAGAGCAATAGCATACATACAATTATGCAATGCATGATTTCATTAATGCGTTATTTTTAGTATATGTAATCTGCGGTATCTTTGCGTTAATAAACATGACCTCCGGTCACAGATGTCTATATATACATATAGTATAGTATAGACATCTGTGACTCCAGTCTTACAACTCCGTGTAAGCTTCCATCGTAGTAATTTAGAGTAAGTAGTTAAATTTAGAAAAAAATCCTTTTCATTTGGTAGAAAAAAAATTTTTAAATTATAAAAAAATTGATGAATGGTGGGGGAATGTTAACATTTTAACATTTTTTTAACTGAAAACACCATTGTAAATTACTCTTCAAATAATTCAATTTTGGTTTAAAGAGTTTTTTTCTATCTCTTATACTTTTGACGGCGCATGCTCCGAAAGAAAAATACCAATTTTTCTTCAAAGGGGTGTTTTACCCCCCAAAAATGCGATTGGCCACATATAAAAAAATACGAGTCCCTTATTTTAGTCTATATTACAACATATTTCAAGCTTATCTGAATCAGAGAGGGATGGTTCCATGCAACTTCTTGTTAGTAATTGGCATGATAAAACAGCTCATTTAAAACAAAATATTAACAATAACTATCTTAGAACTTATATTGATCCAATTCACTCTGTGATCCGATTCGCCTCAGTCTACCCTGTACCATATGATTGAGCTAACGTAACATCGATGACACTTTGTGCTCACTGGAGTGTATGCAGGGTTGGGAAGTAACGCGTTACTTGTAACGACGTTACTATTTCGTTACTTTTTTTTTTGTAACGATTTGGTAACGCCGTTACTTTCTTGTATTAGTAACGAAAAAGTAACGGCGTTACATTTTCTTTAGTAACGAGTAACGAAATTCATCGTTACTTGTATCGTTACTTTTTTACTATAGTGACTTTTGTACACAGAACGCGGCAACACTTGCCACGCAACGAAAGTTTGCACACGATAACCAATTAATATGCTTTTCGTAAATCTCATTCTACAATAAGCAATAAATCTTAAGTCATAACAAAATCGACCAATCATAGTCGACTATTAGAAGAATAATTCACTGTAATTGGTCAATTTTATTGCAACTTAAAACTTATTGCTTATTGTAGAAAGCCTCTAAAGTGTGATCTACAATGAGAACTTAAGCCTTAAAATTTAAGCTTTAAACTCTAAGCCGTAAGAAATTGATCAGTCACAGTCAATTATTTTTCTTATAATTGACTGTGATTGGTCAACTTCTTACGGCTTAGGACTTAAAGCTTAAATTTTGTCTTAAGTTCTCATTGTAGACCACGCTTAACCCTTTACGACATACATTTCTCTATTAAAATTAATTTCACAGATAAATGACAGATTAAAATTAATTTCACAGACAAATTAATTTCACAGATAAATGTACCTTTAGGGGTTTTTGGTAATCGCTGATTACGAATCCGAAGCCAGATTTTCAAAATTTAAAATGGCGGATCCAATATGGCGGACGAATTTTAGAAAATTATAGTATTTGTATGAAACCTAGTACCCTTATAGAAATATCATACTAAGAATCATTGATAATTACTTATTATCCAGTATTTTTAATACTGAAAATAAGTAATTATCAATGATTCTTAGTATGATATTTCTATAAAGGTATCTAGTGTTTTTTTAGTTCGCTGATTATGAATCTGATCTTAGATTGTCGAAATTCAAAATGACGGATCCAAAATGGTGGACAAACATGTTAAAAAGTGGATAAGATATCATGAAAATCATTATTCGACGGTTTTTAGGGTCGTTAATTACGAATCAAATATCAAATTTTCAAAATTCAAAATATTTGATCCAATACAAAAGACCAAGAAATAAAAGAATGTGTTTTAGGTCTTCAAAATTAGTTGGCGGAGATCTTTTTGGCAGCTGATTACGAATCTAAAATCAAGAGTAAATTTTTTGATCCAATGTAGTGTGCCAAACATGTAAAAAATGAGTCTTTTCAAAAGGTAGAAAATATTCTCTCGCTAAAATCTCGTTTTAGCGTTACCCAGAGCTAACGATGCTAATTTTGAAAATTTGATTAGCGACCCAAAAAACACTAGATACTAGGTTTCATACAAATACTATAATTTTCTAAAATTCGCCCGCCATATTGGATCCGCCATTTTAAATTTTGAAAATCTGATTCCGGATTCGTAATTAGCGACCCAAGAAACCCTTAAATACCAAATTTTATAGAAATCTGATAATTTTTTAAAAATTCGTCCGTCATATTGAATCCGCCATTTTGAATTTTGAAAATCTGACTCTGGATTTGTAATCAGCGACCCTAAAAACCCCTTAGACCTTATTTTCAGCTTATTAATTATTGTTGGTTAGTCACAATTACATTTATTGTATAAAAAAGCAGTATTTTTGTAGTTTGTTTATTTATAAAATACATTTCCTCAACAATAAGAATGTTTTCAAAATTTTGAAATGACAACTGATGTTCTATATAACTGATAATGTGCTTTTTACTGTATAGATGTGTTGAAAACTATGTAAAAAATATAAAAAACTAAGGGCAAAAAAGTGTCCAGTATACGGTACACTATGCCGGAAAGGGTTAAGGGACGCCGTACACGAATTGATATAACAGTAACGTACTGTAAGAATTGACCAATCACTTTGAGTATCGTCGAAACGTAAGGTCGCTATTTTTGCGAATACTCAATTGTAATTGGTCCATTTTTACGGTACGTTTTACGTTACTGTTATGTCAATTCGTGTGCGGCGCCCCTTAACCCTTAGGAATCTGACCTCAGATTGTCAAAATTCAAAATGGCTCACAATCGCAAGATCGCAAGGAAATTGACCCATCATAACTGATTATTCTTCGATCGCAAGAAGAACAATCGACTACGAGGGCTGCTCCGTAAGTTTTGCGACTTGACAACACTGGCGTTGCTAGGTAAAATCTAACCTTACCATAAAAAAGTTTGACAGTTTGGAAGATTTTTTTACTCGAAACGTTTTGTCGTACGGAGGCTACTTGTATTGTTTACAGTGACTTGAAAATGGTGTCTCAGCGAAAAAATGGAATTAACACGAGAACACTTTCGTGCGATGATTTTTTACGACTTACAACGTGGATTATCGAGACAAGAGTGCATCGATCAACTTGCTTCCACTTTTGGCAATGAAGCACCACACAAGCATCACACGGCCACTATTTGTCGCTGGTTTAATGAATTCAATCGTGATCGTAGTTCGCTCACCGACGAACCTCGCGAAGGTCGTCCAAAATCAGCTGCTGTGCCAGAAAACATCGATGCTGTGCGTGAATTGATAATGCAAGATCGACATGTGACATACCGTGAGATTTAGGCATCCCTGGGTGTTGGTATGAATTGCATACAAACGATATTGCATGAACATTTGGCCGTAAAAAAATTGGTTCACGTTGGATCCCGCATTTGACAATTGCTCAAAAAAAGGATCGTGTAAATTGGTGCAAAAAAATGCTGAAGAAATTCGATCGAGGTGCGTAAAATGCCGTATATAACCTCTACACAGGTGACGAGTCATGGATCTATGCATATGAGCCGGAAACTAAACAGCAGTCGACTGTGTGGGTCTTTCAAAGTGAACCCAACAAAAGTTGTTCGCGCTCGAAGCACTTCGAAACAAATGGTCGCCTGTTTTTTCGGAAAAACTGGTCATGTGGCAACAGTACCCTTAGAGAAACGTGGAACGGTCAATTCTGAGTGGTACACAATCATTTGTTTGCCAGAAGTCTTCGGCCATAAGGAAAAACAACTCAAGACGATGAATCATTCTTCACCATAACAATGCGAGCTCTCACACATCGGCTCAAACAACCGCTTATTTGACCAGTGAAAACATCGAATTAATGGGTCATCCACCGTACAGTCCTGATTTGGCACTCAATGACTTCTTTTTGTTCCCGAACATCAAGAATAACCTGCGTGTCAACGATTTTCGACGCCAGAAGAAGCGGTTGATGCGTTTAAAACACATGTTTTGGAGGTATCACTTTCGGAGTGGCATGGATGCTATAATAAATGGTTTGAGTGAATACAGAAGTGTATTGATCATCATGGAGAATACTTTGAAAAACAATAAAGCCATTTTCAATGACAAATTACCGTGTTTTCCTTACTAGTCGCAAAACTTACGGAGCAGCCCTCGTATGATTAGTCAATTTCTTTGCGACCTTGCGATTTGCGACTAATGTAGAATGAGTTTTATGTCGTTATACAAGAATGTGTGCTTTCCGCTTAAATATCTTATATGTTGTCTTTATATATGTATAATTTATGTACTGTCTCTCTTACTATTCGTTTAATAAGCCGATTTTAACTTTTTTTTTTTACAAAAGTAACGGAAAGTAACGATTTTTTATCGTTACTTTTCAAATAACGGTAACGCGTTACTTTTTAGAATCAGTAACGAGTAACGGTAACGAGTTACTTTTTACCGCAAGTAACGGTAACGGTAACGCGTTACTTTTAAAAAGTAACGTTCCCAACCCTGGGTGTATGTAATGAATATATTATATTACACATTACATTCCGTTACAATTACGACAATGTAACTAATATATTATTTTGTTTATTGAGTTATTTGCTTAACCCTAAAATACAGCACATGAGTCTGGGAGACTTATATGAAATTTCGATTGTTTTCCAGTAAACACCAAGTCTCTAATAGCACAGGTAGATTTTGAGAATGTTCGGAGAATATCATAAAAGTAGATTCCCGATAAGTGTATATCCCCTGAATGTTCGAGATATGTACTATGTTCTACTAAGAATGTACTAAGAACGTTTGTGTATCCCGACTATCCGCTTCTTCAGTATATATTGAGAATGTCCCGTAGTATATCACAAGTATATTCAAGGAATATGTAGAGTACGTTAATAGTAAATTTTATATATGTTCTAGTAGAATATATATAGGATATACATATCAAGTAGATATATTAATTTATATAATTCAAGATATAGCTTTATCAGAATAATAGTACATTTATTGCATGTCGCGCGTCGCATGCAAGTGTGTTCTGTGTCCTACGTCTCAGCGAAAAATGACCTATTAATTGACGACAAAACGATGTCAGATCGACGTCAAATTGATGGTTTCGATTTGACATCGTTTCCGCGGAGCTGCGTTCGGTGGATCACCTCGGTGGCGATACCTCGGATACAATGATGTTTTTAATATATCGGAGATTCGTTGCGTGCAACCGGATGCTGCTGCTGCAGTCCGTCCGTGTGCGCGGAACCTTATTGGCTTTGTTGTCTTAGTTGTCGAACGAGACCGGCTCGTTCATGCGATATCACGGATGCGGTAAATACGGTGTCGCGGACGCGCCTATGCGCCGCAGTAGCGGAGTTATCCCGATCTTGCTTCCCGAGTGCAGTTTCTAATAATTCGGAGGCCGACTCACGTCCTTGCGAGTCGATGGCGATGTGATCCTGTCGCGGATCGGTATGATGCGGTGTCGAAGCTGCGCTGCAACGGAGCGAGGCTTCGACTCTACGGACGTGAGTTCGCACACTGCGACTCGATAGCAGTGTGATCTCGCTTGCGTTAAAGCGAGGTCGAGATCCGGTTCGTGATGCGAAGGTCGCGTTAAAGCATCCTTCCGGTGGATTGATTCCAAGACCTTCGGTGGCCTTGGAATCTTCCGGAGTACGGTAGCTATTTCAGTCACGAATCCGTGAGCCGACGGCGGAGTGATTCCTGTCGCGTATCCGCGAACGGGAATCCACCAAGAACGGTATTCGGAACAGGGTCAGTATCACATATTCGCGAACCGACGGCGGAGTGACTCCTGTCGCGTATCCGCGAGCGGAAGTCCATCAGAAATCGGTGTTCGAGAAGATGGTGCAATAATCTTTGTCGTTCTCGGAGGTTCGGATCTTTCTAAAGAGCGGATCGTATTCTGATCTCTCGAAAGAGCGGATGATCGGAATCTGATCTAGAATTCGCGGCCCTTTATATTTACGAATCACGCTTGATTCGCTATCTACTGCAGATGTCGGCGGTCTCGGTGTTTGTTTTTCTTGAGGACACGTTGTCCTCTCCCGTTTCTTTTCCGCGGTCACGTTGTTATGCGTTTTATCAAATCGGTTTCCTAACGATCGCTTACGGGTCGTTACAGTTGAGAATATTTATTGGTACTATTAATTTAATTCCTATCTTTTATATTGAATGCTACAATATGTAAAATTAATTGAATTGATATATGTAGTTCGAAGTGTTAATATAAGAAAATTAACTACTCCTTTATTTTGTTTTCATTGCGGTGTAAGCGATCACCCCACAAAAACGTACGTCGAATTCACGTCGAATCCACGTAGAGTTCACGTGGAATCCACAAAATCACGTGGATTCCACGTGGGTGTAACGTGCATGTTTTTGTGGGGCACGAGGTGAAAACGTTAGACGAGTAAGAAAAACCGAAGTTTATCCGAGATTAAGACGAATCGCCATTAATCATAAATTATTAGGTGTTCCGTTTAGTTTTGAGGAATTTTGTGCAAAAAAGAAACACGTATATTTTAAAGAGACATTAAATTATTTTAATCAAAATATTTTCTGTTAGCTACAACTTTTTCCAACTTTTCTGGCAATAAGTGGATTCCGTGGTAAAAGAAATGTTCGTCTTTCGAAGCAATCCATTCATCAAGCCATTTCTTTATTGCATCATATTATTGTGAAGTTTGAAGTGTTGGTCAGTAAGGTATCGATCGAAATAAGTAATAATCTGAAGGAACACAGTCCGGTGAATACGCGGTGTGTGATAAGACTTCCCATTAAAATTTCGATAACGTATCTTTAATTGCTTTTGCAACGTGTAGTTGAGCATTATCGTGCAATAAAATCACTTTGCGTTTTCTTTGAGCTGTTATTGGACGTTTCTGGTTCAAAGCACGATTCAAATCGATTAATTGTCGTTAATAATGCTCAGCAGTGACTGTTTGATTCGGTTTCAGCTGCTCATAATACACGATGCCCTTCATGTCCCACCAAATGCGTAACAAAACATTACTTCCATGGATATTGCATTTTGGAGTCGATGTCGACAGTTTGCCTTGATCTATCCACGATATTTTACGCTTAGGATTATTATAGTATATCCATTTTTCATTGCCAGTTACAATTTGATACAAAAATTGCTTCTTTTTGTGACAAGAAAGCAATGAAGTGCAAATGGTTAAACAATTCTGAATAGCCAATTCAGACAATTCGTGTGGGACCCATTTGCCTTCTATTTGAATCTTTCCCATTGCGTGTAAACGATCAAAAACGGTTGATTTACCAACACTTAATGTTGTATCTAATTTTCCAAGTGTTTGAGCTGAGTTTTCATCCAACAATGTCTGCAATTCGGCATCTTCGAACTTTTTTGGTTGACCTGAACGTCTTCTTTGTCTTTCAAATCAAAATCACCACTTTTAAATCGTCGATACCAGTACTCACATATTTTAACTGATGAAGCAGACTCAGAATTAATTTCTGAGATGAATCGGTAAGTTTAACAGTGTGTTTATGTTTACGAATGCATAGGATATGTGTCAATTTGTTTGTAAAGATGTCCTAGCTTTGACATGACGTACCTATTTTCAAAATGTTTCCAGTAGATTTATAGCTATAGCCATCTATAGTGAATCCTCAAAACTAACCGGAACACCTAATATATAAATAGAGGACAAAGCTATAGGTTGGGGGCTTTTTGTGATCGAGCGGCTCGAGTTGCTGCGGTATCGAGATAACTACAAGCGACTGTAGACGATAGGCGTCGACAAGCAGAAGAAGTAAAGAGTTAAAACTGACATTCAACATTCAACATTTTTTAATTATATGTTATTTAATGATGAGTATCATAGATATAATAATGAAACGAACATATTATTGAATCGATTTTCTATATAAATTATTCTTCAAAGCTTTAGCTGCTTAAATAAAAGCGCAATATACAAATCTTTCAGAACGTGCCTAGGAATGGGGCTCTTTAGTGCCCCTGGTGAGATAAAAAAACAAACACGTCAGCCATACTTATTAGATGCATTCGGGGAGCTCATTATTAGCGTTATTCAGCGTTATCGTATCATTCTATCCTTGTTGTTTATCTAAGGAGTGATAAAAATAGAAGAACGCGGTAGCATTGGTAGCGTGCTCCCCGAACGCACCCATTGTCTACATCGACTACATTACATTCATAATTTACATTGTCTATATGTAGACGTAGAATATTATAGATTACAAATAGATGCACAACCCTGACTCTGACCCATAGTGTGACTAATAAGTGATTTTTTTAAATAAAATTTTAAATCTGTCTCACTTTAAATCGTATAATTTACATTAATAAAATATAAGTATGATTATGAGAATATTTTTTATTATTGTATGTATATAACAATTTATATTATACATGTATAACATATTATATACGTATGTTATGATTAAAGCCGTTAGCGCGTATAATCATCAGTTTAGCCGGGAGATGACCGATGAGAATTTTCTTTGCTATATTCGATCAAGCGATGGCCAACGCTAGAATTTTGTACAGGTGTTACTGTACAAATTGTAAGAAGGAAAGAGAAGTGTTAACAGCGAAGCCATGTCTTGACAAAGTTTCTTTTTATCTCGTCGAGACTTATTTGCAAGAACGATACAAACGATACGTTTTCTTCGATGTGACGTGAAGAACGGAATTAAAGGCATTCTTGGGATACAGAACACCGTTCAATTATCAGAACACAGAAATTTAAAAAAAGACGAAATGCATGTTGTGCCTTTCTAATAAGGAAAAACAAAAGAACAGTATTTGTCTTGTTTGCGCCCGGTATGTGACAACCACAGAACGTTCATGTGCGTAGGAGAAAAATATGCATAGGAGAGAACTAAATTCATTTTTGTATTGTCTAATTAAATATAAATAAAATTTATAACAATATTAACAATTATAACACACATAATAATAAGTTGCAAGTGACTACAAGCATGTTGAATAGCGATGGAAGTGGAAGATTTCAAATTGCTTTCTTTGTGCTCAAATATGGATACATCAGATTTTGTTGAAATTTAGTATTAATTTTTTAAAAGAATGTATAGACGATATGTATGAAATATTTTTATATTTTCTCCATGTGTGTGTGTATAGGGTGTCCGACACAAAATACATAATACCACATGTGAAAGTAGAGTATGTCTATACTAAAAATAAAATGCGATATTGAAAATAATCTAGCTAATATTATTTATGCAACTGTTGCAGTTGTAAGAATGCATGCATTTACAAACTGCCATTATGAAAAATGTTTCGTTCAATAGGAAACGAGACCTAACATCTATATTTCGCTTTCTCTTCCAAACTGGCTTGTATGTAAAGGATACATAAATAATAAAAAACCTTCATGCATGCAGAATTGGAGCGCGAAAACTACTCACAGACAAGTTTAGATGAATACGTATTAGGATATCTTAAAGAATTTATCCAAGCGATGTTGTGTTGCGTCTGTTATACTCAATTCCTCTAATACATCACGCGACATGGCGCTTATGTTTCGATACAGAATGTCTTGTACTCGAATGTCTCTCCAAAAAATTATGTGCAGTATTTTAGTGAAACTATATAAATACAAAAATTAAAATTTTATTCGATGCGCCGAACTCAGCCGAGCATACGTAGTTACCCGGATAAACGGACCATTCGTAAGTGAAGGGGAAAAAACACCAATACACCCACTCAATTTCCCAGCATTGGCCAAAAAAAGGATCTGTTGCCTGTACTTCCCAGAAATGCGTGATGATCATGTTTCATCACAATGTGACTTCATAATATGACTCCAATTTGATACTTTTTTAAAGATCATTACGTAATCTCATGACATGAGTACTAGATGCACACAAATGATGTACAAATTATGTTGCAAATTCTTGACATGATATTGATTATTATTATTAAGTGAGGTATTTTTATGGGGAGCGTCCCGATTGACCACGGTACGATTGGACACAACCAACCGATGAAAAGAATTATCTAGTGAATTACTAGCTCGAACCAATTATTACAATCTGTGTCCAATCGTATCGTGGTCAATCGGGTCCCATCCATTTTTATGACATCATAACATGTCTACATTCTGAGGCGCATATGAGTTCGCATCGGTATCTATTCTTGTCCTCATGCTTGAAGATACATGAATACAATATGAGCTCAGAATGAACATTTTTCTATCTGAGTTATATCGTTGTTCTACGTCTCGCTGCACTGCGTCGTATGCGGTTAGGTTAGAATAAGTTATCTAATCATTTTATAACGCAGCAAATTAGCTGAATTGAAATCTTAATAAGTTTCTGTGATAAAAAATATTGAAAAAGAGAGAAAGCAATAGAAACCGTTTAGATTTACAAAAGATATAATTGTTTCTTATCGTTGTATATCGTTAGAAAATTATTTTGTAAGAATATGATAGAAATCCTATAGAGACTTACCGTATCCTATCATTTTGTTGGAGTCTATCACATCAAATCAATAAAAATATGTTATAATCAATAATGTATTGATAATAATAGAAGAAACTTAAAGTTCTCTATACTACAGTGCGCTCGCTGTGTCCTAGGTCATGTTGTTCTCTATATTACATTTATCTTCAAATATGCACTACCCAGTAAGCAATCTGCGCACAGACTGGCGACAGAATCTGTCGAATTCGAGCAGGATCTGTCGACAGATCCATAGACATCTGCGTTCCCAATCTGCCGTCAGACTGTTGACAGGGTCTACGAACAGACTCTGACGACAGACTGGCGACAGATTGCGCGCAGATCCTGTCGTTTCGTAGGTTCTTCAATTAAATTTTTGGTAGAAAATTTTCTCATAATTACTCATAGAATAAGCGTTTTCTCATAAATACTCGTAAAATACAATAAAAAAAAGTTTTTCTATATTATTTTTTCATAATTTTTAAGATTTTCTCTAGTGAGATTCGAACTTGAACCGAAGACATCTTTTGAATAATCGTCCGTCGCCTTAAGCCCGTATCAGACTACCGACTGCACAGGCCGACCCGACTGCCGACTACGACTGCCGACTCTCAATGGACCAATCACAATGAGACACCGAGTCGGCGCCTTACTGTGATTGGTCCATTGAGAGTCGGCAGTCGGTAGTCTGATACGGGCTTTAGACACTACGCCAATTCCTCACTTGATAAAAAGTGCTTTGTATTGCTCACTTAAAGTTTAAAAAAAAAAATCTTAGAGTTTGTTTGCCTTTTAAACCGCAAAATATAGACGAAACCGTTTAGAGTGTAAATAATGTAAGAGAGACTGGCACGATAATTAGAAATTAATTTTCTACCAAGGACTGTATATAAAATTACTGCAATAAAACAGCAGATAATGACATTTTTCCATTATGTTAATAAAATATTGTACTTTTACATGGGGAGCGGTGCACTTGGACACGGTGCATTTGGACACAGCCAATCACAGCACCGTATGATTAGAGACATTTGTAGGGTCCCTTGGAACAGCGACTTGTGATTGGACTGTGTCCAATTGCCCCGTGTCCAACTGATATACACCCTTTTACATGTGCGAATTAATTTGGTCAATCGTCCAGTTCAGATTGTATTAAGTTTTATCAAAATCAAAGCATGATATATCTTCAAATAAACCATCACAGAAATTCTGTAAAAGTTATTTACATAGCGAGACTAATATTTTATTCGGTGCTGCTGCCTTCAGTACTTATTGCATGACGTTCAGATTTAATGACATAATAACATTAAAAAAATAATAATATGAGAAATTGTATGAAAAATTATGAGAACAATTTTTACCAGGGATGGCACATGTACGCCTTTAAATGGCCATTAACCATTGTACTATTCTATATTTGTACTCGTTATTTCTCTATTATTATTGCTTTTTTATAAAAAATATGTAATATAATTTTAAAAACTAAAAATTGTTTTTTATTGTGTATATGTGTACAATTATTGCACAATATAATTATCTTGACTCCTCTGCAGCAGTTTTACATGATGTGTATGTGAAACTGCCCCATTTAATAACGTACATATGGCCGTTGATAGAATTAAATAGCCTATTTAGGAAACAGAATCTGCGCGCAATCTGCCGTCAGTCTGTCGTCAGAGTCTGTCGACAGGCTCTGCGCGCAGTCTGTCACCAACCTGTTGTCAGAACAGATTCTGCGTACAATCTGTTGCCATTCTGTCTACATACACTGTTGACAGACTTTGCGTAAAATCTGCTCACGCAGTTTTGGCTATCTGAGTTAAAATATCTACACTTTGTTTAAGTTAACATGTATTTTTTGTTATGTAGTTTTTGTTTTTGTTTTGATATTTTTTATTTGGTACTTTTTCTTTTGATACTTTTTTTTATACGTACTCGGTGTCTTTTTTTCTTTTGTAAAGACTGTTTGTTATGATATCCTTCTTCCGTCTGCTGAAGGGGACCGAAGTGATCTACGTATATTTGTTCCAACGGTAAACTCGGAGTAAGATCGATCTGCATTTCATCTTCTCTCGCTCTAGTCGAAGAGTTGGCAATTACGCACGTCAAACAATTTTCTACGTGGTCGAAAATTCGCTTACGCATAGAGGAGAACCAATAAGTTTCGCTAATTTCTTTGCACATTTTCTCTATACCACAATAAGCCATATCATCGTGATATGCTCTTATAATATTAGAGACCACCGTATCTGGGACTACAAATCTGGAACGATCTGTCCCTTTTCTATAAACCAGACCGTTAATTCGAATTTTTTGTTCGCCGTAAACTAACTTCTGCGCTATTTCTTTAATGTACGTATCTCGCAACTGTTTAAAGGATAATGCCACTCTAGCTCCCGGAAGAACAGCCTAATTTTGATAATTTTTTATAGGAATATAGTGAACGGAATACACAATCTATTTAAAGTCTTTATTGTACATACTTTGAAGTGTATACATAAATTTTATTCAATTTTTTTTACAAAAAGGCGGCCATTAAAATTGTGACCATTATCTAATGTGAGTGCTTGTACCACATTTATATCTTTAGTAAGATTTTTAATTGATCTCTCATTTAGTCTTGTAATCGGCCTTCTGCTTGTCTGACCTACGTAAAAGGCATCGCAGTCTTTACAATTAATTTTGTAAACAGCATTGCACTTGTCAGTGTACTTTAACCTATCCTTGTGATTTCTAATAAAAATATTTAATTTGTTATAAGAATAAAAAGATATTTTATAGTCCGTTGATAAAACAATATTCCTAAGTTGGTCAAAAATACCTTTAATATAAAGGAAAGTCATGAAACTTTTTTTGGTTTTAACCTCATTAGATGCATATTCCTTTTCATTAATAAGTTTAATTAATCTACGATTTATAGTATCAAAGATAAATTGTAACGGGTAACCATTTTTTAATAAAATATTTATAACAAAGTTAAGATTTTCCTCGTGGAACGACGGGTGACAAATCAAATACTCGACCTACAAAGTTAAGGCTCCTGAGGAGTCGCATCATCCATCTCTTTTTAATGACGTCATAAGCGAGAAAACACATGCTAAAAATTTTTGCAAAATACGTCGAGATAAACAAATATATTCACAAAACAACATTTGCGATAGATTAAATACACCTCTAAAATACTCCGTACACTTTCCTTTTATTCTAAAAATCAATAGATAATCGGAAAATTGATATGACAAGATAATGAGGAAATTAGGTTAGAAAAGACGATTGCACGTCATATTTATTTTATAATTATCTGTTGATTGTTAGAACAAAAAGAAAGTGTACGGAGTATTTTAGAGGTGTACTTAATCGATCGCAAATGTCGTTTTGTGGATATATCTGTTTATCTCCTACTTTGCAGGAATTTTTAACATGTTTTCTCGCTTCTGACGTCATTAAAAAGAGATGGATGATGCGACTCCTCAAGAGTCTTAACAATTGCGCCTTTCTTTTGGCAAACAGAGTGATGTGAGAAATAATTAAGAAATCTTCCTTTGAATAGGTTGGTTTACGATGCCAATTAATCATTAGGTGATCGTTATTATTAATAAGTCATCCAGGAAATGAAATTTTTTAGCAATTATCTCAACTATAAATTACAACCTTTTATGGAACTAACTGAAAGTCTCAATAACATAGTTGATAGAGTTGGAAAGTGCTGCGCAAGCTATATCATCCACATATCTATAATAGAAGAGCATGTGGAAATTAAGTTTTGAGATTGCTTTTGTTTCCAAACTTCTTATCATGTGTGCCAAAATCGGGTAAAGAGAAAAACCCATTAGAAAACCCATTCCTGAAAACCTGTTTGTAAATGACATTATTGAAAACGAAAAATGTGAAATCCAATATGAATGAAATCGCCGCGATAAATTCATTTAACGGGATTTTTGTAATCATCACCTTTTTCTAATACCATTAATGACTAACTCTTTAGATACATTTGTAAATAGGGAAATTATGTCTAAAGATAACAAATCAAAACCTAGGGGAAGATATTTAGCATGTAGGAAAGAAATTTTCTGATTCGTAGAACTAAGTTTCAGATATAAAAGTAAGAAATTCTGTGTCCTTCAACGAAAATGCGTTGCTTTATGTATATACATTAAAATCGAACTTTATATTAATAAAACTAAATTTTTTCTCCGTGTCTAATTGTATAAATGGATGACTATGCGCGATATGTAATAATCCTATTTTGTAAGGAGTCTGTACTTATTAATATACTTTTTTATTATATTAATGTAAATTTAAATTTATATATTAATGTAAATTTAAATTTACTCTTATTTTCATTATAAAAAAGATAGTTATAACATATTACGGTTTATGTAATATCGTATAACATATACGTACGTACAAATATTTTATATCTATTATTTATTTTTCGCTTACTATATTAATGGACGGCTGTGCGATATGTAATAATCTCATTTTAGAAAATGTTATTATGAACATGTTAAGATAAATTTATATTATTGTATACAAGACTATATTAACCTTTTAAATGCAGACTTCAAAGCTAAATGATCGCTAAGGATGGAATATTTGGACGATCATAATTAAGCGATCAAAAGAAGAATGATTTCTTAAAAAATTGAAAATAGGAGACCGAGGCAAATTAAACGTTATTAAAACGTGTAAAAAAACAATTGTACATCATAATGTGTCCCGGTCATAATGTATCGGCTCAGTTAATAATTGCTGCTTCTGTTGCGAGAGTACAAGCCGAATAAATTTCTAAAACGCATAGATACGCTCACAGTACTTAAAAAATTAATGATATTCATATATAATACTTATATACATTTAACGTAAGTTAAATGATATTCATATATAATACTTATATACATTTAACGTAAGTTAAAGTACATCTTTATAAGAAAATATACTATATATATACTTTATGTATATACTATATATCGCTTATTTGCTGCAACAATGACAACTAAGAAATTACGATTTTTCAAAATAATGTTATCAATAAAAAAATTTAAATGGAAATCGTTCTTTTTATAGTAATAACTAAAAAATGCTAAAATTTTCATTTGTTATTGTTGTAGCAAATAAGCGATCTAAAATTAAAAAAGCGATCTGAACTAAAAAATTATGATTTTTCAAAAGCTGTTATTAATAAAAAATATAAACGGAAATCGTCTCTTTTATAGTAATAATTTAAAAAATGTTAAAATTTTTATTTATATCATTGTTGCAGCAAATGAATAATATATACTATATTAATATAATACACATAAAAATATATTAAAAAATAAAATTAAATGTATTAAAATTGGAAGTGTTATAATTTTCAAAAACTTGACATCATATCTTAAATAATTAAGCTAATGTATATGTCAATGTGAATTTTAGTTTCTAAAAAATATAAATGAACACATATCCTAATACATATTCATATATAATCTAAATCAGTGCCCGCAATTATTTCCACATTTCGGGCAGATTTCAGAGATAACGTCTACTACTCCTCTCCGCAGCCGCTCCCCGCTCGACTCGAAATTTTAACAATAGATTTACACATCATCCATGAGGTACTATTGTTGATGCGTTTTTTTAAGTGGTTTCCCCAGTTGGTCTATTGCACTATCAAGATGATGAAATATATGTTGGCTCAGCAGGAAAACACAAAATTTTATATCATAAAATATTAATTTGCTATTCATTCTCCAGATATTTTCAGTTGCAAGATAATATCGAAGCAGAGCACTCTCATTATTAACAAATATACTTTTTTTAAGATATCAATGTTTAAATTTCTGTAATCTCACATGAGAACTTTAACGCTCAATGGATATACAGTTACAAATAAAAATGTATTTATTTATAAAAATAGAAATTATTGGGGAAGAAAAATATTTTGATAATAATTTAATAGATCGATGATACGATCTTGAGGCCAAACATCTCACGCGCGATCGGCAGCCTAGCCGTCGAGCGGGAAGCGGCTGCGGGGGGAGTAGTAGGCGTTGCCTCTGAAATCTGCCCAAAATGTGGAAATAATTCCAGGCACTGATCTAAATCAGTAAAATGATGTCATAATCTTCAATAATTAATACGTGTGGAATAATTCATTTTCTCTTTGCGTTGAGAGTGCAAGAAAGTCTTTGTAATTACATAATTTTAAAAAGTAAATGAGATTCTATGAATAAAATATCTAGTGTCAGTTTCAAGACGTAAAATAGTGTACAGCAATTCCTGAAGACACAAGCAGCATCGAAATAGCGATACTTCCTGCACTATTACATCTATGATCAAAATAACAGAAACACCAAGTAACCTCATCGTAATAGTCACGATGTATATCCAACTGATGAATACTATTATTGACATAATGCCCTAATCGTACATCTTTAGCAGCAGGCCTACAACCTTCATAATGATCAGCAGGAATATCTGTTCTGAAGCTACGTACAGAGCTTAGACATTCACGTGTGATGATTGTTTCAGCTGAAAAAAATTTCACAATAATATAAGTTTATGTAATTTTATCAAAATAAACTTACTTCCGAAAAAAGGAATTCTCGATTACTATAAAAATGATAAAAATGTCCCAAATAATCCTATATGTGCCGTACGACTAATTAAGTTCTTTTTTAATATAGATGAATGTACCATCTTTAGAATCCCGACGAATATCTTTCCAGGAACTAGGTTCCTGAGACGTCGGAAGCCTAGAAATGGTGTGCTCGTCTATACTAACCTACTCCCAAAAGGGACTTAATTAATGAACAGCAGTGTGACAGAAACTGTGAACAGAAGCATTTCTGTCAAAAAAAATCTTTAAAGCTTATTTTGATCCTTAAAAATATTTTATTTGAGGTTAGAAATTCTGTCATATAGAATATTCTGGTTCAGAATATTTATATTTTATAGTATATTATATAATAATTTTTATTATAGTATATTATATAATAAATATATAGTAGTTTATTATAGTATATTTTATAATATACTATATATAATTTGTATTACACATAGTTATTATCTATATGCATACCACATCTCTTGTAATTAAATAACCAACATATATATGTTTTGCACATATTATGCACATATGAATATATTTCTATACAAAATATATTAACATCAAAAGAATCAATAAGAAGTTACTAATTTAATCTAAACCAACTGTGAATATATAGCTTCAATTTTGCTTACGACAAAAATCTTATATTTAGAACTATTTTGGACAATTTTATCAAATCTTATAACAATCAGAGATGGAAACATTTAGCAGGATTTTCCATGAAATTAATCAGAAATAGTAAAATATTATCTTGTAAGTAACATAAATATCCTTACAAAAAAGATACAAAAAAACTGTCAATTTTAGATGTTAACACTCAAATTTAGGTGTTTATTCCCAGTTTTTGGGTGTTTACACCCAAAATTGAGGGTTTTTTGTAATGGTATAGTTACCTCCTTTACGTTCAAGTATCTTCACACACTTGTCGTCATATTCTGGACAGGTTTCTCCCCAATACCATAACCAATTTAAAGGTGTCCCACATCCAGGATTATTACTATTACATCTATAACAGTACAGGCTGCTTCCTGCAGTCAATTTGAATATTATTAACTCAAAGTAACAAAGTAACACGTTTCAAAGTGACAAAGCCACACCCTTTTCCTCAAAGTAAAATACTATACCTTGGCATACTAAGATACTCCAGAGCAAAATTGTGAGGTATATTTTTCTCGTCATTATCACAGTGAAATATTAGCACTTGATTTGCTACTTTATGTATGTTTGTTTATATTCGTCTGGCACACTGATGTTGCACGGCAAACTCCCACACTACGTAAACCTGCCGAGAAATACAGGAATGACACACCAGACACAACTCGTGACATCATTTGGTAATAGCCATAGACGTAGCATATATAGACTGCGTCTTTTCAATATTTCCTATAGCTTGAACTAGAGAGTCTCATAGTGAGAGAGTGACAAACTCTATAACGTGACACCTCTCTTCTGATTGGTTGCACCCCATGGGGTGCGTTCAGATTCCCTACCCGGATGTTCTCTGTTACTAGAAACACTATAGAATATGTTACATATAAGGTTTGTTTGAGTTGCTTGTACTTTTCACACTTTTACACCTAATGCTCGTTGCACACTAGTGCACCTCAAACAACACAAATTTTCCAAAATACATTCTGAAGACATTTTCAGGACGGAGGGACGTCATCAAAGTATTCTTAGGACGTTCTTTGAAGATGTGAATAGTCTGAAAATAACTAATATCCAATAAGTTTATTCGTATTAATTGAACTTTTTACACTTTCACACTTAGTGCACATTAATTCTTTAGAAGTCTAAAAATGGCGTCATGTTTTCCGTGTTAGGGCCATCACACACAAAATTACATAGCGCATATGCATAGCATAAGATCATATAGACCAATGAGCATTGAATATTAAGTCGCCATATTGATGATTGATACTTAATATTCGATGCTCATTGGTCCATACTATCTTATGCTATGCATATGCGTCTATGTAATTTTGTGTGTGATGGCCTTTACGTTTACGATACTGTTGGAAACAATTGCTACAATCTTTGTGGCCAGAGGGACGGTCATGAATCTTTTCACCTAAAGTGAACTCGTGAAAAGTGAAAAATCTAACCTTGAAAATATATGGAAATGTACACTTTTCACAAGTTTACATTGGAGGAAAGGATTTACGATCGCATTCAAGTACTGCAAAACAATTCACTTCTCATAGTTTCACATACTAAAAATATTAAAAATATTAAATAATTAAGAAAATCCAGAGTTCTCATGTAAAAATATTCATGATTGATGCCTTGCTCCTTGATGTACTTAAGCAATCATATTGTTCCTGTGGATAAAAGACAGAGCAGAGCAAGAGCAGCCATAGAATATATTAGTTACAGATGGGAATATGTACTATTCTTTCGGATCTAGTTCTTACTCGCTCTGCGCTTGATATCGTAAGCAACCTAAGACACTTCTTGTATTAGAATGCACCCGGGTAAGGAATCTGAACGCAGCCATGGATGTGGGAATATGAGGATAGTGCGTAAGCTGAGTTTATCGGCAAGAGGGGTAAAGCCGATTTGAGGGACGAAGTATCTCTAAAACTGTACCTGAATTTGATTGGTTGAGTTGTACTCATGCGCAGTACCACTAATAAACGAAATATTAAGAACATGAACATATTTCCATAATGGCTTCGGCCATTCAGTTTTGTCAATCGCTGTTCGTTCGCACTAAAGAGGGGCGAAAGTCAGTCCGTCTTATAACTTTCGATTTGTTTCGCGCTCGCGAGTGGGATTCTGCGCAGAATTTCGCGATTGCTCGGAGCGGCTATATTTGTGAATTGTGCAATTTTCGTTAGTGGTGTCCTGTGGCGAAGTTCCGCGGCGTCTCGACGATCGCGTTGCGACGTTGTCGCAAAAGAGTCGACGGTCACCGCGTAACAAGATATCCGTCGGCCGGGCATCCGTCGGATGCTCTCCAAGATTTCCGTCGCGGTTGTGTGACCAACTGAGCGACTCTCCGAAGATTTCCGTTCTAAATCGCGATCGAATCGAGATTGCCTCGGTGTGAACTCGTTGACTATGTAAAATAAAGTGAATCACTAAGCCATAACGAGTCAGTTAATCAATGATTTCGCCTCTCTTTCCTCACTTCATCGGACTTCGTGCGAGGTCGATCCATCACGCGGAATTCACTCTCCGAATCGGAGCGAATTCGCTACAATCAGAAATATTTTTAAGATGTTGCATTAATCTCAAATAAGTATTAAAATAACATTTGAAAAATATTTTTTGTAATGTTTTTGAAACGTTTAAACAACATTCAGAAAAATTATATCATAAAATAACATGTGAAAAATATAAATGCAATATTATTAAAAAATGTTCAAACATTGCACATGAAGCCAACGTTTCTAAACGTTAATTTTTTATGATGATAGTAGAAACGGGCTGCATTTCTGTATTCATAGTAATAAAGAACAATAATTATTTGAAATAGGCGCAAAAAATCGGCTCTTCTCAAGGCCATCAAATTTTATAACGATGAAACAATACTCGAACGCATAAAATATGAAATAATTATTTCTCGCGTGTTTATGCAACACTAAAATTAAAAATACTCTACTTCGACAACCTATACAAGCACTGTATTGTTGCAGTATTCTATACTGAAATAAATCCAATTTTTTTTTTTCAAGAGCAGTTATTAAGAAGCACTTGTCGAAGTCTCCTGAGAACCCTTCCCCAAGATCTTTTTTTACATTACAGTAATTTCCTTGCTAACAAGAAAAAAATACATGGACGTTCGAGTGAGCGAAACAGTTGTTGGGACACCGCGTATTGCTCACGTATAGACGCGACAGTGTGAGTCGAGCATTTTTTTATGCGTCACACGTATTTTAAGACGGCATTTCTGTCCACGACGTCTTATAATGTTATTTCTCTCGCTCTTACCTCTACGATAGAGAATGGAAGATCGCCGCGTCTCCCACTACTATTCTCTCTTCAAGCGTCCGACGATCGTATACCGCTAGCCCCCTCTGCCACACCGTGCTGCTCGTGCCTCACCTACAGGCAGCAGTGAGTGAGTGACGCGTCATCGTGTGCGAGTCACACAGATTTACGGACGGCATTAACGCCGGTGCGTATACACATAGCAGTCCTAATCTCACATTATCTGTTCTTAGCTACACCAGTGCAGTAGTGTAGCTGAAAAGAGTCAATTATGAGTTAGAGTGAAATAGTGTACGTCTTTCTTCCTCGCAGGATTTATTTAACATAAACGGGCGGACCTCGTGTCCAGGGCCTCTGTTACAGAGTCACCATTTCAGCTTAAAGACCCTCAAACAGAGGCTGACTATGCTAGAGAATATGGCTTGAAAAATGGCGGCGATGAATATGTGTGAGCCATTGATCTCTAACTATACTTGATAATGCAGGCCTTTGTTCTCGAGCGGTCCGAAAGAGATAGTTGAGTGAGGACGGTATACCCTTGTCTAACCAACTCGAGGTACCACGTGACTCAATGTACAACCCACTCTAAAAACATTAATTTCCCCACACATTTCCCATACATCGTATATTTATATATAATATATATAAGAGAAAATAAATGACACCATTTCTTTAGATAACGTATACTAGCAGCGATAGCAGTTTTATCGTATCGAATAACGAGTAGTACTGGTCAGTTCGTACTCACATTTCGAAACTGATGTTTTTAGTCACGGTGATTTACGCTTGAAAGAGACAACTACGTTCCAATTCGACTATTTCTTTCTGACCGTTTGGTACCGTGGAGGGGGTAGGCAGTGAGCCTTCCAGTATGGTTATAATTCAATAGTGTGAGCTGGTGAGTGAATGCGTAATCTATTAAATGTGCGTGTGTATCGTACGATGTGCACAACTCCGTATTGGTATTGCCATTTTTCGGACTATCATTCCGTGCGCTAATCACGCGAAGACCCCCAATGTCCAGTCTCTGTTTGAGGATCTCTATTTCAACTGAAATTGAAACCAGACCCCTCTCCGTTTTCTCTCTAGCCTACTCATTTCATTCGTGTACTTACAAGGAAACTCACACAAGTGTCCGTCTCCGATTTTCATGAACTTGTAATATGTTGTACTTTAGATAAAAATAACAGAAACGTTTTTTATTATATGTGCTCTTTCATAAGTTTAGGGGGTAACATACTCCTTTGAAAAAAATCGGTTTCTTTCATTCGAAGGGAATATAATGAAAATAATAAGGGATAGAAAAAATATTTTTAATAAAAGTTGAATAGTTTGAAGAGTACTTCATAGAAATTATTAAAAATTTTTTTTTGTTAATATAATAATAAAATTTTGTTTTATTTTTTCAAATAATTTCTGTAAAGTACTCTTCAAACCATTCAACTTTTATTCAAAATATTTTTTTCTATCTCTTATAGTTTTAATTATATTCCCTTCGAATAAAAGAATCTGATTTTTTCAAAGGAATATTTCACCCCCTAAACATGCGAAAGGGTACACATAATAAAAAATGTATGTATTATTTTAATCTAAAGTACAACATACTACAAGTTCATGAAAATCGGAGACGGACACTTGTGTGAGTTTCCGCGTTAGTACAGAACAGAACTAAGAAATTATGAATATGGGCTATGCTAATTCCTGGCTTTACTCGCTACTATAGTAAAAGTATATAAATGCTTGCTATATATATCTAGCTATATATATCGTTGCATGAACGAAAATCATAACGTCATTTTCAGAAAACCAAAAGAATTATAGCCAATGTACCGCTGGCTTTATTGTTACGTTCTAAGCTGCGTTCCGAAAGAAGGGCACCAAACCTCCATAGGCGTTTCGCCTAGATTTTTCGGAATGCTCGTTTGGACTTGATTTTTGGGTGTTCGTGCAGAACGCTCGCTTAGCTCTACGTCCCTATGGAGTTGGTGTGTTACAATTTTGTATATACAGGGTGTCCCGCGTAAGATGTGCCAAAAGAAAAATATAAATAGAACAGATAAAACTGAACAAAAATTGAAGATGTCATTTTTCAAACAAACACGTAAAATTTCGAGATATTAATAAAAATAAAAGTTGGACAAATTTGAGCGCGCGACGCGACAGGCAGGACATACGGCCGCCGCGGCCGGCGAAGAAAATGGACGAGCGCACACGTACACGTACGCACACACGGAGCTACCCATTTCCGTATGCCAAACAGCCTACCTCTCTGGCCTATAAGATAGGTCCGCGAGCTATCATCCATTTTTTTCGCCGGCCGTGGTGAGCCGTGTGTCCCGCTTGCCGCGTCGCCGCGCTCTGATATTTCCAACTATTTTAATTAATATCTCGAAATTTTGTTGTTTGTTTGAAAAATGACCTCTACAATTTTTGTTCACTTTTATCTGTTCTATTTATATTTTTCCTTTGGCACATCTTACGTGGGACACCCTGTATATGTGGCGCACACTGATGTATATGTACATGCGCTTATACTCATGGTTGGCACCATAGACACAATGTATCTGAATCAAGCGTTGAGGGATAAGAACTTAAAGAGGAGAGGAGAGGAGGTGAGAAAAAAACTCACTCTGTTTTATAACTCTTGCGTCTTCTCTCCTTTGTGCATATGTACAAAATGTACAAGAGACAATATAAGAGGCACAAAACAGTGTGTTCCTTTTCTACGTACACTTCGATCTCCACTCTTCAAATATAGGAAAACGCTAGGTCTAGATATATTATGTCTATGGTCGACATGCTACGTGACCATGCAATACTTGGACTAGAATGGCTAGACTGCTTCTAGACTAGTTCTAGCAGGATATCGACTGATATCGACGTCTGAAAAATGTTCAAACGATTCGAAGCGAAATTTAAAATCTACTAAATGTCTCGAAAATGCTAACGTATAACAAATACTAATGAAAATCTGCACAATGTGTGAACAGCACTTAAATACGTTCAACATTTAACGCTGTGTACACTGAGGAAAAAATTACATTAAAATCAACAAATATTTCTTTGATGGATGCCATTAACATATTTACTTAAATCTAAATTTTTTTTATTTAAATCAAATATTGTTTATCTGATTTAAGTAAACAATATTTGGTTTAAATAAAGAAAATTTATATGTAAATAAATATGTTAATCTTTAGACTGCTGGCATATTTTCATTAGAAAAGCGGTTCTTTTTTCTCAAAAATTTTTCTATATAAGTAACATACACGTGGCGCAATATTTTTAAATTTGTGCAAAGCGACAAAAGTGGCTTTCCCGGCAGGGAACGCACGATTAAATATACAAAATTTTTGTTTTCTCAAAAATAGTATATTTGAAGTTTTTTGGTATCGCTAATTCCAACTCTGAGCATAGATTTATGAAATTTCGAGTCCTAAACGCAATATTGACAATATAAATAAATACAAATATATAGATCCATGGAGTCTTTTTGTTTGGTTTTTTAATGTTTAATTTGGTATTTTTTTTACTTTTTTTGCTTGTTTTATAATTTTTTATTTTTTATATTTTATTTTTTAAATATTTTTCAGCATTTATATTTTTTTGTACACTTATGATTTTTTTATGCTGACTTTTTCCCGTAATTATGATAAAATTTCTTTCAACTTTTCAAAGCAGGGTGTTATGTATGGAGTATTACAATTAGTGCATATGTTTTGGCGACGTAAGTGCGAACAATAACGAAGCGCGAACAAGTATGAAGCGGGCATCGGAGAAACACGCATTGAGTAAGTTACATATACACATGTATGTTTAATATATTTAGTATTTAAAATACTACTAAAAATAGTAGTATTTTAACTCAAACTCAAGAGTTACGAAAGTGGCTTTCCCAGCAGTCTAAAGGTAAATGGCCTATCAAAGAAATATTTGTTGATTTTAAAGTAATTTTTCTTTTAGTGTATGAATAATGTCTTCCCAGGTAGCAAGATGATGTTTAAAGACGTCATCTTGCTACCTGGGTTGTTTATTTTTTTCAACATTATAATACACGGAAATGAGAAATCATGACGACTAATGCTAACTCCGCGCCGTTCACAACGATTAACTTTCTTTCATGCGAGATAGAGAGAGAGAGAGAGAAAGAGAGAGAGAGAGAGAGAGAGAGAGAGAGAGAGAGGGAGAGAGAGAGAGAGGGAGAGAGAGAGAGATCTAAAGATTAAAATAAATAATTTTCTCTAAATAAGTTAGCTAATCTTTTAAATCTTTATTAGCTTATTTAATATTTGCTTATCATATATAGTCAAAATGCACAATTAAATACATTGTCATGGTCAAGAAATAAGATAATTGGATATCGTTGGTAGATAAAATAAGTGAGATAATTGAATATCTCAAATATTTACTGGAAATGTGTTTGTATATTGTATACAACTTACATAAAGAGAAAAAGAATTCTTTAGATTTAATATTTTTACTTATTTCTATGTATGGTATGTATAACTCTGGTTTGTTTTGTTAAAATGATATATTCTTATACAAAATACAATTTTTTGTTTATAAAAACTGTATGTGTTATCTTTCGTTGAAGGAAACCATTTGATATAAAAAAAATTATTTAAAATTATATTATTCAGACGTTTTTTAAGATTTAATAATTCGATTTGTTTGATTTAGAATTCCATGAATTTGTTTTAAATTATATTTTTGTTTGTATTAACTATTATAATAATACGTAAAAAGATTTTAAAGTAATCATGGAATCATTGGTTTAATAATATGGTTTAATAATATACAGTCATTAAAATTATTAGTCACTTTTGTTTTTCTGAGTATCTTGAAACTAAGCGTAAACTTTCTGTTCGCGCATTGTTTTGATTTCTACTGACCTTGTGAAACATTTAAACAATTGAAATATAAAATCCATTAACTTTCTTAGTGGAATAGCAATATTATTTAAAAAACTTTATTTTGTATTTCCACTTTGATTAATATAGATACGATTATTTCCATGTGATAAGCAATTGCTAAACTTTTTGTCTTTTCACTACTTACAGTGTATCCGAAGCTTCAAAATATCCCTAAAATATGTGAGTTGAGTGGAACAAAACAGGAACAAATTCTTCCCATACAATACGTGACGTATTAAAAGACATTTAAAAGATGTCTTAAATAATTGTCGAGAAGATGTCTTTATAATAACTTTCACATATCTTATGTCCCGATTTAAAACATGTGTTGTTTAAGACTACTTTAAATCTATAAATATAATATTCATACACATTATATATATGTACATACACATAATTTATTTTTTATAAATATATAAAAATTCCTTCTCAAAATGTTTTCTTAATTTAAAATAAATTCTTTCTTTCAATTATATAAGTATCATCACACTCCAGTAAGCAAGGAATATTAAATTAACGTTTAGAAACGACGTTGATTTCATGTGCATTATTTGAACATTTTTTAATAATATTGCATTTATATTTTTCACATGTTATTTTGTGATATGATTTTTCTGAATGTTGTTTAAATGTTTCAAAAACATTACAAAAAATATATTTTTCAAATGTTACTTTAACATTTATTTGAGATCAATGCAACATCTTAAAAATATTTCTGACGATTAAAACGTTATGGCAACCCTATTTCAACATTATTGAAACTTCCAAATCGCGATCAAAGTATATTTATAATGATGTTCGATATAATATTAAACTCTACATATTTGACAATATTACATGTTCTCGAATGTCATTGTAGTAACATTGTATTAATGATTTCTTGCTTACTGGTACTATCACTTCAACTCGTCTCATAATCGATTACTGCACATACCCAGACAACACGTATGTCTAAATGGTCGTCTTAAAGACATCTTAAGAAAAACATCTTTAAGACTTTACTAAAAGACGTCATAAAAACATCTTTCAGTAAAGTCTTAAAGATATCTTTTTAAAGACATCTTTAAGATGTTCTTTTTAAGACGTTATTGAGTCTTCCCAGTCAACATAGTTATATAGCTGCTATATAACAACTATAAATCTCAACATCACGTGTTATATAACGTGGAAGTAATTTTAACGTAACTGTAATATAAAAATTTCACCCTTATTCAAAAGTAAAAATAATGAAACATATATGTTACATATCAGAGTTCATACTTCATGAATGTTACATCAATGTTACATATATGTTATATCCCAGCAAACACAGATATATAACAGTTACATTGCCGTAATGAAACGGAATATAATATGCAATATAATATGTATATAGTAGGTTATATAGACGTTCGTTGTAATTTCCTATTCACACGTGTTACAGTTATATAACGTGAATATAACATAAAAGTAACATGTGACTAAAAAGTTATATAAAAGTTATGTGTTATTTGTTAGCAAATTAACACATATATTTTTTTGTTGAATTCCAACGATTTATTCATTAGTATGGTTCAGATAAGTGATAATGTATGATTATTTTGTCTAAATAATTAAAAAAAAACTGACATTTTATATTCCGTATTATTTCAATTATTCGTGAAACTCGCGTGGTTTCGATCCTATGTCAGGCTGGCATCCATTTTTAGATCATGTTGTTCAATGCTTAAAACTTCAATGATCGTCAGGGAACTGGTGATGCTGATGCGCCGTAACAATATTTCTCTCTTGATAGATAATATTTACAATATATTCTTATATCGTTCAAAAAATGTTATGACACATTTGTTGGTAAATGTTTAACACAACAATCACAATATGATTAATATTGATACAATGTTGTATCAGTAATCAAATTTTAACCTACAACTCGCAAAAGAGAGAGAATATTCCTTCTTTCTCTCTCACAATACTTTGACAGAGTAAGGTTATGATTAGACTCTTTTTGTAAGAACTCTAGTTTTACAATATCGTGATAGCGATCCTTGCATATATTAAAATATCACATTTTATGTACGAGAAACACCTAAAATATAATTTCACATTAGTGTATAAAAATATTGCACAACTGAAATGTAATGCAAATATTAGACTTCTTATATAACATGTTATATTATAAAGTTATGTTGCTGTTATATTGTTGATGTAACTTAACCAGTAAATAACATAATAACATAACAGTTTTATGACATAGTTATATCGCAGTTATAAAGGAAATTAAGTAACCTCAATATTAATAACGTATAATAGCAATTATATTACATGTTATTCCTGTGTTATATCACGGTTATGTTCTTTGTTTGCTGGGATTATATTATTTATAATAGCTACGAAAAAATATTATAGCCTGTTGATAATTAAGACAATTGTAAATATAAGAAAGGACTATGAAACGACCTTAGTATGCACTGGTGCGCACTAGTGTTTCCAATTGAATTCACCATGAGACAAAAATATGTTTTCTCATTTTATTGCACCATTGTGAACCACTTCAACAGTGCAATAGAAAAGAACAGACTAAGCGAATATCGGAACAATGCAGCACGAAAATAACCACTGAGTGAGTTTATACAATTATAGAAAGGACATTAAAATTAAAAAGAACTGTATTGTACTTGTTATAATATATTCGTTATATAACTGTTTTATTTTCAGATTATATAGCAGTAATTGAATGTGTTGATTCAGCAGTTATATAGAAGAAGACATTAAAATTACAGAAATGTAATGTAACTGTTATGATTATATATTCCTTATATAACTTTTTTACATTTAAGTTATGTAGCCGCAACTGAATGTTATGACTAGCAGTTATGTAGAAAAAGACATTAATATTACAAAACTGTGGTATAACTGTTATAACATTTTCGTTATATAATTTTTTTATAGTTTAGGTTAGCAGCAACTGAATGTGCTGATTGAGCAGTTATGTAGAAAAAAAATAGTAAAATTTCATAATTGTAATATAACTGTTATAGCAAATTCGTTATATAACTTGTTACTTCCAAGTTATATAGCCGCAACTGAATGTGTTTATGGAAAAGATGTTTTTACGATGCCTTTGAGGCTTTCTATAAACATACATTTCAAAATGATCTCTTCTAAATGTTTTTGGAATATTCATATAAATATATATATATATATATATATATATATATATATATATATATATATATATATAT